>NC_092752.1:66151915-66464415 GCF_047496795.1 Chiloscyllium punctatum
TAACCCCATGCTTAAAACCTGTTTTAAAACTGACAAGGCCGTGATCTGACAGGACCCAGTTAACCAGAGGCCCCGACAAACCAGGCTCCCACACCCACCACACTCCCCCTTCCCCAGAGGAGATGAAACGTCGGGAAAATAAACAGACCCCTACTCACCTGGGCCCACGGGCTGCAGCCTGGCTAACAGGCCTCAGGCCTGTGCTCCCTCCCCTCTGGAGGTTGTTTTTGTCCAAGGCTTTCCTGGCCCCCAGGCAATTTGGATTCACTTTGTTGCTTTCCCAACAGAAGTTCCTCGGGATAAAAGAGAGAAGAGATGAGTTTGTGGGAGGACAGGAGAGCGAGAGCAGTGTGATGCAAAATTACACAACAAGATCCCAGTTTAAATACAATCCCACCACTCCCTTCCCCCATCCCCGATGCATTTCATAACCTCACAATAACATCAAAATACAATCAAATCATAAGAAAGCAATTAACCAGAGGCTGGAAACACACACACACACACATACTGTCACAACCACACAGGGAGGGCTGCTCACTCTCCATTCAGAGAGAGAACAGGGTATGAAAATGAATCTGACCAATTCCTTGTGCATATTTATTCTGGGTGAGGGGTTAGTGCAGCCCAGCCCTGCCCTCTCTGACACGTTGCATTGTCTGTCAGTCTGCTCCCTGGGGAGGGCTCTGTCTGATTGACATGTTAATTCCCAGGACAGGAGCCTTGTGGATCTTGCTGCCCACTGAGTTGTTCATTCTAGAGAAACAAACTGTCACCTTTCCCAGCTGCTACAACACTTTGATTTAGCTTTGTTAGTTGTGTCAGTGCAGTTTGAAAGTATTAAAGATTACTCCCACACTAGCGTCTCAGATCCTGACTGTAGGTAGGCTCCCTGAGACACACACACACACACAGGGCTGGGAATGGAAAGGGAGATATTTGCTGAGGTTTTTTTGGGATATTCCTGCTTTATGTGTGATTCCTAGAATTAATCTCTGTCTCTGTCCCTGTCTGACTGTCTCTGTGTGTGTCTCTCTCTGTCACTCTCTTTCTCTCTGTCTCTTTCTCTCTGTTCCTGTGTGTGTGTGTGTCTCTCTCGCTTTCTCTCTGATCCTGTGTATCCCACTCTCTGTCTCTCTGTCCCTGTGTGTCTCTCTTCTCTGTGTCTCTGTCTCTCTCTTTCTGTCCTCATGTGTGTTTCTCTCTCTTGCTCTGTCCCTCTCTCTCTCAGTCTGTCTGTCTATCTGTCTCTCCCTGCCCTGCTCTACATCCAGCCACATTTAACTTGATTTTCAATCTTTTATTTCCTTTCCATTTCTCAAAAATATTGGCAGAGTTTGGGAAGTTAAATCATGGATCACGTGCCTCCCCCTCAACAACCACATTTCACCCTCTCTGCTCCCCTACCTTCACCCCCCCTACACACACAAACAGACAGACACACGCACACATACACATGCACACAGCCACACACACACACACAAAGACACACAAAGACACAGACATACACGCACAAACAGACATAGACACAGACACACACACACACACACACACACACACACACACACACACACACACACACACACACACACACAAAGACAAGACACAGACAGATAGGCACAGACACACACTCACATTCACCATCTCATCTATTCTCACTCTCACACGCTCACTCTATCTCTCCAAAACTCTGTCTCTCATACACACACTCACAAAGTCTCTCACATACACTAACATACTCTCCTGTCACACACACACACTTTTTCTCAGAGGCACATTCGGTATTTCTCTCACACAGACTCATACTGTCTTTCCCCCCTCTCTCTCTCATACACACACACAATCTCTCTCTCTCGCCCCCGTCTCTCAGGCACACACTCAGACAGATTTTGTGAGCACAAAACCTTCCTCTCACATGCAGACACTCTCTTGCACGCACACACACTCTCTCACATGCATGCGCTCTCTCTCTCAGACACACACACACTTTCACGCTCTCACACTCTTTCTCACAAGTGCACACGCTTTCTCTTGCACACACACACACATTCTCTCGTGCACACTCTTCCACACACAGACAGTCTTTCTCTCACACATGCTCTCTCTCACGTCCACACTCACTCTCGTTCCCTTGTACACACACACTCTCTCACATGCAAATGCACACTCGCTTGCAGTCACTCTTTCTCATACACGCAGACACTTCCTCTCTCTCACTCCACACTCTCTTTCTCTTACACACAAACAATCACTCTTTCTTGCACCCACACACACTCACACACACACTATCTTGCACCCATACACTCTCGCACACATACACTCTCTTTCGCTTACACACACATTCTTTCTTGCACCCACACACACTCTTATACACATACACTCTCTTTCTGTTACACACACACTCACTCTTTCTTCCAACCACACACACTCACACACAAACTATCTTGCACCCACACAATCTTTCACACACATACACTCTCTTTCTCTTACACACAAATTCTTTCTTGCACCCACAGACACTCTTGTACACATAAACTCTCTTTCTGTTACAGACGCACTCACTCTTTCTTCCATCCACAGATACTCTCACACTCTCACGCACACTCTTTCTTGCACCCACACACACTCTCGCACAATCGCCCTCTGTCTCTCATCCCCTCATATGCTCTCTCTCGTGTTCGCACACACTTTCTCTCTGTCTGTCTGTCTCTCTCTGTCTCTCTGTCTCTGTCTGCTTGACTCTCTCGCTGTCTCTCTCTGTCGGTCTCTCTCTGTCTCTGTCTCTCTCACTGACCCTTACTCTCTCTGTCTCTCTGTCTCTGTCTCTCTCACTGACCCTTACTCTCTCTGTCTCTCTGTCCCTCTCTCTCTGTCCCTCCCTCTCTTCGATCCCTCTCTGTCCGTCTCTCTCTCCATATATATATATATGTCACTCACTCTCTATGTCCCACTCTCTCTGAGTCCCTCTCCCTATCTCCCTCTCCGTCTCTCTCTCTCTCTGTCTCTCTGTGTCCCAGACTCTCTATGTGTCCCTCTCTCTCCCTGTCTCTCTCTCACTGCACTTCTCTCTCTGTGTGCCCCTTTCTCTCTGTTTCTCTCTCCCTCTGTCTCTCTCTCTGTCCCTCTCTCTCTCTTGATCCCTCTCTGTCCTCTCTCTCTCACTCTCTGTCTCTGTGTCCCTCGCTATCTCTCTGTCCCTCTCTCTCTCTGCGTCCCTCTCTCTCTGTGTCCCACACTCTCTCTGTGCCCCACACTCTATCTGTCTCTCTCTCTCTCTCTCTGTGCTGAAAATGTGTTGCTGGAAAAGCGCAGCAGGTCAGGCAGCATCCAAGGAGTGTAACTCTTGACGTTACGGGCATGAGCCCTTCTTCATTCCTGGGTTCATGCCCGAAACGTCGATCCTCCTGCTCCTTCGATGCTGTCTGACCTGCTGCGCTTTTCCAGCAACACATTTTCAGCTCTGATCTCCAGCATCTGCAGTACTCACATTCTCTCTCTCTCTCCGCCCTTCTCTCTCTCTGTGTCCCTCTCTCTCTCTTTCACTCTCTGTCCCTCTCTCTGTCTCTCTCTCTGTCTCTCTGTCTCTGTGTCCCTCACTCTCCATCTCTGTCCCACTCTCTCTCTGTCCTTTTCTCTCTCTTTGTCCCTCTCTCCCTCTTTCACTCTCTGTACCTCTCTCTATGCGTCTCTCTGTACCCCTCTCTATGTCCCTCTGTCTCTCCGTGTCCATCTCTCTCTCTGTCCCTCTCTCTGTATCCCTCACTCTCTCTGTCCCTCACTCTCTCTCTCTCTTTCGCTCTCTATCCCTCTCTCCGTCTCTCTATACCTCTCTGTCTATCCCTCTCTCTCACTCTGACTGTCTGTCTCTCTCTCCCCCCGTCTCTCTCTGTCTCTCTGTACCCCTCTCTGTCCCTCTCTCTCTGCGTCCCTCAGTCTCTCTGTCCCTCGGTCTCTCAATCCCCCACTCTCTTTGTGTCCCTCACTGTCTCTCTCTGTGTCTCTCACTCTCCCAGCGTCCCTCTCCCACTCTGTGTCCCTCCCTCTCTCTGTGTCCCTTCCTCTCTCTGTGTCCATCACTCTCTCTCTGTGTCACTCTCTCTCTGTCGCTCTCTCTCTCTGTGTCCATCACTCTCTCTGTGTTCCTCTCTCTCTCTGCATCCCTCTTCCTCTCCGCGTCCCTCTCCCTCTCTGTGTTCCTCTATCCCTTTCTGTGTCCCTCAATCTCTCTGTGTCCCCCACTCTCTCTGTGCCCCCCACACTCTCTGTGTCTGTCACTCTCTCTGTGTCCCTCCCTCTCTGTCTCCCACTCTCTCTGTGTGTCCCTCTCTCTCTCTTTCTCTCTCTCTCTGCCGCTCTCTCTGTATCCCTCTCTCTCAATCTCTCTCTATCCCTGTCCCTCTCTCTCTCTCTCTGTCCCTCTCTCTCTGTCACTGTCCCTCTCTCTCTGTGTCCCTCACTCTCTCTGTCCCTCTCTCTCTGTGTCCCTCACACTCCCCTTGTCCCCCAATCTCTCTGTGTCCCCCACTCTCTGTGTGTCTCTCACTCTCTCTGTGTCCCTCTCTCTCTGTCCCTCACTCTCCCTCTGTCATTCTCTCTGTATCCCACTCTCTCTATCTCTCTCTGTCCCTGTCCATCTCTGTTTCTCTGTGTCCCTCTCTCTCTGTCCCCCCCCCCCCCCTCTCTGTGTCTCTTTCTCTGTACCCCTCTCTCCGTGTGCCTCTCTCTCTCTGTCTCTCTCTCTCTTTCTCTCTCTATCCGTCTCTCGGTCTCTCTGTGCCACTCTCTCTATCCCTCTTTTTCTCTATCTGTCTGTCTCTCCCCCCCCCCACCCCCCTGTCTCTGTATCCCTCCTCTCTCTCTCTCTGCGTCCCTCAGTCTCTCTGTCCCTCGGTCACTCTATCTCTCACTCTCTCTCTGTCCTTCTCTCTCTCTGTCCCTCTCTCCCTCTCTGTCCATCACTCTCTCTGTGCCCATCTCTCTGTGTCCCACTCTCTCTGTGTCCCTCTCTCTCTCAGTGTCCCACTCTCTCTCTGTCTGTGTCCCCGGCCCTCTCTCTCTGCCACCCTCTCTCTCTGGGTCCCTCTCTCTCTTTGTCCCACTCTCTCTCTGTGTCTCTTTCTCTGTCCCCCTCTCTCCGTGTGCCTCTCTCTCTGTCTCTCTCTGTCCGTCACTCTCTCTGTGTTCCTCTCTCAGTGTCTGTGTCCCTCTCTGTGTGTGTCTCTCTCAATCTCTCTCTGTCCCTGTCTCTCTCTCTCTCTATCCCTCATTCTCTCTCTGTCCCTCTCTTTCTTTCTCTCTCTCTATCCCTTTCTCGGTCTCTCTATCCCTCACTCTCTCTCTCTGCCCCTCTCTCTCTCTCTGTCCCTCTCTCTCTCTGTGTCCATCACTCTCTCTGTGTCCATCTCTCTGTGTCCCTCTCTCTCTCAGTGTCCCCCTCCCTCTCTGTGCCCCCCGTCCCTCTTTCTCTGCGTCCCACTCTCTCTTTGCGTCCCTCTCCCTCTCTGTGTTCCTCTCTCCCTTTCTGTGTCACTCTCTCTCAGTGTCCCTCACTCTCACTGTGTCTGTCACTCTCACTGTGTCCCTCCCTCTCTTTCTCCCTCACTCTCTGTGTGCCTCTCTCTCTCTGTCTGTCACTCTCTCTGTACCTGTCCCTCTCTCTCTCTGTCCCTCTCTCTGTACCTGTCCCTCTCTCTCTCTGTCCGTCACTCTCTCTCTGTGCCTCTCTCTCTGTGTCCCTCTCTCTCTGTGTCCCTCTTTCTCTGTGTCCCTCACTCTGTGTCCCCCACTCTCTCTGTGTCTCTCACACTCTCGGTCTCTCTCTCTCTCTGTCCCTCACACTCCCTCTGTCTGTCACTCTCTCTTTATCCCTCTCTCTCGATCTCTCTCTGTCCCTGTCCCCCTCTCTCTGTGTGTGTTCCTCTCTCTCTATCCCCGTCTCTCTCCGTGTATCTTTCTCTGCCCCCTCTCTCCGTGTGCCCCCTCTCTCTCTCACTGTCCGCAATCTCTCTGTGTCCCTCTCTCAGTGTCTGTGTCCCTCTCTGTGTGTCTCTCTCAATCTCTCTCTGTCCCTGTCCCTCTCTCTCTCTGTCCCTCTCTCCCTCTCTGTCCCTCTCTCCCTCTCTGTGTCGCTCTCTCACTCTGTCTTTCTATCTTTCTGCCCCTGTCCCTCTGTCACTCTCTCTCTGACCCCCTCTCTCTGTGTCCCACACTCTCTCTGTGTCCCACTCTCTCCCTTTCACTCTCTGTCCCTCTCTCTCTCTCTGTCTCTCTGTACCTCTCTGTCTGTCCCTCTCTCTCTTACTCTATCTATCCCCCTCTCTCTCAGTCTCTCTGCCTCTCTGTACCTCTCTCTCTCTCCCTCTCTCTCTCTCTGTCTCTCTGAACTTCTCTCTCTGCATCCCTCAGTCTTTCTGTCCCTCACTCTCTCTGTGTCCCTCTCTCTGTGTGTCCCCCCCTCTCTCTCTCTGTCCCTCATTCTCTCTGTGTCCCTCCCTCTCTCTATCCAACTCTCTCTGTCACTCTCTTTCTCCCTCTCTCTCCCTCTGTCTCTCTGTCCCCCTCTCTGTCCCTCTCTCTGCGTCCCTCAGTCTCTTTTATCCTTAGTCTCTCTGTGTCCCTCTCTCTCTCTGTCCCTCACTCTCTCTGTGTCCCTGCCTCTCTCTGTGTGTCCCTCACACTCTCTGTGTCCATCACTCTCTCTGTGTCCATCACTCTCTGTGTCCCTCTCCATCTGTCCCTCTCTCTCTCTCTGTCCCTCTCTCTCACTGTGTTCCTCACACTCTCTGTGCCCCCCCTCTCTCAGTGTCCCCCTCTCTCTCTATGTCCCTCACTCTTTCTGTGTCCCCCACTCTCTCTATGTCTGTCACTCTCTCTGTGTCACTTCCTCTCTGTCTGCCTCTCTCTCTCTCTGTGTCCGTCTGTCTCTCTCTGTCTGTCTCTCTCTCTGTATCCCTCTCTCTCGATCTCTCTCTGTCCCTGTCCCTCTCTGTATCTCTGTGTCACTCTCTCTCTCTGTCCCAGTCCCTCTCTATGTGTGTCCCTCACTCTCTCTCTGTCCCTCTCTCTCTGTGTCCCTCTCTCTCTGTGTCCCTCACACACTCTGTGTCCCCCACTCTCACTCTCTCTGTGTCGCTCTCTCTCTCTGTGTCACTCCCTCTCTCTGTCCCTCCCTCTCTCTGTCCCTCCCTCTCTCTCCCTCTCTCTCCATCTGACACTCTGTCCCCCTCTCTGTCCCTCTCTCTCTCTGTGGCGTGCCTCTCTCTCTGTATCCATCACTCTCTCTGTGTCCCTGTCTCTCTCAGTCCCTCTCTCTCTGTGTCACTCTCTCTCACTGTCTCCCTCCCTCTCTCTGTGTCCCCCTCTCTCTCTCTATCTCTATCTGTCACTCTCTCTGTATCCCTCTCTCTCGATCTCTCTCTGTCCCTGTGCCTCTCTGTGTCCCTCTCTCTCTGTCCCTGTCCCTCTCTCTCTCTGTGTCCCTCACTCTCTCTCTGTCCCTCTCTCTCTGTGTCCCTCCCTCTCTGTCTCCCTCCCTCTCTCTGTGTCCCCCTCTCTCTCTCTATCTCTATCTGTCACTCTCTCTGTATCCCTCTCTCTCGATCTCTCTCTGTCCCTGTGCCTCTCTGTGTCCCTCTCTCTCTGTCCCTGTCCCTCTCTCTCTCTGTGTCCCTCACTCTCTCTCTGTCCCTCTCTCTCTGTGTCCCTCTCTCTCTGTGTCCCTCACTCTCTCTGTGTCCTTCTCTCTCCCTGTCCCTCTCTCTCTCTCTGAGTGTCCATCACTCTCTCCGTGTCCCCCCTCTCTGTCCCTCTCTCTCTGCGTCCCTCTCCCTCTCTGCGTCCCTCTCCCTCTCTGTATTCCTCTCTCCGTTTCTGTGTCCCTCTCTCTCTCTTTGTCCCCCACTCTCCCTGTGTCTGTCACTCTCTCTGTGTCCATCCCTCTCTGTCTCCCTCTCTTTCTCTGTGTGTACCACCCCCCCTCTCTCTCTCTCTGTCACTCAATCTGTATCCCTCTCTCTAAATCTCTCTCTGTCCCTGTCCCTCTCTCTCTCTGTCCCTCGCTCTCTGTACCTGTCCCTCTCTCTCTGTGTGTTACTCGCTCTCTCTCTGTCCCTCTCTCTTTGTGTCCCTCTCTCTCTATGTCCCTCACACTCTTTCTGTCCCCACTCTCTCTTTGTCCCCCACTCTCTCTGTGTCTCTTACTCTGTCTGTGTCCCTCTCTCTCTCTCTCTCTCTCTCTCTCTCTCTCTCTCTCTCTCTCCCTGTCTGTCACTCAATCTGTATCCCTCTCTCCCGATCTCTCTCTGTCCCTCTCTCTCCGTGTGCCTCTCTCTCTCTGTCTGTCACTCTCTTTGTGTCCCTCTCTCAGTGTCTGTGTCCCTCTCTGTGTGTGTCTCTCTCAATCTGTCTCTGTCCCTGTCCCTCTCTCTTTCTGTCCCTCTCTCCCTCAATATCCCTCTCTCCCTCTCTGTGTCCCTCACTCTTTCTCTGTTCCTCTCTCTCTCTGTGCCCCACACTCTCTCTGTGTCCGACTCTCACACTTTCACTCTCTGTCCCTCTCTCTCTGTCTCTCACTACCTCTCTCTCTATCCCTCTCTCACTCTGTCCCTCTCTCTCTTTCCCCCTCTCTCCCTCTGTCTCTCTGTCCCCCTCTCTGTCCCTCTCTCTCTGCGTCCCTCACTCTCTCTGTCCCTCACTTTCTCTGTGTCCCTCTCTCTCTCTGTCCATCAATCTCTCTGTGTCGCTCTCTCTGTCCCTCTCTCTCTCTGTCCCTCTCTCTCACTGTGTCCCTCACTCTCTCTGTGTCCATCTCTCTCTCTCTCGCTCCCGCTCTCTCTATGTGACCCTCACTCTCTCTGCGTCCATCACTCTCTGTATCCCTCTCTCTGTCTGTGTCCCCCTCTCTCTCTGTGCCCCCTCTCTCTGTCCCCCTCTCTCTCTCTACCTCTCTCTGCGTGCCTCTCTGTCCCTGCATCCCTCTCTGTCTCTGCAACACTCTCCCTCTATGTGTCCCTCACTCTCTCTCTGTGTCCCACACTCTCTTTGTGTCCCACTCTCTCCCTTTCACTCTCTGTCCCTCTCTCTCTGTCTCTCTGTCCCTCTCTCTCTTTCCCCCCTCTCCTTCTGTCTCTCTGTCCCCCCTCTGTCCCTCTCTCTATGCGTCCCACACTCTCTCTGTCCCTCACTTTCTCTGTGTCCCTCTCTCTCTGTGTCCATCTCTCTCTCTCAGTCCCTCAATCTCTCTGCGTAACTGCCTCTCTCTGTGTGTCCCTATCTGTCTCTCTGTGTCCCACACTCTCTCTGTGTCCCACTCTCTCCCTGTCTCACTCTCTCTCAGCCGTTCTCTCTCTCTGTCCCTCGATCTCTCTGTCCCTCTCTCTCTCTGACCTTCACTCTCTCTGTGACCCTGCCTCTCTCTCTGTGTGTCCATCAATCTCTCTGTGTCCCTCTTTCTGTCCCTCTCTCTCTCTGTCCCTCTCTCTCACTGTGTCCCTCACTCTCTCTGTATCCATCTCTCTCTCTCGGTCCCTCTCTCTCTATGTGTCCCTCACTCTCTCTGTGTCCATAACTCTCTGTAACCCTCTCTCTCTCTGTCCCTCTCTCTCTCTGTGCCCCCTATCTCTCAGTGAACCCATCTCTCTCTGCCCCCCTCTCTCTCTGTCCCCGTCTCTCTCTGTCCCCCTCTCTCTCTGTCCCTCTCTCTGCATCCCTCTCTGTCTCTGCGTCCCTCTCTGTCTCTGCATCTTTCTCTGTCTCTCTCTGTCCCTGTCCGTCTCTCTCTCTCTGTCCCTCAGTCTGTCTGTGTCCCACACTCTCTCTGTGTCCCTCTCTCTCCCTGTCTCACTCTCTCTCTCTGCCCTTCTCTCTCCCTCTGTGTCCCTCACTCTCTCTCTCTGTCCCTCTCTCTCTTTCTCTCCCTATCCCTCTCTCTGTCTCTCTGTACCTCTCTCTCTATCCCACACTCTCTTTGTGTCCCTCTCTTTCTCTCTGTCCCTCTCTCTCTCTGCGTCTCTTACTCTCCCAGCGTCCCTCCCTCTCTCTCTGTGTCCATCACTCTCTCTGTGTCCCTCTCTCTCTCTGTCCCTCACTCCTTCAGTATCTTTCACTCTCTCTGTGTTTCCCTCTCTCTCTATGTGTCCCTCACTCTCTCTGTGTCAATCACTCTCTGTGCACCCTTTCACTCTGTGTGCCCCTCTCTCTCTGTGTCCCCCTCTCTCTCTGTCCTTCTCTCTCTCTGTCCCCCTCTCTCTCTGTCCCTCTCTCTGCATCCCTCTCTGTCTCTGCGTCCCTCTCTGTCTCTGCATCACTCTCCGTCTGTGTGTCCCTCTCTCTCTCTGTGTCCCTCTCTCTCTCTGTGTCCCTCACTCTCTCTGTGTCCGTCACTCTCTCTTTGTTCCACACTCTCTGTGTGTCCCCCACTCTCTCTGTGTCTGTAACTCTCTCTGTGACCCCCCCTCTCTCTCTCTGTGTCCCTCACTCTCTCTCTGTCTGTCACTCTCTCTGTATCCCTCTCTCTCACGATCTCTCTCAGTCTCTGTTCCTCTCTCTCTCTCTGTCTTTCTCTCTCTCTCTCTCTGCCGCTGTTCCTCTCCCTCTCTGCCCCTGTTCCTCTCTCTCTCTGTCCCTCACTCTGTCTGTGTCTCACACTCTCTCTGTGTTCCACTCTCTCCCTGTCTCACTCTCTCTCTGCCCTTCTCTCTCCCCCTGTGTCCCTCACTCTCTCTCTGTCCCTCTCTCTCTTTCTCTCTCTATCCCTCTCTCTGTCTCTCTGTACCTCTCTCTCTATCCCTCACACTCTTTGTGTCCCTCTCTCTCTCTCTCTCTCTCTGTCCCTCTCTCTCTCTGTGTCTCTTACTCTCGCAGCGTCCCTCCATCTATCTCTCTGTCCATCACTCTCTCTGTGTCCTTCTCTCACCCTGTCCCTCTCACTCGCTCTCTGTGTCCAACAATCTCTCTGAGTCCCCTCTCTCTCTGTGTCCCCCACTCTCTGTCCCTCTCTCTCTGCGTCCCTCTCCCTCTCTGCGTCCCTCTCCCTCTCCGCGTTCCTCACTCCCTTTCTGTGTCCCTCTCTCTCTGTGTCCCCCACTCTCTCTGTGTCTGTCACTCTCTCTGTGTCCATCCCTCTCTGTGTCCCACTCTCTCTCTCTCTGTCCCTCACTCTCTCTCTCTCTCTCAATGTCTGTCACTCAATCTGTATCCCACTCTCTCGATCTCTCTCTGTCCCTGTCCCTCTCTCTCTCTCTCTCTCTCTCTGCCCTTCTCTCTCCCTCTGTGTCCCTCACTCTCCCTCTGTCCCTCTCTCTCTTTCTCTCTCTATCCCTCTCTCTGTCTCTCTGTACCTCTCTCTCTATCCCTCATACTCTTTGTGTCCCTCTCTCTCTCTCTGTCCCTCTCTCTCTCCGTGTCTCTTACTCTCCCAGCGTCGCTCCATCTCTCTCTCTCTGTCCATCAGTCTCTCTGTGTCCTTCTCTCTCCCTGTCCCTCTCTCTCGCTCTCTGTGTCCATCACTCTCTCTGAGTCCCCCTTTCTCTCTGAGTCCCGCCTCTCTCTGTCCCTCTCTCTCTGCATCCCTCTCCCACTCTGCGTCCCTCTCCCTCTCCGCGTTCCTCTCTCCCTTTCTGTGTCCCACTCTCTCTCTGTGTCCCCCACTCTCTCTGTGTCTGTTTCTCTCTCTGTGTCCATCCCTCTCTGTCTCCCACTCTCTCTCTCTTTCTCTGTGTCCCTCTCTCTCTCTCTTTCTCTCTCTCTCTCAATGTCTGTCACTCAATCTGTATCCCTCTCTCTCGATCTCTCTCTGTCCCTGTCCCTCTCTCTCTCTCTGTCCCTCGCTCCATGTACCTGTCCCTCTCTCTCTCTGTGTGTTACTCACTCTCTCTCTGTCCCTCTCTCTGTGTCCCACTTTCTCTGTGTCCCCCACTCTCTCTGTGTCTGTCACTCTCTCTGTGTCCATCCCTCTCTGCCTCCCTCTCTGTCTGTGTCCCTCACTCTCTCTCTCTCTCTCTCTGTCTGTCACTCAATCTGTATCCCTCTCTCGATCTCTCTCTGTCCCTGTACCTCTCTCTCTCTCTCGCTCTCTGTCCCTCGCTCTCTGCACCTGTCCCTCTCTCTCTCTGTGTGTATTACTCACTCTCTTTCTGTCCCTCTCTCTCTGTCCCTCTGTCTCTATGCCACTCACACTCTCTGTCGCCCCACTCACTCTGTGTCCCCCACTCTCTCTGTGTCTCTTACTCTCTCTGTGTCCATCTCTCTCTCTCTCTCGGTCCCTCTCTCTCTATGTGTCCCTCTCTCTCTATGTGTCCCTCACTCTCTCTGTGTCCATCACTCTCTGTATCCCTCTCTCTGTCTGTGCCCCCTCTCTCTCAGTGAACCCATCTCTCTTTGTCCCCCTCTCTCTCTGTCCCCGTCTCTCTCTGTTCCACTCACTGCGTCCCTCTCTGTGTCTGCGTCCCTCTCTGTCTCTGCATCACTCTCCGTCTGTGTGTCCCTCACTCTCTCTGTGTCCGTCACTCTCTCTTTGTTCCTCACTCTCTGTGTGTCCCCCACTCTCTCTGTGTCTGTAACTCTCTCTGTGACCCTCTCTCTGTGTGTGTGTCCCTCACTCTCTCTCTGTCTGTCGCTCTCTCTGTATCCCTCTCTCTCACGATCTCTCTCAGTCTATGTCCCTCTCTCTCTCGTCCCTCTCTCTCTCTGTCCGCATCTCTCTCCGTGTCTCTCTCTGTCCGTCCCTTTCTGTGTCCCTCTCTCTCTGTCTGTGTCCCTCTCTGTGTGTCTCACAGACTCAATCCCTCTCTGTCTCTGTCCCTGTCCCTCTCTATCTCTCTTTCCCTGTCTTCCTCTCTGTGTCCCGCTCTCTGTCTTTCTCTGTCTCTCTCTGTCCCTGTCCGTCTCTCTCTCTCTGTCCCTCAGTCTGTCTGTGTCCCACACTCTCTCTGTGTCCCTCTCTCTCCCTGTCTCACTCTCTCTCTCTGCCCTTCTCTCTCCCTCTGTGTCCCTCACTCTCTCTCTCTGTCCCTCTCTCTCTTTCTCTCCCTATCCCTCTCTCTGTCTCTCTGTACCTCTCTCTCTATCCCACACTCTCTTTGTGTCCCTCTCTTTCTCTCTGTCCCTCTCTCTCTCTGCGTCTCTTACTCTCCCAGCGTCCCTCCCTCTCTCTCTGTGTCCATCACTCTCTCTGTGTCCCTCTCTCTCTCTGTCCCTCACTCCTTCAGTATTTTTCACTCTCTCTGTGTTTCCCTCTCTCTCTATGTGTCCCTCACTCTCTCTGTGTCAATCACTCTCTGTGCACCCTTTCACTCTGTGTCCCCCTCTCTCTCTGTGTCCCCCTCTCTCTCTGTCCTTCTCTCTCTCTGTGTCCCTCTCTCTCTGCATCCCTCTCTGTCTGTGCGTCCCTCTTCCTCTGTGCATGCCTCTGCCTCTCCGTGTCCCTCACTCTCTCTCTGTGTCCCTCTCTCTCTGTGTCCCTCACTCTCTCCGTGTCCCTCACTCTCTCTCTGTGTCCCTCTCTCTCTGTGTCCCTCACTCTTTCTGTGTCCCCCACTCTCTCTCTGTGTCCCTCACTCTCTCTGTGTCCCACACTCTCTCTGTATCCCTCTCTCTCTCGATCTCTCTCTGTCTCTGTCACTCTCTATCTCGATCTCTCTCTGTCTCTGTCCCTCTCTCTCTGTCCCCATCTCTGTCCCTCTCTCTCTGTCCGTCCCTTTCTATATCCCTCTCTCGCTGTCTGTGTGCCTCTCTGTGTGTCTCAGTCTCTCAATCTCTCTCTGTCTCTGTCCCTGTCCCTCTCTCTCTTTCCCTGTCTTCCTCTCTGTGTACCTCTCTCTGTCTTTCTCTCTCTCTTTGTTCCTGTCCCTCTCTCTCTCTGTCCCTCCCTGTCCGTATCCCACACTCTAGCTGTGTCCCACTCTCTACCTGTCTCACTCTCTCTCTGCCCTTCTCTCTCCCTCTGTGTCCCTAAATCTCTCTCTGTCCCTCTCTCTTTCTCTCTCTATCCCTCTCTCTGTTTCTCTGTACCGCTCTCTCTATCCCTCTCTCTCTCTTTCTGTCTGTCTGTTTCCCCCCCCCCACCCCCTCTGTCTCTCTGTACCCCTCTCTGTCCCTCTCTCTCTCTGCGCCCCTCAGTCTCTCTGTCCCTCGGTCTCTCTGTCCCTCACTCTCTCTGTGTCCCTCTCTCTGTCCCTCTCTCTCTCTATGTCTCTTACTCTCCCAGCGTCCCTCTCTCTCTGTGTGTCCATCACTCTCTCTGAGTCCAACTCTCTCTCTCTGTGTCCCCCCCCCTCTCTGTCCCTCTCTGTCACTGCGTCCCTCTCCCTCTCTGCATCCCTCTCCCTCTCTGTGTCCCCCTCTCTCTCTCTGTGTCCCTCTCTCTCTCTTTGTCCCTCACTCTCTCTGTGTCCCCCACTCTCTCCGTGTCTGTAACTCACTCTGTGACCCCCTCTCTCTCTGTGTCCCTCACTCTCTGTCTCAATGTCCCTCTCTCTGTGTGTGTCTCTCTCTCTCTCTGTCCGCCACACTCTCTGTTTCCCTCTCTCTCTGTCTGTCACTCAATCTGTATCCCTCTCTCTCGATCTCTCTCTGTCCCTGTACCTCTCTCTCTGTGTGTCCCTCGCTCTCTGTACCTGTCCCTCTCTCTCTCTGTGTATTACTCACTCTATTTCTGTCCCTCTCTCTCTGTCCCTCTGTCTCTATGCCCCTCACATTCTCTGTGTCCCCCACTCTCTCTGTGTCCCCCACTCTCTCTGTGTCTCTTACTCTCTCTGTGTCCCTCTCTCTCTCTCTCTGTCTTTCACTCAATCTGTATCCCTCGCTCCCGATCTCTCTCTGTCCCTGTCCCTCTCACTCTCTCTCTCTGTCCCTCTCTCTCTCTCTGTGTCTCTTACTTTCCCAGTGTCCCTCCCTCTCTCTCTGTTTCTATCACTCTCTCTGTGTCCTTCTCTCTCCCTGTCCCTCTCTCTCTCTGTATCCATCACTCTCTCTGAGTCCCCCTCTCTTTGTGTCCCCCACCCTTTCCTTCTCTCTCTGCGTCCCTCTCCCTCTCTGCGTCCCTCTCCCTCTCTGTGTTCCTCTCTCCCTTTCAGTGTCCCTCTCTCTCTCTGTGTACCCCACTGTCTGCCTCCCTCTCTCTCTGTGTCCCTCTTTCTCTCTCTCTCTCTCTCTGTCACTCAATCTGTATCCCTCTCTCTCGATCTCTCTCTGTCCCTGTCTCTCTCTCTCTCTCTCTGTCCCTTGCTCTCTGTACCTGTCCCTCTCTCTCTCTGTGTATTACTCCCTCTCTTTCTGTCCCTCTCTCTCTGTCCCTCTGTCTCTATGCCCCTCGCACTCTCTGTGTACCCCACTCTCTCTGTGTCCCCCTCTCTCTCTGTGTCTCTTACTCTCTGTGTGTGTGTCTCTCTCTCTCTCTGTCTGTCACTCAATCTGTATCCCTCTCTCCCGATCTCTCTCTTTCCCTGTCCCTCTCTCTCTCTCTCTGTCCCTCGGTCTCTGTACCTGTCGCTCTCTCTCTCTCTATGTTACTCACTCTCTCTCTGTCCCTCTCTCTCTGTGTCCCTCTCTCTCTATGTCCCTCACACTCTCTGTGTCCCCCACTCTCTCTGTGTCCCCCACTCTCTCTGTGTCTCTTACTCTTTCTGTGTCCCTCTCTCTCTCTCTCTGTCACTCAATCTGTATCCGTCTCTCCCGAACTCTCTCTGTCCCTGTCCCTCTCTCTGTCTCTCTGTCCCTCTCTCTCTCTCAGTCCCCATCTCTCTCTGTGTCTCGTTTTCTGTCCCCCTCTCTCCGTGTGCCTCTCTCTCTCTGTATCGCTCTCTGTCTGTCACTGTCCCTGTGTCCCTCTCTCAGTGTCTGTGTCCCCCTCTGTGTATGTCTCTCTCAATCTCTTTCTGTCCCTGTCCCTCTCTCTCTCTGTCACTCTATCCCTCCCTATCCCTCTCTCCCTCTCTGTGTCCCTCACTCTCTCTCTGTCCCTCTCTCAATGTGTCCCACACTCTCTCTGTGTCCCTCTCTCTCTCTCTGTCCCTCTCTCTCTATGTGTCCCTCACTCTCTCTGTGCCCATCACTCTCTGTGTCCCTCTCTCTCTCTGTGTTCCTCTCTCTCTGCGTCCCTTTCTGTCTCTGCGTCCCTCTCCCTCTCTGCATCCCTCTCCCTCTCTTTGTCCCCCTCTCTCTCTGTGTGTCCCTCTCTCTCTCTTTGTCCCTCACTCTCTCTGTGTCCCCCACTCTCTCCGTGTCTGTAACTCACTCTGTGACCCCCTCTCTCTCTGTGTCCCTCACTCTCTGTCTCTCTGTCTCTCTCTCTCTGTCCCCATCTCTCTCAGTGTCTCTTTCTCTGTCCCTCTCTCCGTGTCCCTCTCTCTCTCTCTGTGTGTGTCTCTCTCTCTGTCCGCCACACTCTCTGTGTCCCTCTCTCTCTGTCTGTGTCCCTCTCTTTGTGTCTCACTCTCTCAATCTCTCTCTGCATCTGTCCCTGTCCCTCTCTCCCTCTCTGTGTCCCTCTCTCTCTGTTTCTCTCTCTCTCTCTGTCCCTGTCCCTCTTTCTCTCTGCCCATCTCTCTCCCTGTGCCCTACACTCTCTCTGTCTCTCTCTCTCCCTGTCCCTCTCGACCTTGGTCCCTCCCTCTCTCTGTATCCCTCTCTCTCAGTGTCCTGCTGTCTCTCTGTGTCCATCACTCTCTCTGTCTTGCTCTCTCTCTCTCTCTCTCTCTGTCCCACTCTGTGTGTGTGTCTCTCTCTCTCTGTGTTCCACTCTCTCTCTGTCCCACTCTCTCTGTATGTGTCTCTCTCTCTCCCTGTGTCCCACACTCTCTCTGCCTTTCTCTCTCTCCCTGTCTCTCTCTCTCTGTGACCTTCACTCTCTTTCTGTCGCGCTCTCTCTGTGTCCTTCACTCTCTCTGTCCCTCTCTCTCTCTCTGTCCCTCTCTCTCCCTGTCTCTATCTCTCCTTCTGCCCTTCTCTCTCTCTCTCTGTGTCTCTCTCTCTTTCACTCTCTGTCCCTCTCTCTCTCTGTCCCTCTCTCTCTCTTTTTTCCACTCTCTTTGTGTCCCTCCCTTCTCTGTGTCCTTTCTCTCTATGTCCTCCCTCTCACTGTCCCTCTCTATGTTCGTCCCTCCCTCTCTCTGTGACCCTCTCTCTCAGTGTCCTGCTGTCTGT
Source organism: Chiloscyllium punctatum (assembly GCF_047496795.1). Classification (NCBI taxonomy): domain Eukaryota; kingdom Metazoa; phylum Chordata; class Chondrichthyes; order Orectolobiformes; family Hemiscylliidae; genus Chiloscyllium; species Chiloscyllium punctatum. The sequence goes on from NC_092752.1 coordinate 66,169,055, forward strand.
CTGTGTCCGTCACTCTCTCTGTCTCGGTCTCTCTCTCTCTCTCTCTCTCTCTCTCTCTCTGTGTGTGTGTGTGTCCTACTCTCTCTGGATGTGTGTCTCTCTCTCTCCTTGTCCCTCTCCCTCTGTGTCTCTTTCTCTCTGTGTCCCTCTCTCTCTGTGTCCCTCTCTCTTTCTCTGTTCCTCTCTTTCTCTGTCCCTTTCCTGTCCCTTTCTCTTTGTATCCCCCTCTCTCTTTGTGTGTCCTTCACTGTCTCTATGACCCTCACTCTCTCTTTGTCCCTCTCTCTCTCTGTCCCTCGCTCTCTCTTCCCCCCCCCTCTTTGTCTCTCTCTCTCTCTCTCTGTGACCCCGTCTCTCTGAGTCCCTCTCTCTCTGTTCCTCTCTCTCTCTCTGTGTCCCTCTCTCACTTGTCCCTCTCTCTCTGTGTCCCTCACTCTGTGTCCCTCACTCTGTCTTTCTCTTTCTATCCCTCTCTCTCTCACTGAGTACCTCTCTCTCTGTCCCTCTCTCTCTGTGTCTCTCTGTCCCTCTCTCTTTCACTGTGTCCCTCTCTCTCTCTGTCCCTCTTTCTATGTCCCTCTCCCTCTCACTGAGACCCTCTCTCTCTCTGTCCCTCTCTCTCTGTGTCTCTCTGTTACTCTGTCTCTCTCTCTCTCCCTGTCCCTCGGTCTTTCTGTCCCTCTTTCTTGTCTACCTCTCTCTCTCTGTCCGTCTGTCTTTCTCTGTCCGCTTTCTCTCTGTCTCTCTCTCTCTTTATGTCTCTCTGTCCCTCTGTTTCTCTGTCCCCCGCGCTCTCCCTGTGTCTCCCTGTCACTCTGTCACTCTCTCTCTCTCTCTGTCCCTCGGTCTTTCTGTCCCTCTTTCTTGTCTACCTGTCTCTCTCTGTCCGTCTGTCTTTCTCTGTCCTCTTTCTCTCTGTCTCTCTCTCTGTGTCTCTCTGTCCCTCTGTTTCTCTGTCCCCCCCTCTCTCTCTGTGCGTCTCACTGTCTCCCTCTCTCTTTCTATGTCCCACTTTCTCTCACTGAGTACCTCTCTCTCTCTGTCCCTCTCTCTCTCTGTGTCTCTCTGTCCCTCTCTCTCTCTTTTCTCTGTCTCGCTCTCTCACTGTGTCCCTCTCTATCTCACTGTGTCCCCCTCTCTCTGTTCCTCTTTCCGTCTCGACCTCTCTCTCTCTCTCTGTACCTCTATCAATCTGTCTCTCTCTCTCTCTCTCTCTCTCTCTCTCTCTCTCTGTGTCGCTCAGTCCCTCTGTTTCCCTGTCCCTCTCTCTCTGTCTCCCTGTCACTCTCTCTCTCTGTGTCTCACTGTCCCCCTCTCTCGTTCTATGTCCTCTCTCTCTCATTGAGACCCTCTTTCTCTCTGTCCCTCTCTCTCTCTGTGTCTCTCTGTAACTCTGTCACTCTCTGTCTCTGCCTCTCTCTCTCTCACTTTGTTCCTCTCTCTCTCTCTGTCCCTCTCTCTCTCTGTCCCCCTCTCTCACTGTCCCCCCTCTCTCTATCTGTCCTCCTCTCTCTCTGTCCCTCCTTCTCTCTGTCCCTCACTGTCTGTGTCCCTCTCTGCCTCTGTCGCTCCCTATCCGTTCCTTTCTCTCTCTCTTTCTGTGTCCCCCTCTCTCTCTGTCTCTCTGTCACTCTCCCTCTCTTTTTCTGTGTCCCTCTCTGTCCGTCTATCATTCAGAATCTCTGTCCCTCTCTCTCCCTCAGTCTCTCTGTCCCACTCTCTCTCTCTGTCCTCCTCTCTCACTATCGCTCTCTCTGTGTCTCACTCTCTCACTGTGTCCATCTCTCTCTCTCACTGTGTCCCTCTCTCTCTCTGTCCTTCTCTCTCTCTGTCCTTCTCTCTCTCTGTCCTTCTCTCTCTCTGTCCCTCTTTCTCTGTGTCCCTCTCACTCTCTGCTCCTTTCTCCCTCTCTCTGACCATCACTCTCTGTGTCCCTCTCTGTCTTTGTCCCTCCCTCTCTGTCCCTTTCTCTCTCTCTGTCTCTGTGTCCCTCACTCTCTCTGTCCCTCATCGTCTCTGCCCCTCGTGCTCTGTGTCCCTCTCTCTCTGTCGTTTTCTCTCTCTATGTCACTCTCTCTGTTCCTGCCCCTTTCTCTCGCTCGCTGTCCCTCTCCCCTCTCTGTTTCCCTCTCTCTCTGTCACTCGCTGTCTCTGCCGCTCTCACTCTCTCTCTCTCTGTTTCTCTCTCTCTCTCTCTTTCCCTCTCCCCTCTCTGTCCGTCTCCCCCTCTCTCTGCGTCCCTCTCTCCCTCTCTATCTCACTGTCCCTCTGTCACTCTGTCTCGCTGACCTTCTCTCTCTCGGTGTCTCTCTGTCCCTCTGTTTCTCTCTCTCTCTCTCTCTCTCTCTCTCTCTCTCTCTGTCTCTCTGTCCCTCTCTCTGTGTGTCTCACTGTCCCCCTTTCTCTTTCTATGTCACTCTCTCTCTCTCTCTCTCTCTCTCTTTGTCTCTCTCTCTCACTGTGTCCATCTCTATCTCTCACTGTGTCCCTCTCTCTCTCCTTCTGTCTCTCTGCCCCCCCTCTCTGTCCCTCTCTCTCTGTCCCTTTCTCTCTCAGTCTCTCTGTCCCTCATTGTCTCTGCCCCTCGCGCTCTGTGTCCCTCTTTGTCTCACTGTCCCTCTCTCTCTCTATCCCTCTCTCTCTCTGTGTCCCTCTGTCGCTCTCCCTCTCTTTTTCTGTGTCCCTCTGTCTTACTGTCCCTCTCTCTCTCTGTCCCTCTCTCTCTGCACCTCTCCCTCTCTCTCTCTGTTTCTCTCTCTTTCTCTGTCCCCCCCCCCTCTCTCTCTGTCCCTCTCTCCCTCTCTGTCTCTCTGTCCATCTCTCTCTCTCTGTCTCTCTGTCGCTCTCCCTCTCTCTTTCTCTGTCCCTCTGTCTCTCTGTCCGTCTATCATTCAGAATCTCTGTCCCTCTCTCTCCCTCAGTCTCTCTGTCCCTCTCTCTCTCAGTCTCTCTCCCTCTCAGTCCCTCTCTCTCTCTGTCCCTCTCTCTCTCTCTGTGTCTCTCTCTCTTTCTGTCCCTCTGTCTCTCTCTCTCTCTCTCACTCTGTCTCTCTGTCCCTCTCTCTCTGTCCCTCTCTCTCTCTCTCTGTCTCTCTCTCTGTGTGTCCGTCGGTCTCTCTTTGTACCTCTTTCTCTGTCAACCTCTCACTCTCTGTCCCTCTGTCACTTTATCTGTCTCTCTCTCTCTCTCCAGGTGTCTCTCTGTCCCTCTGTTTCTCTCTCGCTCTCTGTCTCTCTCTCTGTCTCTCTGTCCCTCTCTCTCTCTCTGTGTCACACTGTCCCCCTTTCTCTTTCTATGTCCCTCTCTCTCACACTGAGAACCTCACTCTCTCTGTCACTCTCTCTCTCTGTCCCACTCTCTCTCTCTGTCCTCCTCTCTCTCTATCGCTCTCTCTGTGTCTCACTCTCTCACTGTGTCCATCTCTCTCTCTCACTGTGTCCCTCTCTCTCTCTGTCCTTCTCTCTCTCTGTCCTTCTCTCTCTCTGTCCCTCTTTCTCTGTGTCCCTCTCACTCTCTGCTCCTTTCTCCCTCTCTCTGACCATCACTCTCTGTGTCCCTCTCTGTCTCTGTCCCTCCCTCTCTGTCCCTTTCTCTCTCTCTGTCTCTGTGTCCCTCACTCTCTCTGTCCCTCATCGTCTCTGCCCCCGTGCTCTGTGTCCCTCTCTCTCTGTCGTTTTCTCTCTCTATGTCACTCTCTCTGTTCCTGCCCCTTTCTCTCGCTCGCTGTCCCTCTCCCCTCTCTGTTTCCCTCTCTCTCTGTCACTCGCTGTCTCTGCCGCTCTCACTCTCTCTCTCTCTGTTTCTCTCTCTCTCTCTCTTTCCCTCTCCCCTCTCTGTCCGTCTCCCCCTCTCTCTGCGTCCCTCTCTCCCTCTCTATCTCACTGTCCCTCTGTCACTCTGTCTCGCTGACCTTCTCTCTCTCGGTGTCTCTCTGTCCCTCTGTTTGTCTCTCTCTCTCTCTCTCACTCTCTCTCTCTCTCTCTGTCTCTCTGTCCCTCTCTCTGTGTGTCTCACTGTCCCCCTTTCTCTTTCTATGTCACTCTCTCTCTCTCTCTCTCTCTCTCTTTGTCTCTCTCTCTCACTGTGTCCATCTCTATCTCTCACTGTGTCCCTCTCTCTCTCCTTCTGTCTCTCTGCCCCCCCTCTCTGTCCCTCTCTCTCTGTCCCTTTCTCTCTCAGTCTCTCTGTCCCTCATTGTCTCTGCCCCTCGCGCTCTGTGTCCCTCTTTGTCTCACTGTCCCTCTCTCTCTCTATCCCTCTCTCTCTCTGTGTCCCTCTGTCGCTCTCCCTCTCTCTTTCTGTGTCCCTCTATCTCTCTGTCTCTCTCTCTTTCTGTCTCTCTGTTCCTCGGCCTCTCAGTCTCCCTCTCTGTCCGTCTTTCTCTCTGTGTGTCCCACTCTCCCTCTCTGTCTCTCTGTCCCTCTCTCTCTCTGTCTCTGTCACTCTCCCTCTCTCTTTCTGTGTCCCTCTGTCTCACTGTCCATCTCTCTCTGTCCCTCTCTCTCTCTGCCCCTCTCCCTCTCTCTCTCTGTTTCTCTCTCTCTCTCTCTCTCTCTGTCCCTCTCTCTCTCTGTGTCCCTCTCTCCCTCTCTGCCTCTCTGTCCCTCTCTCTCTGTATCTCTGTCGCTCTCACTCTCTCTTTCTCTGTCCCTCTGTCTCTCTGTCCCTCTATAATTCGGTCTCTCTGTCCCTCTCTCTCCCTCAGTCGCTCTGTCACTGTCTCTCTCTCTCAGTCTCTCTCCCTGTCTGTACCTCTCTCTCTGTCCTTCTCTCTCTGTGTCTCTCTCTCGCTTTCTGTCCCTCTGTCTCTCTCTCTCTCTCTCACTCTGTCTCTCTGTCTCTCTCTCTCTCACTCTGTCTCTCTGTCCCCCTCTCTCTCTCTGTCCCTCTGTCCCTCTATCCCTCTCTCTCTGTCCCTCTCTTTCTCTGTCTCTCTGTCCCCCTCTCTTTTTCTATGTCCCTCTCTCTGACTGTGTTCCTCTCTGTCTCTGTCCCTCTCTCTGTCCCTCTCTCTCTGTATCTCTCTCTCTCTCTCTTTGTCCCCCACTCTCTGTGTCCCTTTGTCACTCTCTCTGTGTTCCTCTCACTCTCTGTCCCTTTTTCTCTCACTGTATCCCTCTCAATCTGTGTCCCTCTCTGTCTCTGTCCCTCTGTTTCTGTTCCTCTCGCTCTCTGTGACCCTCTCTCTCTGTCCCTCTCTCTCTCTCTGTCCCTCTCTCACTCCCTCTCTCTGTCCCTCTCTCTCTGTCCCTCTCTCTCTCTGTGTCCCTCTCTCTCTGTCGCTGACCCGTTCGGTCTCTGTCACTCTGTCCCACTCTGTGTCCCTCTCTCTCTCTGTCCCTCTCTCTCTCGCTCTATCCCTCTCTCTCTGCCTCTTTGTCCCTCTGTCTCTGTCTCTCTCTCTCTGTCTCTCTGTCCCTCTCTCTGTCTCTATATACCTCTCTCTCTCTGTGTCCGTCTGTCTCTCTGTCCCTCAGTCTCTCTCTCTCTCTCTCTCTCTCTCGCTCTGTGTCCCTCTCTCTCTCTGTCTCTCTCTCTCTCTCTCTCTGTCTCTGTCTCCCTCTCTCTCTCTATCTCCCTCTCTCTCTGTCCCTCTCGCCCTCTCTGACCCTCTCTATTTGTCTCTCTGCCCGTCTCCCTCTCTCTCTGTGTCTCTCTCTCTCTGTGTGTCCCCCCCCCCCCTCTCTCTCTCTCTCTGTCTCCCTGTACCTCTCTCTCTCTCTCTGTCCCTCGCTCTCTGTCTCCCTCTCTCTCTCAATTTGTCAATCTGTCCCTCTCACTCTCTCTGTCCCTCTGTCCCTCTCACCCTGTGTGTGTCTCTCTCTGTTTCTCAGTCTCTCTGTCCCTCTCTCTCTCTGTCCTTCGGTCTCTGTCTCTGCCTCTCTCTCCCTCTGTCCATCTGTCCCTCTCTCCCTCTCTCTGATCCTCTATCCATCTCTCTCTCTCTCTGTGTCTCTCTTTCCCTCTCTCTCTTTCTATGTCCCCCTCTCACTCAATGTGTCCCTCTCTCTCTGGCCCTCTCTCACACTGTCTCTCTGTCCCTCTTTCTCTGTGTCTCTCTTTCCCACTTTCTCTCGCTCCCCCTCTCTCTCTCTCTCTCTCTCTCTCTCTCTTGGTCCCTCTCTGTCTCTGTCCCTCTCTCTCTCTCTGCCCCATCTCTCTCTCTGTCCCCCACTCACTGTGTCCATCTGTCACTCTCTCTGTGTTCCACTCACTCTCTGTCCCTTTCTCCCTCACTGTGGCCCTCTCAATCTGTGTCCCCCTCTGTCGCTGTCCCGCTCTCTCTGTGTCTCTCTCTGTCCCTCTCACTCTGTGTCCGTCTCTCACTCTCTCTCTCTGACCCTCTCTCTCTGTGTCCCTTTCTCACTCTCTCTCTGTCCCTTTCTTTCTCTGTCCCTCTTTCTCTCTCTCTCTCTCTGTCCCTCAATCATTCGGTCTCTCTGTCCCCCTCTCTCTCTCTCTCTCTCTCAGTCTCACTGTCCCTCTCTCTCTCTCTCTCTCTCTCTCTGCCACCCCCCACTCTCTGTCCCTCTCTCTCTGTATCTCTCTCTCTTTGTCCCTCTCTTTCTGTGTCCCTAAGTCACTCTCTCTGTGTTCCTCTCACTCTCTGTCCCTTTCTCCCTCACTGTGTCCCTCACAATCTGAGTCCCTCTCTGTCTCTGTCCCTCTCTCTGTGTCTCTCTCTCTGTCCCTCTCTGTCTGTGTCCCTCTCTCACTCTGTCTCTCTCTGACCCTCTCTCTCTGTCCCTCTCTTTCTCTGTCCCTCTCTCTCTCACTGAGACCTTCTCTCTCTGTGACCCTCTCTCCCTCTGTCCCGCTCTCACTCTCTCTCTGTGAAACTCTCTGTCCCTCTCTTTCTCTGTCCCTCTCTCTCTCTGTGACCCTCTCTCCCTCTATCTGTCTCTCTTTCTCTGTCTCTATGTCCCCCTCTCTCTCTCTTTCCCTCTATCTCTCTGTCCCTCTCTCTGCCCTCTTTCTCTCGCTCTCTGTCCCTCTATCAATCGGTCTCTCTGTCCCTCTCTCTCTCTCAGTCTCACTGTCCCTCTCTGTCTCTGTCTCTCTATCCCTCTCTCTGTCCATCTCTCTCTGTCCCTATCTCTCTCACTGTCCCTCTCTCTCTCTCTGCCCCCTCTCTCTGTCCCTCTCTCTCTGTATCTCTCTCTCTTTGTCCCTCTCTCTGTGTCCCTCTGTCACTCTCTCTGTCTTCCTCTCACTCTCTGTCCCTTTCTCCCGCATTGTGTCCCTCTCAATCTGTGTCCCTCTCTGTCTCTGTCCCTCGCTGTCTGTCCCTCTCTGTCTGTCCCTCTCTGCCTGTCCCTCTCTGCCGCCCTCTCTCTCTCTGTCCCTCTCTCACTCTCTCTCTGTCCCTCTCCCTCTCTGTCCCTCTCTCCCTGTGTCCCTCACTATCTCTGTCCCTCCCCCTCTCTGTCACTCTCTCCCTCTCTGTGTCCCTCTCTCTCTCTCTCTCTGCCTCTTTGTCCCTCTGTCTCTGTCTCTCTCAGTCTCTCTGTCCCTCTCTCTGTCTCTCTGTGCCTCTCTCACTCTCTGTGTCCCTCTGTCTCCCTGTCCCTCTCTCTCTTTCCCTCACTCGCTCTCTCTCCCTTTATCTCTCTCTCTCTGTCCCTCTCTCTGTCCCTCAGTCTCTCCGTTCCTCAGTCTCTCTCTCTCTCTCTCTAACGCTGTGTCCCCCTCTCTCTCTGTCTTTTTGTCCCTCTCTCTGTCTGCCCATCTCCCTCTCTCTGTGTCCCTCTCTCTCTGTCTCTGTCTCTCTCTCTCTGTCTCTCTGTCTCCCTCTCTCTCTCTCTGTCCCTCTCTCCCTCTCTGTCCCTCTCTCTCTGTCTCTCTGCCAGTCTCCCTCCCTCTCTCTGTGTCCCTCTCTCTCTGTGTCCCCCACTCTGTCTCTCTATCTCTCTCTCCCTCTCTGTCTCCCTGTCCCTGTCTCTCTCTTACCCTCGGTTTTGTCTCCCTCTCTCTCTCAACTTGTCCTTCTTTCCCTCTCTCTCTCTCTGTCCCTCTGTCCCTCTCTCTCTGTGTCTCTCTGTCCCTCTCTCTTTCTGTGTCCCTCTCTCTCACTGTGACCCTCTCTCTCTGTCCCTCTCGTTCTCCGTCCCTCTCTCTCTTTCTGTGACGCTCTCTCCCTATCTCTCTCTGTCTCTCCCTCTGTCTCTTTGTCCCCCTCTCTCTCTTTCCCTCTGTCTCTCTGTCCCTCTCTACCTGTCCCTCTTTCTGTCTCTCTCCCTGTCCCTCTATCATTCGGTCTCTCTGTCCCTCTCTCTCTCAGTCTCACTGTCCCTCTCTCTCTCTCTCTGTCTCTCTGTCCCTCTCTCTCTGTGTCCCTCTTTGTCTCTCTGTCCCTCTCTCTCTCGCTCTGTGCCTTGCTGTCCCTCTGTTTCTCTGACCCTCTCTCTCTCTATGTCTCACTGTCCCCCTCTCTCTTTCTATGTCCCCCTCTCTCTCACTGCGTCCCTCTCTCTCTCTCTGTCCTTCTCTCTCTCTTCTCTGTGTCTCTCTCTCTCACTGTGTCCCTCTGTCATTCTCTGTCCCTCTCTCTCTCTGTCCCCCCCTCTCTCTCTGTCCTCTTCTCTCTCTGTGTCCCTCTCTGTCTCAGTCCCTCTCTCGCTTTTCCTTTCTCTCTCTCTGTATCTCTGTCCCTCTCTCTCTGTCCCTCATTATCTCTGCCCCTCGCTCTCTGTGTCCCTCTCTCTCTCTGTCCCTCTCTCTCACTCTCTGTCCTTCTCTCTTTGTGTCTCTCTGTCCCTCTCTCTCTCTCATCTCTGAGTCGCTCTTTCACTGTGTCCCTCTCTCTCTCACTGTGACCCTCTGTCACTCTCTGTCCCTCTCTCTCTCTGTTCCCCTCTCTCTGTCTGTCCTCCTCTCTCTCTGTCCCCCTCTCACTCTCTGCCCCTTTCTCCCTCTCTCTGTCACCCTCTCTCTCTCTCTGTGTTCCTCTGTCCCTCTCTCTCTCTGTCCCTACTCTCTCTCTCTGTCCTTCTCTCTCTGTGTATCTCTCTCTCTGTGTCCCTCTCTCTCTGTCCCTCTCTCCTCTCTGTGTCCCTCTCTCTCTCTCTCTGTCACTCTATCTCTGTCCGTCTCCCTCCCTATCTCTCTATCCCTTGTCTCTCTCTGTCCCTCTCTCTCTCTCTCTCTCGCTCTGTCTCTCTGTCGCTCTCCCTCTCTCTTTGTGCGTCCCACTGTCTCTCTTTCCCCCTCTCTCTCTGTCTCTCCGACCCTCGGTCTCGCAGTCTCCCTCTCTCACTCTCTCTCTCTCTGTCCCTCTGTCTTTCTGTCCCTCTATCATTCGGTCTCTCTGTCTCTCTTTCTCCCTCAGTCTTTCTGTACCTCTCTTTCTCTGTCTTTCTGTCCCTCTCTCTCTCTGTCCCTCGGTCTCTCTCTGTCCGTCTTTCTCTGTCTACCTCTCTCTCTCTGTCCCTCTGTCACTCTGTCTCTCTCTCGGTGTCTCTCTGTCCCTCTGATTCTCTCTCTCTCTCTCTCTCTCTCTGTCTCTGTGTGTGTCTCTTTGTCCCTCTCTCTCTCTGTGTCTCACTGTCCCCCTTTCTCTTTCTATGCCGCTATCTCTCTCAGTGAGACCCTCTCTCTGTGTGTGTGTCCGTCTGTCACTCTCTCTGTGTTCCTCTCACTCTCTGTCCTTTTCTCCGTCACTGTGTCCCTCTCAATCTGTGTCCCTCTCTGTCTCTGTCCCTCTCTGTCTGTCCCTCTCCTGTCCCCATCTCTCTCTGTGACCCTCTCTCTCTCTCTCTGTCCTTCTCTCTCTGTGTCCCTCTCTCACTCTCTCTCTCTCTGTCCCTCTACCTCTCTCTCTCTCTCTGTCCGTCTCTCTCTGCCTCTTTGTCCCTCTGTCTCTGTCTCTCTCTCTGTCTCTCTGTCCCTCTCTCACTCTCTGTGTCTCTCTGTCTCCCTCTCTCTCCCTCTCTGTGTCCCTCTCTCCCTCTCTGTCCCGCTCACTCTGTCTCTCTGCCAGTCTCCCTCCCTCTCTCTGTGTCCCTCTCTCTCTGTCCCCCCCCCCCACCTCTCCTCTGTCTCTCTCTCTCTCTCTCTCTCTCTCTCTCTCTCTCTCTCTCTCTCTCTCTCTCTCTCTCTCTCTCTCTCCGTGTCTCTGTCCCTCTCTCTCTCTGTCCCTCGGTTTTGTCTCGCTCTCTCTCTTTCAATTTGTCCATCTGTCCCGACACTCTTTCTATCACTCTGTCCCTCTCTCTCTGTGTCTCTCTCTGTCTCTCTGTCCCTCTCTTATTCTGTCCCTCGGTTTTGTCTCCCTCTCTCTCTCTCAATTTGTCCATCTGTCCCTCTCTCTCTCTCTGTGTCTCTCTGTCCCTCTCTCTCTTTCTATGTCCCTCTCTCTCACTGTGTCTCTCCTTCTCTGTCCCTCCCTCTGTGTCTCTCTCTGTCCCTCTCTCTCGCTGTCTCTCTGTCCCTCTCTCTCTCACTCTGTCCCTCTCTCTCTCTGTCCCCCTCTCTCTCTCGGTCCCCCTCTCTCTCTGTCCCTCGCTCTCTGTGTCCCTCTGTCACTCTCGCTGTGTTCCTCTCACTCTCTGTCCCTTTCTCACTCACTGTGTCCCTCTCAATCTGTGTACCTCTCTGACTCTGTCCCTCTCTCTCTCTCTCCCTCTCTCTCTCTGTCCCTCTCTCTCTCTGTGACCCTCTCTCTCTCTGTCACTCTGTCTCTTTGTCCCTCTCTCACTCTCTCTCTGTGACCCTCTCTCTCTGTCGCTCTCGTTCTCAGTCCCTCTCTCCCTCTGTAACCCTCTCTCCCTCTCTCTCTCTCTCTCTATCTCTCTCTCTGTCTCTTTGTCCCCCCCCCCCCCCCCTCTCTCTTTCCCTCTGTCTCTCTGTCCCTCTCTCCCTGTTCCTCTTTCTGTCACTCTCCCTGTCCTTCCATCATTCGGTCTCTCTGTCCTCTCTCTCTCTCTGTCCATTGGTCTCTCTGTGTCCCTCTCTCTCTCTCTCTGTCCCTCTCCCTCTCTGTCACTCTCTCCCTCTCTGTGTCCCTCTCTCTCTCTCTCTCTGCCTCTTTGTCCCTCTGTCTCTGTCTCTCTGTCTCTCTGTCCCTCTCTCTGTCTCTCTGTCCCTCTTTCTCTGTCTACCACTCTCTCTCTGTCCCTCTGTCACTCTCTCTCCCTCTCTCTCTCTCTCTCGCTGTCCCTCTGTTTCTCTGTCCCTCTCTCTGTGTGTGTCTCACTGTCCCCCTCTCTCTTTCTATGTCCCTCTCTCTCTGTCCTTCTCTCTCTCTTCTCTGTGTCTCTCTCTCACTGTGTCCCTCTTTCTCTCACTGGGTCCCTCTGTCACTCTCTGTCCCTCTCTCTCTCTGTCCCGTTCTCCCTCGCTCTGTCCCTCACTCTTTCTGCCCCTCTCTGTCTCAGTCCCTCCCTCGCTTTCCCTTTCTCTCTCTCTGTCTCTCTGTCCTCTCTCAGTCCCTCATTGTCTCTGCCCCTCGGTTTCTGTGTCCCTCTTTGTCTCTCTGTCCCTCTCTCTCTCTCTCTCTCTCTGTCCCTCTCCCTCTCTCTGTCACTCTATCTCTGTCCGTTTCCCTCTCTATCTCTTTATCCCTTGTCTCTCTCCCTCTGTCCCTCTCTCTCTCTCTCCGTCTCCCGATCTATCTCTCTGTCCCTCTCTCTCTGTCTCTCTGTCGCTCTCCCTCTCTCTTTCTGTGTCCCTCTGTTCCTCTGTCCCTCTCTCTCTGTGTCTCTCTGTCCCTCTCTCTTTCTGTGTCCCTCTCTCTCACTGTGACCCTCTCTCTCTGTCCCTCTCGTTCTCCGTCCCTCTCTCTCTCTGTGACGCTCTCTCCCTATCTCTCTCTGTCTCTCCCTCTGTCTCTTTGTCCCCCTCTCTCTCTTTCCCTCTGTCTCTCTGTCCCTCTCTATCTGTCCCTCTTTCTGTCTCTCTCCCTGTCCCTCTATCATTCGGTCTCTCTGTCCCTCTCTCTCTCAGTCTCACTGTCCCTCTCTCTCTCTCTGTCTCTCTGTCCCTCTCTCTCTGTGTCCCTCTTTGTCTCTCTGTCCCTCTCTCTCTCGCTCTGTGCCTCGCTGTCCCTCTGTTTCTCTGACCCTCTCTCTCTCTATGTCTCACTGTCCCCCTCTCTCTTTCTATGTCCCCCTCTCTCTCACTGCGTCCCTCACTCTCTCTCTGTCCTTCTCTCTCTCTTCTCTGTGTCTCTCTCTCTCACTGTGTCCCTCTGTCACTCTCTGTCCCTCTCTCTCTCTCTGTCCCCCTCTCTCTCTCTGTGACCCTCTCTCTCTCTGTCACTCTGTCTCTTTGTCCCTCTCTCACTCTCTCTCTGTGACCCTCTCTCTCTGTCGCTCTCGTTCTCAGTCCCTCTCTCCCTCTGTAACCCTCTCTCCCTCTCTCTCTCTCTCTATCTCTCTCTCTGTCTCTTTGTACCCCCCCCCCCCTCTCTCTTTCCCTCTGTCTCTCTGTCCCTCTCTCCCTGTTCCTCTTTCTGTCACTCTCCCTGTCCTTCCATCATTCGGTCTCTCTGTCCTCTCTCTCTCTCTGTCCATTGGTCTCTCTGTGTCCCTCTCTCTCTCTCTCTGTCCCTCTCCCTCTCTGTCACTCTCTCCCTCTCTGTGTCCCTCTCTCTCTCTCTCTCTGCCTCTTTGTCCCTCTGTCTCTGTCTCTCTGTCTCTCTGTCCCTCTCTCTGTCTCTCTGTCCCTCTTTCTCTGTCTACCACTCTCTCTCTGTCCCTCTGTCACTCTCTCTCCCTCTCTCTCTCTCTCTCTCTCTCGCTGTCCCTCTGTTTCTCTGTCCCTCTCTCTGTGTGTGTCTCACTGTCCCCCTCTCTCTTTCTATGTCCCTCTCTCTCTGTCCTTCTCTCTCTCTTCTCTGTGTCTCTCTCTCACTGTGTCCCTCTTTCTCTCACTGTGTCCCTCTGTCACTCTCTGTCCCTCTCTCTCTCTGTCCCGTTCTCCCTCGCTCTGTCCCTGACTCTTTCTGCCCCTCTCTGTCTCAGTCCCTCCCTCGCTTTCCCTTTCTCTCTCTCTGTCTCTCTGTCCTCTCTCAGTCCCTCATTGTCTCTGCCCCTCGGTTTCTGTGTCCCTCTTTGTCTCTCTGTCCCTCTCTCTCTCTCTCTCTCTCTGTCCCTCTCCCTCTCTCTGTCACTCTATCTCTGTCCGTTTCCCTCTCTATCTCTTTATCCCTTGTCTCTCTCCCTCTGTCCCTCTCTCTCTCTCTCCGTCTCCCGATCTATCTCTCTGTCCCTCTCTCTCTGTCTCTCTGTCGCTCTCCCTCTCTCTTTCTGTGTCCCTCTGTTCCTCTGTCCCTCTCTCTCTGTGTCTCTCTGTCCCTCTCTCTTTCTGTGTCCCTCTCTCTCACTGTGACCCTCTCTCTCTGTCCCTCTCGTTCTCCGTCCCTCTCTCTCTCTGTGACGCTCTCTCCCTATCTCTCTCTGTCTCTCCCTCTGTCTCTTTGTCCCCCTCTCTCTCTTTCCCTCTGTCTCTCTGTCCCTCTCTATCTGTCCCTCTTTCTGTCTCTCTCCCTGTCCCTCTATCATTCGGTCTCTCTGTCCCTCTCTCTCTCAGTCTCACTGTCCCTCTCTCTCTCTCTGTCTCTCTGTCCCTCTCTCTCTCTGTCCCTCTTTGTCTCTCTGTCCCTCTCTCTCTCGCTCTGTGCCTCGCTGTCCCTCTGTTTCTCTGACCCTCTCTCTCTCTATGTCTCACTGTCCCCCTCTCTCTTTCTATGTCCCCCTCTCTCTCACTGCGTCCCTCACTCTCTCTCTGTCCTTCTCTCTCTCTTCTCTGTGTCTCTCTCTCTCACTGTGTCCCTCTGTCACTCTCTGTCCCTCTCTCTCTCTCTGTCCCCCTCTCTCTCTCTGTCCTCTTCTCTCTCTGTGTCCCTCTCTGTCTCAGACCCTCTCTCGCTTTTCATTTCTCTCTCTCTGTATCTCTGTCCCTCTCTCTCTGTCCCTCATTGTCTCTGCCCCTCGCTCTCTGTGTCCCTCTCTGTCTCTCTGTCCCTCTCTCTCTCTCTGTCCCTCGGTTTTGTCTCGCTCTCTCTCTTTCAATTTGTCCATCTGTCCAGACACTCTTTCTATCACTCTGTCCCTCTCTCTCTGTGTCTCTCTCTGTCTCTCTGTCCCTCTCTCTCTCTGTCCCTCGGTTTTGTCTCCCTCTCTCTCTCTCAATTTGTCCATCTGTCCCTCTTTCTCTCTCTGTGTCTCTCTGTCCCTCTCTCTCTTTCTATGTCCCTCTCTCTCACTGTGTCTCTCCTTCTCTGTCCCTCCCTCTGTGTCTCTCTCTGTCCTTCTCTCTCGCTGTCTCTCTGTCCCTCTCTCTCTCACTCTGTCCCTCTCTCTCTCTGTCCCCCTCTCTCTCTCTCTCGGTCCCCCTCTCTCTCTGTCCCTCACTCTCTGTATCCCTCTGTCACTCTCGCTGTGTTCCTGTCACTCTCTGTCCCTTTCTCACTCACTGTGTCCCTCTCAATCTGTGTACCTCTCTGACTCTGTCCCTCTCTCTCTCTCCCTCTCTCTCTCTGTCCCTCTCTCTCTCTGTGACCCTCTCTCTCTCTGTCACTCTGTCTCTTTGTCCCTCTCTCACTCTCTCTCTGTGACCCTCTCTCTCTGTCGCTCTCGTTCTCAGTCCCTCTCTCTCTCTGTAACCCTCTCTCCCTCTCTCTCTCTCTATCTCTCTCTCTCTCTCTCTGTCTCTTTGTCCCCCCGCCCTCTCTCTTTCCGTCTGTCTCTCTGTCCCTCTCTCCCTGTTCCTCTTTCTGTCTCTCTCCCTGTCCTTCCATCATTCGGTCTCTCTGTCCCCTCTCTCTCTCTCTGTCCATTGGTCTCTCTGTGTCCCTCTCTCTCTCTCTGTCCCTCTCCCTCTCTGTCACTCTCTCCCTCTCTGTGTCCCTCTCTCTCTCTCTGCCTCTTTGTCCCTCTGTCTCTGTCTCTCTGTCTCTCTGTCCCTCTCTCTGTCTCTCTGTCCCTCTTTCTCTGTCTACCACTCTCTCTCTGTCCCTCTGTCACTCTCTCTCTCTCTCTCTCTCTGTGCCTCGCTGTCCCTCTGTTTCTCTGTCCCTCTCTCTGTGTGTGTCTCACTGTCCCCCTCTCTCTTTCTATGTCCCTCTCTCTCTGTCCTTCTCTCTCTCTTCTCTGTGTCTCTCTCTCACTGTGTCCCTCTCTCTCTCACTGTGTCCCTCTGTCACTCTCTGTCCCTCTCTCTCTCTGTCCCGTTCTCCCTCGCTCTGTCCCTCACTCTCTCTGCCCCTCTCTGTCTCATTCCCTCCCTCGCTTTCCCTTTCTCTCTCTCTGTCTCTCTGTACCTCTCTCTCAGTCCCTCATTGTCTCTGCCCCTCGGTTTCTGTGTCCCTCTTTGTCTCTCTGTCCTTCTGTCTCTCTCTCTCTCTGTGTCCCTCTCCCTCTCTCCGTCCCTCTCTCTCTGTCCCTCTCTCTCTCTGTCACTCTCTCTCTCTCTCTCCGTCTCCCTATCTATCTCTCTGTCCCTCTCTCTCTGCCTCTCTGTCGCTCTCCCTCTCTCTTTCTGTGTCCCTCTGTCTCTCTGTCCCTCTCACTCTGTCTCTCCATCCCTCGGTCTGGCAGTCTCCCTCTCTCAATCTCTCACTTCGTCCCTCTATCATTCGGTCTCTCTGTCCCTCTTTCTTCCTCAGCCTCTCTGTCCCTCTCTCTGTCTCTCTGTTCCTCTCTCTTTCTCTGTCCCTCGCTCTCTCTCTGTCTCTCTTTCTCTGTCTACCTCTCTCTCTCTATCACAATGTCACTCTGTCTCTGTCTCTCTCTGTGTCTCTCTGTCACTCTCTCTCTCTCTCTCTCTCTCTGTGTCTCACTGTCCCCCTTTCTCTTTCTATGTCCCTATATCTCTCAGGGACCCTCTCTCTGTCTGTGTCCCTCTGTCACTCTCTCTGTGTTCCTCTCACTCTCTGTCCCTTTCTCCCTCACTGTGTCCCTCTCAATCTGTGTCCCTCTCTGTCTCTGCCCCTCTCTGTCAGTCCCTCTCTCTGTCCCCTCTCTCTGTGACCCTCTCTCTCTCTGTCCCTCTCTCTCTGTGTCCCTCCTTCACTCTCTCTCTGTCCCTCTCCCTCTCTGTGACCGTCTCTCTCTCTGTCCCTCTCTCTCTGTTTCCCTCTCTCACTCTCACTCTCTGTCCCTCTCCCTCTCTGTGTCCCTCTCTCACTCTGTCCCTCTCTCTCTGTCCCTCTCTCTCTGTCGCTGTCCCGTTCGCTCTCTGTCACTCTCTCCCTCTCTGCGTCCCTCTCGCTCTCTTTCCCTCTCTCTCTGTATCTCTCTCTGTCCCTCACTCTCTGTGTCCCTCTCTCTCTCTGTTCCTCTCACTCTCTGTCCCTTTCTCCCTCACTGTGTCCCTCTCAATCTGTGTCCCTCTCTGTCTCTGCCCCTCTCTGTCAGTCCCTCTCTCTGTCCCCTCTCTCTGTGACCCTCTCTCCCTGTCCCTCTCTCTCTGTGTCCCTCTCTCACACTCTCTCTCTGTCCCTCTCCCTCTCTGTGACCGTCTCTCTCTCTGTCCCTCTCTCTCTCTGTTTCCCTCTCTCACTCTCACTCTCTATACCTCTGCCTCTCTGTGTCCCTCTCTCTCTCTCTGTCCCTCTCTCTCTGTCCCCCTCTCCCTTTCGCTGTCCTGTTCGCTCTCTGTCACTCTCTCCCTGTCTGCGTCCCTCCCTCTCTCTTTCCCCCTCTCTCTGTATCTCTCTCTGTCCCTCACTCTCTGTGTCCCTCTCTCTCTCTGTTCCTCTCACTCTCTGTCCCTTTCTCCCTCACTGTGTCCCTCTCAATCTCTGTCCCTCTCTGTCTCTGTCCCTCTCTGTCTGTCCCTCTCTCTGTCACCCTCTCTCTATGTGTCCCTCTCTCTCTCTGTCCCTCTCTCTCTCTGTGTCCCTCTCTGACTGTCTCTCTCTTTCCCTCTCTCTCTGTCGTTGACCCGTTCGCTCTCTGCCACTCCCTCCCTCTATGTGTTCATCTCTCTCTGTCTCCCTCTCTGTCTCTCTGTCCCTCTCTCACACTCGGTGTCCCTCTGTCTCCCTGTCCCTCTCTCTCTGACCTTCCCTCGCTCTCTCTCCCTTTATCCCTCTCTCTGTCCCTATCTCTGTCCCTCAGTCTCTCCGTCAATCAGTCTCTCTCTCTCTCTAACTCTGTGTCCCCCTCTCTCTCTGTCTTTCTGTCCCTCTCTCTGTCTGTCCATCTACCTCTCTCTGTCTCCCTCTCTCTCTCTCTCTCTCTGTCCCTCTCTCCCTCTGTCCCTCGGTCTCTCTCTGTCCGTCTTTCTCTGTCTACCTCTCTCTCTCTGTCCCTCTGTCACACTGTCTCTCTCTCTCGGTGTCTCTCTGTCCCTCTGTTTTTCTCTCTCTCTCTCTATGTCTCTTTGTCCCCCTCTCTCTCTCTCTGTATCTCACTGTTCCCCTTTTTCTTTCTATGCCCCATCTCTCTCAGTGAGACACTCTCTCTCTCTGTGTCCGTCTGTCACTCTCTCTGTGTTCCTCTCATTCTCTGTCCTTTTCTCCGTCACTGTGTCCCTCTCAATCTGTGTCCCTCTCTATCTCTGTCCCTCTCTGTCTGTCCCTCTCACTGTCCCCCTCTCTCTCTGTGACCCTCTCTCTCTCTGTCCCTCTCTTTCTGTGTCCCTCTCTCACTCTCTCTCTGTCCCTCTACCTCTCTGTCTCTCTCTCTCTCTCTGTCCGTCTCTCTCTGCCTCTTTGTCGCTCTGTCTCTGTCTCTCTCTCTGTCTCTATGTCACTCTCTCTGTGTCCCTCGGTTTTGTCTCCCTCTCTCTCAATTTGTCCATCTGTCCCTCTCACTCTGACTGTCCGTCTGTCCCTCTCTCTCTGTGTGTCTCTCTCTATCTCTGTCCCTCTCTCTCTCTGTCCCTCGGTCTTGTCTCCCTCTCTCTCTCAATTTGTCCATCTGTCCCTCTCGCTCTCTCTCTGTCCCTCTGTTCCTCTCTCTCTCTCTGTCTCTCTGTCACTCTCTCTGTCCCTCGGTTTTGTCTCCCTCTCTCTCTCTCAATTTGTCCATCTGTCCCTCTCGCTCTCTCTCTGTCCCTATGTCCCTCTCTCTCTCTGTGTCTCTCTGTCCCTCTCTCTCTTTCTATGTCCCCCTCTCTCACTGTGTCCCTCTCTCTCTGTTCCTCTCTCTGTGGCTCTCTCTGTGCCTCTCTCTCACTGTCTCTCTGTCCCGATCTCTGTGCGTCTCTCTGTCCCACTCTCTCTGTCTCTCTCTCTCGCTGTCCCTCTCTTTCTCTCTGTCCCCCACTCTCTGTGGCCCTCTGTCACTCTCTCTGTGTTCCTCTCACTCTCTGTCACTTTCTCCCTCACTGTGTACCTCTCAATCTGTGTACATCTCTGTCTGTCCCTCTCTCTCTCTCTCCCTCTCTCTCTCTGTCCCTCTCTCTCTCTGCGACCCTCCCTCTCTCTCTGTACCTCTCTTTCTCTGTGTCCCTCTCTCACTCTCTCTGTAACCCTCTCTCTCTGTCACTCTCGTTCTCTGTCCCTCTCTCTCTCTCTGTGTCTCTCTCTCTGTCACTTTGTCTCCCCCTCTCTCTTTCCCTCTGTGTCTCTCTGCCCCTCTCTCTCTATCCCTCTTTCTGTCTCTCTCCCTGTCCCTCTATCATTCCGTCCATCTGTCCCTCTCTCTCTCTCTCAGTCTCTCTGTCCTTCTCTCTCTCTGTCTCTCTGTCCTCTCTCTCTCTCTGTCCCTTGGTCTCTCTGTCCCTCTTTCTCTCTCTACCTCTCTCTCAGTCCCTCTGTCACTCTGTCTCTCTGTCCCTCTCTCTCTCTTTCTCTCTGTGCCTCGCTGTCCCTCTGTTTATCTGTCCCTCTCTCTCTCTGTCTGTCTCACTGTCCCCTTCTCTCTTTCTATGTCCCTCTCTCTCACTGAGTCCCTCTCTCTGTCCTTCTCTCTCTCTCTTCTCTGTCTCTCTCTCTCTCTCACTGTGTCCTTCTGTCACTCTCTGTCCCTCTCTCTCTCTGTGCTCTTCTCTCTCTGTGCCCCTCTCTGTCTCAGTCCCTCCCTCGCTTTTCATTTCTCTCTCTCTGCATTTCTGTCCCTCTCTCTCTCTGTCCCTCATTGTCTCTGCCCCTCGCTCTCTGTGTCCCTCTTTTTCTGAGTCTCTCTCTCTCTCTGTGTTTCCCTCTCTCCCTCTCTGTCTCTGTGTCCCTTTCTCTCTCTGTCCTTCTCTCTGTGTGTCTCTCTGTCCATCTCTCTCTCTCTCTTTTCTGTATCTCTCTCTCTCACTCTGTCCCTCTCTCTCTCTCTGTGACCCTCTGTCAGTCTCTGTCCCCCTCTCTCTGTCTGTCCTCTAACTCTCTGTCCATTTCTCCCTCTCTCTGTCCCTCTCTCCCTCTCTCTGTCCCTCTCTCTCTCTGTCCTCCTCTCTCACTGTGTCCCTCTGACTCTCTGTCCCTTTCTCCTTCTCTCTGTCCCTCACTCTCTGTCCCTCACTCTGTGTCCCTCTCTCTCTCTTCTCTCTGTCTCTCTCTCACTGTGTCCCTCTCTCAATCACTGTGTCCCTCTGTGACTCTCTGTCCCTCTCTCTCTGTCCCCCTCTCTCTCTGCCCTCTTCTCTCTCTGTGTCCCTCTCTTTCTCAGTCCCTCCCTCGCTTTCCCTTTATCTCTCTCTGTCTCTCTGTCCCTCTCTCTCTCTGTCCCTCATTGTCTCTGCCCCTCGCTCTCTGTGTCCCTCTTTGTCTCTCTGTCCCTCTCTCTCTCTCTGTCTCTCTCTCTCTCTGTCTTTTTGTCCCCCCCTGTCTCTTTCCCTTTGTCTCTTGGTCCCTCTGTCTCTCTGTCCCTCTTTTTCTTTCTCTCTCTGTCCCTCTATAATTCGGTCTCTCTGTCCCCCCCTCTCTCTCTCTCGGTCTCTCTGTCCCCCTCTCTCTATGTCTCTCTGTCCCTCTCCCTCTCTCTGTCCCTCAGTCTCTCTGTCACTCTTTCTCTGCGTACCTCTCTCTCTATCCCTCCTTCACTCTGTCTCTCTGTCGCTCTCCCTCTCTCTTTCAGTGTCCCTCTGTCTCTCTGTCCTCTCTCTGTGTCTCTCTGTCCCTCGATCTGGCAGTCACCCTCTCTCACTCTCTCACTCTGTCCCTTTATCATTCGGTCTCTCTGTCGCTCTCCCACTCTCTTTCTGTGTCCCTCTGTCTCTCTGTCCCTCTCTCTCTGTCTCTCTGTCCCTCGGTCTCTCTGTCCCTCTATCATTCGGTCTCTCTGTCCCTCTATCTCCCTCAGTCTCTCTGTCCCTCTCTTTCTCTGTCTCTCTGTCACTCTCACTCTCTGTCTGTGACCCTCTCTCTCTCTGTCCCTCTCTTTCTCTGTCTCTCTCTCTCTCTCTCTGTCTTTTTGTCTCTCTCTCTCTCTTTCTCTCTGTCTCTCTGTCCTTCTGTCTCTCTGTCCCTCTATAATTTGGTCTCTCTGCCCCTCTCTCTCTCTCTCTCGGTCTCTCTGTCCCTCTCTTTCTCTGTCTCTCTGTCACTCTGTCTCTCTCTGTCTCTCTCGGTGTCTCTCTGCCCCTCTCTTTCTGCGTGTCTCACTGACCCCTTTCTCTTTCTATGTCCTTCTCTCTCTCACTGAGACCCTCTCTCTCTGTCCCTCTCTCTTTGTGTCTCTTTCTCACTCTCTCTCTTTCTCTGTGTGTCTCTCTCTCTCACTGTGTCCCTCTCTCTCTCTGTCCCCCCCTCTCTCTGTCCTCCTCTCTGTCCCTCTCGCTCTGTGTCCCTCTCACTCTCTGTTCCTTTCTCCCTCTCTCTGATCCTCTCTCTCTCTGTCCATCATTGTCTCTGCCCCTCGCGCTCTGTGTCCATCTTTGTCTCTCTGTCCCTCTCTCTCTCTCTTTGTCTTTAACTCTCTCTCTGCCCCTCTCTCTGTTCCTGTCCCTCTCTCTCTGTCCCTCGCCCATCTCTGTGTCCCTCTCTCTCTGTCACTCTCTCTCTGTCAGTCCCTCTCCCTCTCTCTCTGTTTCTCTCTCTCTGTCCCTCTCTCTCTCTGTGTCCCTCTCTCCCTCTCTGTCTCTCTGTCCCTCTATTCTCTCTGTCCCTCTCACCTCTCTGTGTCACTCTCTCCCTCTGTCACTCTCTCTCTCTCTGTCCATCTCCCTCTCTATCTCTCAGTCCCTCTCTCTCTCTGTCTCGCTCCCTCTCTCTTTCTGTGTCCCTCAGTCTCTCTGTCCCTCTCTTCTCTGTCCGTCGGTCTCTCTCTGTCCCTCTTTCTCTGTCTACCTCTCTCTCTCTGTCCCTCTCTGTCCCTCTGTTTCTCTCTCTCTTTGTGTGTCTCAATGCCCCCCTTTCTCTTTCTATGGCCCTCTCTCTCTCACTGAGACCCTCTCTCTCTCTGTCCGTCTCTCTCTGTGTCTCTCTGTCACTCTCTCTCACTCTCTGTCTCTCTCTCTCTCTCTCTCTGTCCATCTCTGTCTCTCACTGTGTCCCTCTCTCTCTGTCGCCCCCTCTCTCTGTCCTCCTCTCTCTCTGTCCCTCTCTCTCTGTGTCCTTCTCACTCTCTGTCAATTTCTCCTTTTCTCTGTCCCTCACTCTCTGTGTCCCTCTCTGTCTCTGTCCCTCCCTCTCTGTCCCTTTCTCTCTCGCTGTCTCTCTATCCTTCTCTCTCTCTGTCCCTCATTGTCTCTGCCCCTCGCTCTCTGTGTCCCTCTTTGTCTCTATGTCCATCTCTCTCTCTCCCTCTCTCTGTCCCTGTCCGTCTCTCCCTCTCTCTCTCTCTCCCTCTGCGCTCTCTGTGTCCCTTTCTGTCTCAGTCACTCTCTCTCTCTATCCCTCTCCGTCTCTCTCTGTTTCTCTCTCTCTCTCTCTGTCCCTCGGTCTCTCTCTCTCTCTTTCTCTCTCTCTGTCCCTCTCTCCCTCTCTCTCTTTCTATGTCCCCCCCTCTCTCACTGTGTCCGTCTCTCTGTCCCCCCCTCTCTCTGCCACCCTCTCTCTCTGTCCCCCACTTTCTGTGTTCCTCTGTCACTCTCTCTGTTTTCCTCTCACTCTCTGTCCCTTTCTCCCTCACTGTGTCCCTCTCAATCTGTTTCCCTCTCTGTTTCTGTCCTTCTCTCTCTCTGACCCCCCCTCTCTCTCTGTCCCTCTCTCTCTGTGTCGCTCTCTCACTCTCTCTCTGTGACCCTCTCTCTCCTTCTCTTTCTCTGTCCCTCTCTCACTGTCCCTCTCTCACTGTCTGTGACCCTCTCTCCCTGTCCCTCTCATTCTCTGTCCCCCCTCTCTCTCTGTCTCTCTCTCTCTGTCTCTTTGTCCCCCTCTCTCTCTTTCCCTCTGTCTCTCTGTCCCTCTCTCTCTCTGTACCTCTTTCTCTCTCTCTCTCTGTTCCTCTATCATTCGGTCTCTCTGTCCCCCCCTCTCTCTCTGTCCCTCGGTCTCTCTGTCCCTCTTTCTCTGTCTACCTCTCTCTCTCTCTCTGAGTCTCTCTGTCCCCCTGTTTCTCTGTCCCTCTCTCTCTTCGTGTCTTTCTGTCCCCCTCTCTCTTTCTATGTCCCTCTCTCTCTGTCACTGAGTTCCTGACTCTCTGTGTCCCCCCTCTCTCTCTCTCTGTCTCTCATTCCCTCTCTCTCTGTCCCTCGGTCTCTGTCTCCTTCTCTCTCTCTCAATTTGTCCATCTGTCCCTCTGACTCTCTCTGTCCCTCAGTCTCTCTGTCCCCCGTCTCTCTGACCCTCTGTCTCTTTCTATGTCCCCCTCTCTCTCGCTGTGTCCCTCTCTCTCTGTCCCTCTCCCTCTGTCCCGCTCTCTGTCTCTCTGTCCCTCTCTCTCGCTGTCTATCTGTCCCTCTATCTCTATGTCTCTCTGTCCCACTCTCTCACTGTCCCTCTCTCTCTGTCTCTCTCTGTCTCTGTCCCTCTCTCTCTCTGCTTCCTCTCTCTCTCTGTCCCCCACTCTCTGTGTCCCTCTGTCGCTCTCTCTGTGTTCCTCTCTGTCCCGTTCTCCCTCACTGTGACCCTCTCAATCTGTGTCCCTCTCTGTCTCTGTCCATCTCCCTCTGTCCCTCTCTCTCTCTGTCCCTCTCTCACTCTCTCTCTGTGACACTCTCTCTCTGTCCCTCTCTTTCTCTGTCCCTCTCTCTCACTGTGTTCCTCTCTTCCTCTCTCTCTCTGTCTCTCTCCTTCTCTGTCTCTCTGTCCCCCTCTCTCTCTGCCCTCCTCTCTCTCTGTCCCTCGCTCTCTGTGTCCCTCTCACTCTCTGTCCCTTTCCCCCTCTCTCTGTCCCTCACTCGCTGTGTCCCTCTCTGTTTCTGTCCCTCCTTCACTTTCACTTCCTCTCTCTCTGTCTCTCTGTCCCTCTCTCTCTCTGTCCCTCATTGTCTCTGCCCTCGCGCTCTGTGTCCCTCTTTGTCTCTCTGTACATCTCTCTCTCTCTGTCTTTCACTCTCTCTCTGTCCCTGTCCCTCTCTCTCTCTGTCGCTCTCCCCTCTCTGTGTCCCTCTCTCTCTCTCTGTCACTCTCTCTCTGCCCATCTCCCTATCTCACCCTGTTTCTCTCTCTCTGTCACTCTCTCTCTCTGCCCATCTCCCTATCTCACTCTGTTTCTCTCTATCTCTCTGTCCCTCTCTCTCTCTCTCTGTGTCCCTCTCTCCCCCTCTGTCTCTTTGTCCCTCTTCCCTCTCTGTCCGTCTCACTCTCTCTCTGTGTCCCTCTCTCCCTCTCTATCTCTCTGTCCCTCTGTCACTCTGTCTCTCTGACTCTCTCTCTCTGGGTGTCTCTCTGTCCCCATGTTTCTCTCTCTCTCTCTCTCTCTCTCCGTGTCTCTCTGTCCCTCTCTCTCTCTGTGTCTCACTGTGCCCATTTCTCTTTCTGTGTCTCTCTCTCTCTCTCACTGAGACACTCTCGCTCTCTTTGTCCCTCTCTCTCTGAGTCTCTCTGTCCCTCTCTCTCTCTCTCTATCTCAGTCTCTCTGTCCCTCTCTCTCTCTGTCTGTGTGTCACTGTCCCTCTTTCACTTTCTATGGCCCTCTCTCTCTCACTGAGACCCTCTCTCGCTCTGTGCGTCTCTCTCTGTGCCTCTCTGTCACTCTCTCTCTCTCTCTCTCTCTGTGTCTCTCTCTCTCACTGTGTCCATCTTTCTCTCTCACTGTGTCCCTCTCTCTCTGTCCCCCCTCTCTCTCTGTCCTTCTCTCTCTCTGTCCCTCTCTCTCGCTGTCCCTCTTTCTCTGTGTCCCTCAATCTCTCTTTGTCCCTCTCGCTGTCCCTCATTCTCTCTGTGTCCCTCACACTCTCTGTCCCCTCTCTCTGTGTCTCTCTATCCCTCTCTCTCTCTGTGCCTCTCTCTCTCTCACTGTGTCCCACTCTCTCTGTCCCACTCTCTCTCTGTCCTCCTCTCTCGGTGTCGCTCTCTCTCTATGTCCCTCCCTCTCTGTGTCCCTCTCTGTTCCCTTCTCTGACTCTGCCCCTCTCTCTCTCTCTCTCACTCTCTCTCTGTGACCCTCTCTCTCTCTCTCTCTCTCTGTCCCTCTCTCTGTGTGACCCTCTTTCTCTCTCTGTCCCTCTCTCTCTGTCCCTCCCTCTCTCTATGTCCGTCACTATCGCGGTGTTTGTCTCTCTCTCTCTGTGTTCCCCCCTCTCTCTCTGTCCCCCTCACTCTCTGTGTGTCTCTCTCTCTGTCCCTCTCTTTCTATGTCCCTCTCTCTCTATGTCCCTCACTATCTCTGTGTCCCTCCCTCTCTGTGTCCCCCTCCTCTCTGTGTGTCTCTCTTTCTCTGTGTGTGTATCCATCACTCACTAAGTTTATCTCTCTGTGTCTCCCTCAGTGTCTCTGCATCCCTCACACTTTCCCTCAATCTCTCTTTGTCCCTCTCTCTGTGTCACTCTCTCTCTCTCTGTCCATCTTTCACAGTGCCACTCACTCTCTCTTTGCCCCTCTCTCTCTGTATCCCTCACTCTCTCTGTGTCCCTCTCTCTCTCTGTGTCCCCCTCTTCTCTGTGTGTCTCTCTTTCTCTTTGTGTGTATCCATCACTCTCTATGTTTATCTATCTGTGTCTCCATCACTATCTCTGTGTCCCTCACACTTTCCCTCAATCTCTCTTTGTCCCTCTCTCTGTCCCTCATTCTCTCTGTGTCCCTCACTCTCTCTGTCCCCTCTCTCTTTGTGCCCCTCTCTCTCTTTGTTCCTCCCTCTCTGTGTCCCTCTCTGTTCCCCTCTCTGTCTCTGCCTCTTTCTCTCTGTCACGCTCTCTCTCTCTGTGACCCTCTCTCTCTCTGTCCTCCTCTCTCTGTCCCTCTCTCTCTCTCTCCATCTCTCTCTCTGTCTCTCTGTCCCCATCTCTGTCCCTCTCTCTCTCTGTCTCTCTATCTTTGTTCCTTTCTCTCTCTGTTCCTCACTCTCTCTGCGATCCTCTCTCTAACTGTGTCCCTCTCTGCGTCCCTCTGTCTCTGTGTCTCTATCCCTCTCTCTGTCTGTGTCTCTCTGTCCCCCTCTCTCTTCTGTGTTCCTCTCTCTCTCATTGTATTCCTCTCTCTCTTTCTCTCTGTTCCTCTCTCTGTTCCTCTCTCTCTCTCTCTCTGCCCCCCTCTCTCTCCCTGTCCCTCTCTCTCTGCCTCTCTCTCTCTCTGTGTCCCCCACTCTCTGTGTCCCTCTGTCCCTCTCTCTCCGCCCCTTTCTCTCTTTGTCCCCCTCTCTATCCCTGTCCCTCTATCCCTGTCCCTCTCTCTCTGCCTCTCTCTCTCTCTGTCCCCCACTCTCAGTATCCCTCTGTCCCTCTCTCTCTGACCCTCTCTCTCTCTCTGTGTCCCTCTGTCTGTCGCTGTCCCGTTCTATCTCTCTGTCACTCTCGCCACCTCTGTGTCCCTCTCTCACTCTGTCCCTCCATCCCTCTCTCTGTCTCTCTCCCTCTCTGTGTCCCTCTCTCTGTGTCCCTCTCTCTCTGTCCCTCCCTCACTCTCTCTCCGTGTGTCCCTCTCTCTTTGTCCCTCTCTCTGTTACTCATTCTCTCTGTGTCCCTCACTCTCTCTGTCCCCTCTCTCTTTGTGTCCCCCTCTCTCTATGTCCCTCCCTCTCTGTGTCCCTCTCTGTTACCCTCTCTGTCTCTGCCTCTCTCTCTCTGTCAAGCTCTCTCTCTCTGTGACCCTCTCTCACTGTGTCCCTCTCTCTCTGTCCCTCTCTCACTCTCTCTCTCTGTGACCCTCTCTCTCTCTGTCCCTCTCTCTCTGTCCCTCTCTCACTCTCTCTCAGTGACCCCCTCTCTCTCTCTCTCTCTGTCCGTCTCATTTTCTGTCCCTCACTCTCTCTCTCTGTGACCTTCTCTCTCTCTGTCCCTCTCTCTCTCTGTCCCACCGTCTCTCTGTGTCCGTCACTTTCTCTGTTTGTGTCTCTCTCTCTCTGTGTTATCCCCCCCTCTCTGTCCCCATCACTCTCTGTGTGTCTCTCTCTCTGTGTCCCTCTCTCTCTCTGTCCCTCACTCTCTCTGTCCCCCTTTCTCTTTGTATCCCTCTCTGTCTCTGTGACCCCTTCTCTCTGAGTCCCTCTCTTTCTCTCTGTTCCTCTCTCTCTGTGTCCTCCTCGCTCTCTATGTCCCCCTCTCTCTTTGTGTCCACCCTCTCTCTCTCCCTCACTCTCCGTGTCCCACACTCTCTCTTTCTCTTTCTATTCATCTTTCTCTCTCTGTCCCTCTCTCTCTCTCTCTCTGTCCCACTCTCTCTCACTGTCCATCTCTCTCTGTCTGTCTGTCCCCCTCTCTCTGCATCTCTCCATCTTTGTCCCTTTCTCTCTCTGTGTGTTCCTCACTCTCCCTGCGATCCTTTCTCTATCTGTGTCCCTCTCTGTGTCCCTCAGTCTCTGTGTCTCTGTCCCTCTCTCTGTCTGTGTCTCTCTGTCCCCCTCTCTCTTTCTGTGTCCCTCTCTCTCTCACTGTATTCCTCTCTCTCTTTCTCTCTGTCCCTCTCTCTGTCCCTCTCTCTCTCTGCCCCCCTCTCTCTCGCCGTCACTCTCTCTCTGCCTCTCTCTCTCTCTGTGTGTCCCCCACTCTCTGTGTCCCTCTGTCCCTCTCTCTATATCCCTTTCTCTCTCCGTCCCCCTCTCTCTACCTGTCCCCCCTCTGCCTCTCTCTCTGCCCCCCACTCTCAGTATCCCTCTGACCCTCTCTCTCTGTCCCTCTCTCTGTCTGTGTCCCTTTCTCTGTCGCTGTCCCGTTCTCTCTCTCTGTCACTCTCTCCCTCTCTGTGTCCCTCTCTCACTCTGTCCCTCCATCCCTTGTCTCTCTCTCTCTCTGTCTGTCTCTCTCTGTGTCCCTCCTTCACTCCCTCTCTCTGTCCCTCTCTCTCTCTGTCACTCTCTCCCTCTCTGTGTCCCTCTCTCTCTGTCCCTCTCTCTCTTCATCTTTGTCCCTCTGTCTCTGTCTCTCTCTGTGTCCCTCTGTCTCTCTATCCCTCTCTCTCTGTCCCTCCCTCTCTCTCCCTCCGTGTGTCGCTCTCTCTTTGTCCCTCTCTCTGTCCCTCAGTCTCTCCATCCCTCCGTCTGTCTCTCTCTGTGTCCCTCACTCTCTCTGTGTCATTCAGTCCCTCTCTCTGTCTGTCCCTCTCCCTCTCTCTGTGTCCCTCTCTATCGCTCTGTTCTCTCTCTCTTTCTCTCTGTCTCTCTCTCTCTCTCTGTGTTCCTCTCTCCTTCTCTGTCCCTCTCTCTCTGTCTCTCTGCCCGTCTGCCTCCCTCTCTCTGTGTGTCTCTCTCTCTCTCTGTGTCCCCCTCTCTCTCTATCTCCCTGTCCCTCACTCTCCCTGTCCCTCGGTCTCTGTCTCCCTCTCTCTCTCTCTCTCTCTGAATTTGTCCATCTGTCCCTCTCACCCTCTCAGTCTCTCTGTCCCTCTCTCTCTCTCTGTCCCTCGGCCTATGTCTCTCGGTCCCTCTCTCTCTCTCTCTGTTTCTCACTCCCTCTCTCTCTCTGTCCCTCGGTCTCTGTCTCCCTCTCTCTCTGAATTTGTCCATCTGTCCCTCTCACCCTCTCAGTCTCTCTGTCCCTCTCTCTCTCACTGTCCCTCGACCTATGTCCCTCTGTCCCTCTCTCTCTCTCTCTGTTTCTCTGTCCCTCTCTCTCTGTGTCTCTCTGTTCCTCTCTCTCTGTGTCCCTCTCACTCTCTGTCCCTTTCTCCCTCTCTATGTCCCTCTCTGTTCCTCTCTCTCTTTCCCTCTCTCACTCTCTCGCTATGACCCTCTCTCTCTCTCTCTGTCCCTCTCTTTCTCTGTCCCTCTCTCTCTTTCTGTGTGAACTTCTCTCTCTCTGTCCCTCTCTCTCTCTATGTCCCTCCCTCTCTCTCTGTCCCTCTCTCACTCTCTCTCTGTGACCCTCTCTCTCTGTGTCACTCTCTCTCTGTGACCCTCTTTCTCTCTCAGTCCCTCTCTCTCTGTCCCTCACTCACTCTCTCTCTGTGACCCTCTCTCTCTCTCTCTCTGTCCCGCTCTTTCTCTGTTCCTCGCTCTCTTTCTGTGTGAACTTCTCTCTCTCTCTGTCCCTCTCTCTCTCTATGTCCCTCCCTCTCTCTCTGTCCCTCTCTCACTCTCTCTCTCTGTGACCCTCTCTCTCTCTGTCACTCTCTCTCTGACCTCTTTCACTCTCTGTCCCTCTCTCTCTGTCCCTCTCTTTCTCTGTCCCTCACTCTCTCTCTCTGTGACCTTCTCTCTCTCTGTCCCTCTCTCTCTCTGTCCCTCACTCTCTCTGTGTCCGTCACCAGCTCTGTGTGTGTCTCTCTCTCTCGGTGATCCCCCCTCTCTGTCTGTCCTCTCACTCTCTTTGTCTCTCTTTCTGTGTCCCTCTCTCTCTCTCTATCTGCCTGTCCCTCTCTCTCCCTGTCCCTCGGTCTCTGTCTCCCTCTCTCTCTCTCTCTCTGAATTTGTCCATCTGTCCCTTTCACCCTCTCAGTCTCTCTGTCCCTCTCTCTCTCTCTGTCCCTCGGCCTATGTCTCTCGGTCCCTCTCTCTCTCTCTCTGTTTTTCTCTCCCTCTCTCTCTCTGTCCCTCGGTCTCTGTCTCCCTCTCTCTCTGAATTTGTCCATCTGTCCCTCTCTCTCTCACTGTCCCTCGACCTATGTCCCTCTGTCCCTCTCTCTCTCTCGGTTTCTTTGTCCCTCTCTCTCTCTGTCCCTCACTCTCTCTGTGTCCGTCACCAGCTCTGTGTGTGTCTCTCTCTCTCGGTGATCCCCCCTCTCTGTCTGTCCTCTCACTCTCTTTGTCTCTCTTTCTGTGTCCCTCTCTCTCTCTCTGTCCTCCTCTTCTCTGTGTGTCTCTCTTTCTCTGTGTGTGCATCCATCACTCTCTATGTTTATCTCTCTGTGTGCCCCTCACTGTCCCTGTGTCCCTCACCCTTTCCCTCAATCTCTCTTTGTACCTCTCCCTGTCTGCCTCTCTCTGGCTCTGTCCCTCTTTCGCTGTATCACTCACTCTCTCTTTGTCCCTCTCTCTGTCCCTCATTCGCTCTGTGTCCCTCACTCTCTCTGTCCCCTCTCTCTTTGTGTCCCTCTCTCTCTATGTCCCTCCCTCTCTGTGTCCCTCTCTGTTCCCCTCTCTGTCTGTGCCTATCTCTCTGTCACGCTCTCTCTCTCTGTGACACTCTCTCTCTGTGTCCCTCTCTCTATGTCCCTCTCTCACTCTCTCTCTGTGACCCTCTTTCTCTGTCCCTCTCTCTCTGTGACCCTCTCTCCCTCTCTGTCCCTTTCTCTCTGTCCCTCTCTTACTCTCTCTCTGTGACCCTCTCTCTCTCTGTCCCTCTCTTTTTCTGTCCCTCAGTCTCTCTCTGTGACCTTCTCTCTCTCTGTCCCTCTCTCCCTCTGTCCCTCCCTCACTCAGTGTCCGTCACTATCTCTGTGTGTGTCTCTCTCTCTGTGTTACCCCCCCCACCTCTGTCCCCTTTACTCTCTGTGTGTCTCTTTCTCTGTGTCCCTCTCTGTCTCTGTCCCTCACTCTCTCTGTCCACCTTTCTCTTTGTATCCCTGTCTCTCTCTGTCCCTCACTTCCGTGTCCGTCACTATCTCTTTCCCATTCTATTCCTCTTTCTCTATCTGTCCCTCTCTCTCTCTCTGTCCCTCTCTCTCTCTCTGTCCATCTCTCCCACTGTCTCTCTGTCCCCATTTCTGCCCCTCTCTCTCTCAGCGTCTCTCTATCTTTGTTCCTTTCTCTCTCTGTGTTCCTCACTCTCTCTGCGATCCTCTCTCTATCTGTGTCCCTCTCTGTCTCTGTCCCTCTCTCATTGTCCCTTTCTCTCGTTGTCTCTCTGTCCCTCTCTCTCTGTCCCTTTCTCTCTCTGTCTCTCTGTCCCTCTCTCTCACTGTCCCTCATTGTCTCTGTCCCTCTCACTCTCTCTGTGCCTCTCTCTCTCACGCTGTGTCCCTCTCTCTCTGTCCCTCTCTCTCTCTGCCCCCCCCCCTCTCTGTCCTCCTCTCTCTGTGTCCGTCTCTCTCTTTGTCCCTCTCTCTCTGTGTCGCTCTCTGTCTCTGTCCCTCTCTCTCTGTCCCTCTCTCTCTGTCCCTTTCTCTCATACTGTCTCTCTGTCCTCTCTCTCACTGTCCCGCTTTGTCTCTCTGTCCCTCTCTCTCTTTCTCTCTCTCTCTGTACCTCTCTCTGACCCTTTCCCTCTGTTTCACCCTGTTCGTCTCCCCTAACTGTGTCCTTCTGTCTCTCTGTTCCCCCCTCTCCCTCTGTATCACTGTCCCTCAGTCTCTGTCTACTTCTCACTCTCTCTCTCTGTCCCTCACTCTCTGTCCCTCATTGTCTCTGCCCCTGGCTCTCTGTGTCACTCTTTGTC
Organism: Chiloscyllium punctatum; assembly: GCF_047496795.1. Classification (NCBI taxonomy): domain Eukaryota; kingdom Metazoa; phylum Chordata; class Chondrichthyes; order Orectolobiformes; family Hemiscylliidae; genus Chiloscyllium; species Chiloscyllium punctatum. The sequence continues at coordinate 66,199,727 of NC_092752.1, forward strand.
TCTCTGTCCCTCTCTCACTGTCTTTCTCTCTCTCTGTCCCTCTCTCTGATCCTGTCCCTCCCTCGCTCCCTGTCCCTCTCCCCTCTCTGTGTCCCTCTCTCTCTCTGTGCCTCTCTCTGTCTCACTGTATCTCTATCTCTCTTTCCCTCTCTCTCTCTGTCCCTCATTGTCTCTGCCCCTCTCTCTGTGTACCTCTTTGTCTCTCTGTCCCTCTCTCTCTGTCTTTCTCTCTGTCCCTCTCTCTGTCCCTCTCCCCGCTCTCTGTCCCTCTCTCTCATGTCACTCTATCTCTCTCTCCCTCCCTCTCCCTCTCCCTCTCTCTATCTCCCTATGAGTCTCTCCCTCTGTCCCTCTCTCTCTGTATGTCTCTCTCTCCCTCCCTGTCTCTGCCCCCACTTTCTGTCTCTCTGGCGCTCTCCCTCTCTCTCCCTCTCCTGTCTCTCTCTCTCTCTGTCTCTCGGTCCCTCTCTCTCTCTCTGTCCCTCAGTCTTTCTGTCCCTCTCTCTGTCTCTCTCTCTCTCTTTCTCTCCCTCTGTCTCTCTGTCTCTCTCACACTCTGTCTCTCTGTCCCCCTCTCTCTGTCCCTCTGTCCCTCTCTCTCTCTGTGTTGCTCTATCCCACTCTCTCTTTCTCCCTTTCTCTCTCTGTGTGTTCCTCACTCTCTCTGCGATCCTTTCTCTATCTGTGTCCCTCTCTGTGTCCCTCAGTCTCTGTGTCTCTGTCCCTCACTCTGTCTGTGTCTCTGTCCCCCTCTCTCTGATCCTGTCCCTCCCTCGCTCCCTGTCCCTCTCCCCTCTCTGTGTCCCTCTCTCTCTCTGTGCCTCTCTCTCTCTCACTGTATCCCTAGCTCTCTTTCCCTCTCTCTCTCTGTCCCTCATTGTCTCTGCCCCTCTCTCTGTGTACCTCTTTGTCTCTGTCCCTCTCTCTCTGTCTTTCTCTCTGTCCCTCTCTCTGTCCCTCTCCCCGCTCTCTGTCCCTCTCTCTCATGTCACTCTATCTCTCTCTCCCTCCCTCTCCCTCTCCCTCTCTCTATCTCCCTATGAGTCTCTCCCTCTGTCCCTCTCTCTCTGTATGTCTCTCTCTCCCTCCCTGTCTCTGCCCCCACTTTCTGTCTCTCTGGCGCTCTCCCTCTCTCTCCCTCTCCTGTCTCTCTCTCTCTCTGTCTCTCGGTCCCTCTCTCTCTCTCTGTCCCTCAGTCTTTCTGTCCCTCTCTCTGTCTCTCTCTCTCTCTTTCTCTCCCTCTGTCTCTCTGTCTCTCTCACACTCTGTCTCTCTGTCCCCCTCTCTCTGTCCCTCTGTCCCTCTCTCTCTCTGTGTTGCTCTATCCCACTCTCACTTTCTCCCTTTCTCTCTCTGTGTGTTCCTCACTCTCTCTGCGATCCTTTCTCTATCTGTGTCCCTCTCTGTGTCCCTCAGTCTCTGTGTCTCTGTCCCTCTCTCTGTCTGTGTCTCTCTGTCCCCCTCTCTCTTTCTGTGTCCCTCTCTCTCTCACTGTATTCCTCTCTCTCTTTCTCTCTGTCCCTCTCTCTGTCCCTCTCTCTCTCTGCGCCCCTCTATCTCGCTGTCCCTCACTCTCTGCCTCTCTCTCTCTCTCTCTCTGTCCCCCACTCTCTGTGTCCCTCTGTCCCTCTCTCTATATCCCTTTCTCTCTCCGTCCCCCTCTCTCTCCCTGTCCCCCTCTCTGCCTCTCTCTCTCTGTCCCCCACTCTCAGTATCCCTCCGACCCTCTCTCTCTATCCCTCTCGCTGTCTGTGTCCCTCTCTCTGTCGCTGTCCCGTTCTCTCTCTCTGTCACTCTCTCCCTCTTTGTGCCCCTCTCTCACTCTGTCCCTCCATCCCTTGTCTCTCTCTCTCTCTCTCTGTCTCTCTCTGTGTCCCCCTCTCACTCCCTCTCTCTGTCCCTCTCTCTCTCTGTCACTCTCTCCCTCTCTGTGTCCCTCTCTCTCTGTCCCTCTCTCTCTTCATCTTTGTCCCTCTGTCTCTGTCTCTCTCTGTGTCCCTCTGTCTCTCTATCCCTCTCTCTCTGACCCTCCCTCTCTCTCCCTCCGTGTGTCGCTCTCTCTTTGTCCCTCTCTCTGTCCCTCAGTCTCTCCGTCCCTCCGTCTGTCTCTCTCTGTGTCCCTCTCTCTCTCTGTGTCATTCAGTCCCTCTCTCTGTCTGTCCCTCTCCCTCTCTCTGTGTCCCTCTCTATCGCTCTGTTCTCTCTCTCTCTCTCTGTGTTCCTCTCTCCTTCGATGTCCCTCTCTCTCTGTCTCTCTGCCCGTCTGCCTCCCTATCTCTGTGTGTCTCTCTCTCTGTGTCCTCCCCCCCCCCCCCTCTCTCTCTCCCTGTCCCTCTCTCTCTCTGTCCCTCGGTCTCTGTCTCCCTCGCTCTCTCGCTCTCTCTGAATTTGTCCATCTGTCCCTCTCACCCTCTCAGTCTCTCTGTCCCTCTCTCTCTCTCTGTCCCTCGGCCTATGTCTCTCGGTCCCTCTCTCTCTCTCTCTCTGTTTCTCTGTCCCTCTCTCTGTGTCTCTCTGTTCCTCTCTCTCTGTGTCCCTCTCACTCTCTGTCCATTTCTCCCTCTCTATGTCCCTCTCTGTTCCTCTCTCTCTTTCCCTCTCTCACTCTGTCGCTGTGACCCTCTCTCTCTCTCTCTGTCCCTCTCTTTCTCTGTCCCTCTATCTCTTTCTGTGTGAACTTCTCTCTCTCTGTCCGTCTCTCTCTTTATGTCCCTCCCTCTCTCTCTGTCCCTCTCTCACTCTCTCTCTGTGACTCTCTCTCTCTCTCAGTCCCTCTCTCTCTGTCCCTCACTCACTCTCTCTCCGTGACCCTCTCTCTCTCTCTGTCCCTCTCTTTCTCTGTCCCTCTCTCTCTTTCTGTGTGAACTTCTCTCTCTGTCACTCTCTCTCTCTATGTCCCTCCCTCTCTCTCTGTCCCTCTCTCACTCTCTCTCTGTGACCCTCTCTCTCTCTGTCACTCTCTCTCTGTGACCCTCTTTCTCTCTCTGTCCCTCTCTCACTTTCTCTCTGTGACCCTCTCTCTCTCTCTGTCCCTCTCTTTCTCTGTCCCTCACTCTCTCTCTCTGTGACCTTCTCTCTCTTTGTCCCTCTCTCTCTCTGTCCCTCACTCTCTCTGTGTCCGTCACCAGCTCTGTGTGTCTCTCTCTCTCGGTGTTCCCCCCTCTCTGTCTGTCCTCTCACTCTCTTTGTCTCTCTTTCTGTGTCCCTCTCTCTCTCTGTGTCCTCCTCTTCTCTGTGTGTCTCTCTTTCTCTGTGTGTGCATCCATCACTCTCTATGTTTATCTCTCTGTGTGCCCCTCACTGTCCCTGTGTCCCTCACACTTTCCCTCAATCTCTCTTTGTACCTCTCTCTGTGTGTCCCTCTGTTCCCCTCTCTGTCTGTGCCTATCTCTCTGTCACGGTCTCTCTCTCTCTGTGACCCTCTCTCTCTCTGTGTCCCTCTCTCTCTGTCCCTCTCTCACTCTCTCTCTGTGACCCTCTCTCTCTGTCCCTCTCTCTCTGTGACCCTCTCTCACTCTCTGTCCCTCTCTCTCTGTCCCTCTCTTACTCTCTCTCTGTGACCCTCTCTCTCTCTGTCCCTCTCTTTTTCTGTCCCTCACTCTCTCTCTGTGACCTTCTCTCTCTCTGTCCCTCTCTCTCTCTGTTCCTCCCTCTCTCAGTGTCCGTCACAATCTCTGTGTGTGTGTCTCTCTCTGTGTTACACCCCCACCTCTGTCCCCTTCACTCTCTGTGTGTCTCTTTCTCTGTGTCCCTCTCTCTCTCTGTCCCTCACTCTCTCTGTCCCCCTTTCTCTTTGTATCCCTGTCTCTCTCTGTGACCCCCTCTCTCTGTGTCCCTCTCTTTCTCTCTGTTCCTCTCACTCTGTGTCCTCCTCGCTCTCTATGTCCCCCTCTCTCTTTGTGCCCCCCCCTCTCTCTGTCCCTCACTCTCCGCGTCTGTCACTATCTCTTTACCTTTCTATTCCTCTTTCTCTCTCTGTCCCTCTCTCTCTCTCTCTGTCCCTCTCTCTCTTTCTCTCTCTCTCTGTACCTCTCTCTGATCCTTTCCCTCTGTTTCTCCCTGTTCGTCTCCCCTCTCTGTGTCCTTCTGTCTCTCTGTTCCCCCCCCCTCTCTGTATCACTGTCCCTCAGTCTCTGTCTCCTTCTCACTCTCTCTCTCTGTCCCTCACTCTCTGTCCCTCATTGTCTCTGCCCCTGGCTCTCTGTGTCCCTCTTTATCTCTCTGTCCCTCTCTCTGATCCTGTCCCACCCTCTCTCCCTGTCCCTCTCCCCTCTCTGTGTCCCTCTCTCTCTCTGTGCCTCTCTCTCTCTCACTGTGGCCCTATCTCTCTTTCCCTCTCTCTCTCTGTCCCTCATTGTCTCTGCCCCTCTCTCTGTGTACCTCTTTGTCTCTCTGTCCCTCTCTCTCTGTCTTTCTCTCTGTCCCTGTCTCTGTCCCTCTCCCCGCTCTGTGTCTCTCTCTCTCATGTCACTCGATCTCTCTCTCCCTCCCTCTCCCTCTGCCTCTCTCTCTCTCCCTATGTGTCTCTCTCTCTGTCCCTCTCTCTCTGTATGTCTCTCTCTCCCTTGTGCGAGATAAGTGGCTGTCCAGCCCCATCTACGGCACTTTTTATTTCCCTTCCCAGGAACAAAGACACGGAGGAGTCTGTCCAAAACTTTTTCATTCAACTTTGCAAAGTCGGGTGCTGTTCCCAAAGGTACACACACACACAAGCATAGTAATCTCCACACATTATATACATGTATATGTGGGCTGGGTCTACTACTGCTGCCTTGACCAACGAGTGCTCGGATTCCCCAATGTTTTCCTTATTTGGGTTCTGGTGCCTGCGATTATTTTGTTATTCACTTGGCCAATCAGTGTTTGAGCTTCCCGTTCTTCCCTTATATGGATGATGTTGTACAACTGTGGTTAAGGGCGGTCTCTCAACTATCGAGGAAAGCTGTTACAACTGTTTCATTCATATAAACGTGGGGGAGGTCCGGCAACAGTTTCGAGTGTCTGCTTGTGCTTACTATGAGGTAGAAAAGACTAAAAGGCAGCTAACCGTCTACCCCCTACATGCTTGTGTTCACTATGAGGTAGAAAAGACTAAAAGGCAGCTAACCGTTTAAAAATTACACTACCCCCTACAAATCCCCCGTGTCTTTTCTTACGGCCTGTAATTTTCCAACCGTAAGTTTCTTCTCCAGGGCATTTAATAACTCCCGAGCTTGTTCATCAAACTGCCCTTCTCTAATACTACCCCCGCCCAAGAGGGATTCACGTTGTTCCATCTCGAGATTTATTCGTTCAACCTGCCCATAGGGAACATCCTTCTTAGTAAGGGCAGTTTCGATCAGTCGTTGAGTTAATCCCCGGACACAGGGAATAACGCAACACCCAAGGGCAGTGAGTACTCCTGCCACCACTATACATGAGACGAGAAAGGGAACGACCACCCCCGTCCATTTACCGAACCAAGCTTCCAACCAGTCCGTGAGGCCAGAGTCGATGCCCGAATTTTCGGACAGTTCGTCCGCCAATGTGGTGAGTCTATCCAGGGCGCGGGTGATGGACCCATCAGGGGCGGTGTTGTCGGGGATGAAAGTGCAGCACTGAGTGCCTATCATGACACAAACACCCCCCTTCTCTGCCAACATCATGTCTAAGGCCAACCTATTTTCCCACGCCATCCTACTAGTGGCGTCCAGTTGTTCTGCTATTCCTTTCACTGCATCCCGGGTATAATTAATGAACCTCTGCTGATTGTAGTAAATATAATTAATCCAATCCACATTCTTATTGATGGTCACCCACCAGAACAGTGACGACTCAAAACCCGCCGCTATCTGGTTCCTAGCCTTGTATTCGTCAGGAAAACCCCTGGGGACCCCTATGGCATCTAAATATATGTTATCATCGAAAGAGGTCTCCAAAGCTCTCTCAGTTCTTCCACTGGAACGGGGTTGCTCTTGTTTTTCGAATACCAGGGTGAATGGGATGGCCAATTGAACGATCGCACAAGTGCCCGTCCATTTTTGGGGCAGGGTCGGTCGCAGAACCCTCCCACCACAGTACCACCAGAGGTCTGCCCTAGGTGCATGAATGTGGGAGTAATTCCCGCCCCCGGTAGTTTCATTGACCAGCCGAATTGATCCGCTGCACTTGTCAAATGTCCCCACATCGTCGTCCCACTGTAGTCCCGTCCGAGAGACGCAGGCCTGGTGCATACCCGTTACCCCTGAGAATGATGGCGGGCGGGGCGCCCCCTCAGACCTGACGGGGGGAAACTTCAAACTCAAGGGTCGACAAGTGGGGTCGTTCCAGGCCTCTCGGTCCTGGTACAGCCTTATCATGCAGTCCATGGCTCGTGGGTGTTTCTCCCATCCCAGCGGGAATGGGACCACCTGAGGGTTAGGGCGGGCACTCGTGCATGCGTAGCAATCACTCTTTTTCATGCTCCTCACAGTATATTTGACCCATTCCATCCAGGCATTCGCCTCCCCGTATCCCGTTTCTATTTAAAAGGTCTTTTCCAAATCCGTCATCTCAATTATTCTAATCTTTTCCTGCTTATCAGTGGTGGATGAGCCCCCAGACTCAGCTTCAATGACCGTGATATACGTGCAGCACAGCTGCATCCCCCCCCATCCTGCCTGGCCCCCAACTCTCATACCCAGTATTGTTCTATTAAGTCTCGCCTCGTTCTTTTCCAAGTTCTTTATGGTCAGATAAAGCGGATTGCACTGATTCTGCCCACAATCTCGTCCAGGGGTGATGGGATCACGGACAACTGACACCATAGCCTGGACCCCGGGGGCTGGAGGCCTATTTATGCCTTCCCTACCATGCAATTGTAATACTAACGTCTGACCCTGGAATCCCCTTTCTCTCTCTAGGTTGTGCTTAGTTTGATTCAGTTGACTTTTAGTCCTACAGGGCACCAACTCACATAGGTCTAAGCTAAATGTCTGTGTTGATTGGTTGGCAAGCACGGAGATGGTGAACCACTGACGGTCCTCTGCTTGTTTTTTCCAGAGGCCAAATTGGGTAACACGCACGCTATGACCCAGCCCAAGGACAATGGCATAGCAAGTTAACAATACGATTGACCGCATTTTTTTTTCGCGACAACCGTAGCCCGAGGGCACAGTTCCTTTAGACTCGCCAAAGTCCGATTAGTTCGTTCTCAGGGTCTCTGTTCCTTAGATGCCTTTGTCAGAGAGGTTCGTTCGTCCTCCGTCGGTTGTGGCACTGGTCCCTGGACTCGAGTGTAAGGCGTCCAGCCCTTTTCGGCCGTACGGACAGTCGTTTCGATCGTCAAAAGTACCAGGAAGGGACCGTCCCAAGTTGGTTCGAGGGTACGTTGCTTCCAGCTTTTAATCAGGACCCACTGACCCGGCTTGACGGTTTGCACCGCAAACTCGAGGGGCGGCGTCTGTGCCAAAAGTCCCTGTTGGCGTAAACGAGATAAAGCAGACCCCAGAGCCACCACATATTTTTGCACAAACATATCCCGAGACTCAAATACAGGAGGTTCCCCCTTCGGCCCATGGAACGGGAGGCCAAATAACATTTCGAAAGGGGAGACGCCCAAATCCCGCCTTGGCTGGGTGCGAATTTGCAACAGGGCAAGGGGTAGGCATTTGGTCCAAGGCAGGCCGATTTCACTAGTGAGCTTGGTTAGCTGCTTTTTGATGGTCTGGTTCATTCTTTCGACCTTGCCCGAGGAGGAGGGATGCCAGGGGGTGTGCAAATCCCAGTCAATCCCCATTGCTTGCACTACATTCTGGAGGACGGTCGAGGTGAAGTGGCTCCCCTGGTCAGAGTCAATAGCGCGGGGTAGCCCAAATCGTGGGATGATTTGCTCGAGTAGAATCTTGCTAACCTGAGTTGCCGTTGCCCTGGTAGTGGGGAAAGCTTCCACCCATCCTGTCAGGTGATCTACCACTACTAATAGATACTTCAGACGACCTATGGGGGGGAGCTCAGTGTAATCTACCTGAACATACTCAAACGGCCTATAGGCCGGACTCCTACCCCCTTGTCTTGCATGCTGCCGCAGCCCCCTTTTGTTAATCTTTCCACACGTTATGCAATCTCCTGTGACCTGCTTGGCTACCGTGTACAGACCAGGGTGAGCATATCGGCGCAGGAAGGCATCACACAGTGCCTGGGCGCCCCAGTGACCCCCTTGGTGTAAACGGGCAATAATGTCCCGCGTCAACGGTCGATTTAGTAGCTGGCGGCCATCGGGTAAGGTCCACTTGCCTTCCCTATCCTTTGTACCCCTCAGAGACGCGAGAAGAGTTTCTTCTTTGTCAGTAAACGTGGGCACTTCGGTAATTTCGGATAGCTGTGGAATCCTTACCAGGCAGTTTATTACTTCCTTCCCCATCCCAGCCAATTTTGCCTGTTCATCTGCCAATTGATTCCCCAGGGTCTCTATTTTATCGTCTTTCTGGTGTCCTTTCACATGTACTACAGCAATCTCTTGTGGCAGCAACAAATCCTCCAAGATCATGGCTACTAGTTCCTCGTGGACCAACTCCTTTCATCTACTATTTATCATTCCCCTTTCTTTCCAGATCTTCCCAAAGGTGTGTACTACCCCAAAGGCATACTTAGAGTCAGTGTAGATTGTCCCGGCTATTCCCTTTAAATTCCTCAGAGCCCGTTGCAAGGCGTACAATTCGCACGTTTGTGCGGACCAGGCATTCGGTAGCCGTCCACTTACCAATAATTCCCAACCAGTCTCACTAATGACTGCATAACCGTTGTGTCTCTTCATATCTATCACTCGAGAGGACCCGTCAATGTACCACCACCTTCCTGCATGTAAGGGGGTATCCCTCAGATCTTCCCTCACTTTACTCTGGTACTCTATTATGTCTGAACAGCAATGTTCCAGTTCCTCCTCCCCTTCCCCTTTCCAAAGAAAGTCCGCCGGGTTCTGGCAGCCCCCGACTTCTATTCGGAGGTCTTCTCGGTCTAACAATATGGCTTCATATTTCAGAATTCTCGAGTCAGTCAGCCACCTCCCGGCCTTCTGATTCAGGATAGTTCTAACCTGGTGGGGAGTAGTGACTGTCAAGGGGGCCCCAAAAGTCAACTTCCTGCTTTCCTCTACCAGCTTTGCCGTGGCTGCCACCGCTTGGACACACTCCGGCCACCCTCAGGAGACTGGATCCAGAATTTTTGACAGGAAAGCCACGGGCTTCCTTTTCCCCCCCCAATCCTGGGTCAATACTCCAAGAGTGGTTCCCTTTCTGGAGTTCACAAAGAGACGAAATGTCTTACTAAAATCCGGCAAGCTTAAAACAGGTGCGGCCATCAATTTTCCTTTTAGGATTTCAATTAACTTTTTCTCCTCCTCCTCCCATTTTATTCTGTTGGGTGCCTCCTCAATGAGTTTTAGGTACAGGTCTTTAGTAAGGGGGGCATAGTCGTCTATCCATAACCGACAATAGCCGAAGAGTCACAAGAACTTCCGCAACTCCCTCTTGGTCGTTGGGAGGCCTAGTTCGATTATTGCCCGCACTCTTTCCGGACTTATTCGTTTCTGTCCCTGGCTTATCAAGTGTCCCAGGTACTTAACCTCTTTCTCGACATATTGGAGCTTCTTCTGACTCACTCTTAACCCCTTCTCAGCTAGGTAATTTAACAGGGCATTAGTCCCAAGTAGGACGTCCTCCTCCGCGGGTCCTGATAAAAGGAGATCGTCCACGTATTGTATAAGTTTAAGGGCCGGGGACAAGGTTAGTCCCTCTAATAATTGTTCCAGAATCTGCCCGAACAGAGTCGGGGACTCAGTGAATCCTTGGGGGAGCACGGTCCACCTGTACTGTTGTTTTCTGCCAGTATCAGGATCCTCCCATTCAAAAGCAAAAAGATCCCTACTGCCCTTGTCCAGGGGACACGCCCAGAAGGCATCCTAAACCAGCTGTGGTCCGTGGGTATTCGCCCCAGAATAGTGTATGGGTTCGGTACCACAGGGTGCCGTACTTGGACAATTTTATTGACTTCCCTTAGGTCTTTGACCATTCGGTAGCTCCCATCCGACTTCCGGACCGGCAGGATGGGGGAATTGTATCGTGACATACAGGGCTCTACCAATCCATCTTTTATTAGGTCTTCCATAACTGTCTTCAGGCCCTACCTCCCTTCCCAAGAGATGGGGTATTGGCGCACTCTGACGTCGGGGCTCTGGGGCTTTAATTTTACCTCCACAGGTCGAATTGCGAGTCCTCCCCGGTTCCCTTTGACGACCCAAACCCTAGGGTCTATCTCTGTCAATCGGCACCCACTAAGGTATGACATGGTAACGGCTGATTCTTCCTCTTCTCCCACTTCTATTCGCAATCCGAAACGGACTATCAAATCCCGTCCCAACAACCCATAGGGAAGATGGGGGAGGTGAAGGAGTTCCACCTGGAGCTCCTCCTCCTCCAGCCGCAAGGGTTGTGGTTCGAATATTTTCGCACTAAAAACCCCACCCTTAACTCTGAAATGTTTAATGTTTTAGCTTGAAAGCCAACCCCCATAGGATGGAGGGGAATTGAGGACCTGCCGGCGCCTGTGTCAACTAAGAAGGTAACATCTTGTCTAAATGGGCCCACCCGTAAATTTACCAGGGGTTCTTGTTGGCCCGTGTTCCGATCCTCCCCTGACTTCGCTAATCCATTTGTTCACACTCCATTTCATACATCCCTTCTCTTTCCCTTTTAAACTCGGGACAATCCCTTTTGAAGTGTCCCAGTTTCCTGCGATGGTAATATCAGGCCTTCTGAGGGCGCTCAATTCCATAAGATCCTCCTCTCTCACTTCTGCCCCGTCTCGCTTCTCTCCCTCTCCAACTTTTCTTCGACGTTCCTCTTTCCACCCCATAATCTCCCTCCCCCATTCCGGTGGACTGACAAGCTTCCCGTACGGCTGCCACCGTCATTTTTGTCTTATGTTTCTCCCTTATTACATCCCTCTGAACGTACACCTTCTGTGCTTCCCGTAATAATTCTGCAACATCCTTTTCAGCCCAATCCTACACTTTCTGTAATTTCTTCTGAATGTCTGGCCATGACTTAGTCACAAAGTGCACCTTAAGCATGCCCTTGCCTATTTCCCCATCGGGGTCTAAATCTGAATACTTTCGCATGGACTCCTGCAAACGGTCTAAAAACTCACTCGGGGATTCATCCTTTTTCTGTCCAACTTCAAATGCTTTCGCTAAATTCCGCTGTTTGGGCACGCACGTTTGGATCCCCCTGATTATAAGGCTTCTGAGGTCTGTCATATTGGCCCGTCCCCCCGCGTCGTTATGATCCCACCGCGGGTCCTCTAAGGGGTACTTCTGCTCTCCACGCTGAGGGCCGTCCTGATGCTCCCTATCCCAAATGGCCATTGCACTATTCCGGATCATAACAATTTCATCGTAATTAAATAGTATTCTCATCATGGCCTGCAGTTCAGCCCATGTGTATATACTGGGCCCCAGAAATTGGTCCAGTTGTATTCCCACACTGACGGGGTCGTCCAGTAGACGGGGTAGTTCATTACGGAGTTGCCGGATATCCCCAGAATTTAAAGATTGTACTACGAACCCGGTCCGTTCATTCCCAAACGGCACCTCTCGTAAGGGGTTCAGCTGTTCAATATTGTCACTCCTCCCAGCTCTCAATCCCTCTTCTCGACCTCTCCGCATCTCGAGTCGGACTGATTTCCTAGTGCCTGGGGTGAGTTCTGCGCCCCCTCCTGTACCCCTCCCCCCCCAGCAGTCCCTTCCTCACTGGTCGTAGCCTCCTGGGACTCGGAATTATCGGTCGCAGGAGGGAGGTCTGCGCTGGACGCCTGGTCGTGCGCGGGTGGTATATACGGGGGCGGGGCAGACGGTGGCAAACCGTCGGTGAGGATGTCCCAAGACTTCTGGGGCTTCCTCGGGTCTCTTTGGGGAATCAGAGGATAGAGACGCGTGGGACTCTCGCCGTTGCCCGCCAACCAGGCGGCAGCATATTTGCTCTCCTCTGGGTCAAACGGTTGTTTTCTGTTAACATATACATTTAGGATTTGACACACCCAGTCTTCATCAGACCCATACTCGGGCCAAACTACCGAGGGGGCGCGGATAGGTTCTTTGGTCCATATAAAACAACAATATTTTATCATGGTCTCTTTCTTTAAGTCCTTCGTTCTACCACTGTCCGTCCAAATACTTAACTTCCGACCTAATGGACTATCGGGGGGTATTTCTTTCCCATTTGCAGTCTTCCCTGACTTTTCCTTAGTAAATCTAGAAATCCGTTTTCCCATGGTTTATCTTCGGTCCTGGTCTTAAACGCCCAAAGCGTTTTCACAGATGACTGTCAAAACCACAATTTCCCGTGGTTTATCTTCGGTCCTGGTCTTAAACGCCCAAAGCGTTTTCACAGATGACCGTCAAAACCACGCGGCTAACAAGGAAGAAGAAAATAATCTCTTACCTTGATCCGTGCACGGAGTTGTCTGGCCTTTTTAAATGTGTGTACCCCCGTGTATAGTCACTAACCGGTCGTCCCAGCACTCGTCCGTGTGTTCCTTTTCCAGGATTCAAAATTATTTTTAAATGAGCCGGGTCACGTCCTCTCTTGGCCGACGGCCGACGGACCAAGCTGATCAGTGAGAAGTATAAATATATACTAGACGCGTCTTTGTTGTAATCAGGCTTGATCCGTGAACCGAAGAGACTGCCCCCCCCCCCCGGCAATAATTATTTCATCCCGGACGAGCCCCCAATTGTGCGAGATAAGTGGCTGTCCGGCCCCATCTCCGGCACTTTTTATTTCCCTTCCCAGGAACAAAGACACGGAGGAGTCTGTCCAAAACTTTTTCATTCAACTTTGCAAAGTCGGGAGTTGTTCCCAAAGGTAAACACACACAAAGCATAGTAATCTCCACGCATTATACACATGTATATGTGGGCTGGGTCTCCTACTGCTGTCTTGATCAATGGGTGCTAGGGTTCCCCACTGTTTTCCTTATTTGGGTTCTGGTGCCTGCGATTATTTTGTTATTCACTTGGCCAATCAGTGTTTGAGCTTCCCGTTCTTTCCTTATATGGATGATGTTGTACAACTGTGGTTAAGGGCGGTCTCTCAACTATCGAGGAAAGCTGTTACAATTGTTTCATTCATATAAACATGGGGGAGGTCCGGCAACAGTTTCGAGTGTCTGCTTGTGTTTACTATAAGGTAGAAAAGACTAAAATGCAGCTAACCGTTTAAAAATTACACTACCCCCTACACTCTTTCTCCCTTCAATCTCTCTCCCTTCTCTATCACTTTCTCCCCCTCTCTCTGCCCCCTCTCTCTCTCCGCGCTCTCTCCCCACTTTCTCCGCTCTCTCCCTGCCTTACCCCATTCTCTCACCCCTCTCTCACACCTCTCTCTCACCCCCTCTCTCAACCCCTCTGTGACACCCTCTGTCACAACGTCTCTCGACCCCCTTTCTCGACATCCTCTCTCGACCTCCCTCTCTCGACCCCTTCTCTCAACCCCCCTCTCTTTCCTCTCTCTCTCCCCACCTCACCCCTCTCTCTCACCCCTCTCTCCCTCTCTCTCCCCCACTTTCTCGATCCACTCTCTCGACACCCTCACTTGACCCCTTCAATCAACCCCCTCTCTCGACTCCCTCTCTCGACCCCGCGCTCTCAACCATTCTCTCTCTACCCACCTTTCTCCACCCCCTCTCTCCCCACTCTCTCTCCCCCCTCCCCATCTCTCCCCCTCTCATCCCCTCACTCGACCCCCTCTCTCAACTCCCTCTCTCGACACCCTCTCTCGCCTCCCAAACACTCTCCTAACCCCTCTATCCCCCCTCCACCCCCTTTCCCCCTCCTCCGTCTCTCCCCCTCTCTCAACCCCCTCACTCCACCCCCTCTCTCGACTCCCCCTCTCTCGACTCCCTCTCTCACCCCTCTCTCCCCTTCTCTCTTCCCCCTCTCAGAAAGCTCTCTCTCTCCCCACTCACCCACTTTCTGTTCCCCTCTGTCCATACTCCCTCTCCCCTTCCTCCCCCTCCCCCTCTCACTAATCCTGTCTCTCCCTCTATCGCCCCATCGCTCTCCCAGTCTCTCTCCTCCCCTCTCTCGCCCTTTCTCTGCCCCCCTCTATCCCCCCCTCCCTCTCACTTGACATCCCTCTCTCTTTATACCCCTCTCTCGACCTCCCCTCTTTCAAACCCCCTCACTTTACACCATCTCTCGATACCCTCTCACGGCCCACCACTTTCGACCCCACCTCACGGCCCATTCACTCAATCCGCCTCACTTGAACGCCCTCTCTCTCCCACACCCTCGACCTCTCTCTCACTTGATCCCCTCTCTCCCCCTCTTTTCCCCCTCTCTGAAACCCCCTCTCTTGACCCCCTCTCTCAGTTCCCTCACTCGACACCCCTCACTCAACCCCCCTCACTCGAGCCCTTCACTCGAACCCCTCACTCAACCCCGTCTCACGTGGCCCCCCTCACTCGACCCACTCTCTCGACATCCCATTGTCTATACCCTCTCTCTCCCGCGTCTCTCCCGCCTCTCTCCCCCAGTCTCTCCTCTCTCCCATTCTCTCCCTCCTTTACCCTACTCTCGCCCTCTCTCTCCCCACTCTCTCCCCCCTTTCTCCCCTTCTCTCCCCCTCCCCTCTCTCACTTCTCTCTCCCCCTCACACCCCGTCTCTCTCCTCCTCTTTCTCCTCCTCTCTCTCCCCCTCTTAATCCCCCTCATTCAAACCCTCTCAATCTAACCCCTCACTGGACCCCCTCACTTGACCCCCCACTCTCCCTCTCTCTCTTCCCGCTCTCTTTCCCTCACCCCCTTTCTTTCCCCCTCTCTCCCCACACCGACTCCCCCTTCCTCACCCTCCCCTCTCACTTCCCCGTCTCCCCCTCTCCCCCTCTCTCTCTCCCCCCCTCTCTCCTACTCTCTCTCCCCCTCTCTCAGTCCCCCCTCTCTCTCCCCCTCTCTCTCTCCTCTCTCTCTCCCCCTCTCTCTCCCACTCTCTCTGCCCCCTCTCTCTCCCTCTCTCTTTCTCCCCTCTCTCTTTCTCCCCTCTCTCTTTCTCCCCTCTCTCTCTCCCCCTCTCTCTCTCCCCTCTCTCCCCCCCTCCCCCTCCCTCTCCCCCTCACTCTCTTACCCCTTCACTCTCTCCCCCTCACTCTCTCCCCCTCTTTCTCGCCCCGTTCTCTGCCCCCTTTCCCCCCCTCTTTCTCCCAGTCTGTCCCCCCTCTCTCCCCCTCTTTCTCCCAGTCTGTCTCCCCCTCTCTCTCTCGCCACTCTCTCCCTCTCTCTCTCTCAGCCCCCCTCACTCTCCCCCTCACTCTCCCCCCAACTCTCCACCTCTCTCTCCCCCTCTTTCTCCCCCGCTCTCTGCCCCTCTCTCCTGCACACTCTCTCCCTCTCTCTCCCCACTCTCTTTCCCCCCTCTGTCTCCCCCCTCTCTCTCTCCACCTCTCTCTTCCCTCACTACCCTTCTCTCTTGCCTCCTCTCCCTCCTCTCTTTCGCCTCTCTCTCTGACCCTCTCTCTGCCCCTCTCTCTCACCTCACTCTGTCACCTCGCTTTCCTTCCCTCTTTCACTCCCTCCCTCTCTCCCTTCCTCCCTCTCTCACCCTGTCATTCACTATCGTTCTTCTCCACCACTCACTGCCCCCTCTCTCTCCCCTTTCTCAAACACACACTCCCCTGTCTCTTTACTTCTCTCCCTCTACCCTCTCTCTATCTTCTCATCCCTTTCAATCTCCCCATCGCTCTCCCGCTCTGTCCCCCTCTCTACCCTTTTCTCCCTCTCTCCTTTTCTCACCGCCTCTTTCCTCATCTCTCTATACTGTCTCTCTCACCCCGTCTCTCTACCCCTCACTCTCTCTCCCCCTCTCTTTCTCTTCACTAACTCTCGCCCACACCCTGTCACCTAACTGTCTCCCCTCTCTCTCTCACTCACTCCCTCCCTAACCCTCTCCCTCCCCACTGTCTCCCCCCGACTCACCGGCCACACTCTCCCTCACTCTCTCTCCACAATCTCTCTCCCCCCCACTTTCTTCCCCCACTTTCTCTCCCAATCTCTCTCCCCATTCTCTTTCCCCACCCTCTCCCCACTCTCCCCAACTCTCTCCCCATCTCTCTCCCCATCTCTCTCCCCGTCTATCTCCCCATCTATCTCCCCATCTCTCTCCCCACCTCTCTCCCCACCTCTCTCCCCTTCCCTCTCTCCCCTTCCCTCTCTCCCCATCCGTTTCTCCCCAATCCTCTCTCCCTCTGCCTCTCTCCCCCTCACTCTCTTCCGCTCACTCTCTCCCCCTCTTTCTCATCCAGTTCTCTGCCCCCTCTCCCACTCTATCTCCCCCCTCTCCCCCTCTTTCCCCCAGTCTGTCACCCCTTCTCTCTCCCCACTCTCTCCCCCTCTCTCTCTCACCCCCTCATTCTCCCATGCTCTCTCACCCCCTCACTCTCCCCTGCTCTCTCACCTCCGCTCTCTCACACTCCTCAATCTCCCCATTTCTCTTCCCCCTCTTTCTCGCCCGCTCTCTGCCCACCTCTCCACCTCTCACTCTCTACTGCCTCTCTATCTCCCCATCTCTCTCTCCCCCTCCCCTGTCCACTCTCTCTCCCCCTCCCTTGCCCCCTCTCTGTCGCCTGTCTCTCTCCCCCTCTCTCTTTGACTCTTTCCCCTCTCCCTTGCGCCTTCTCCCTTGCCTCATCTCCATCCCTTCTTTCACCCTCCCTCTCTCGTCCCTCTCTCTCTGCACCTCTCTCTGTCTTCTCTCTCTCCCCTCACTCTGTCACCTCACTCTGCCTCCCTCTCTCACTCCCTCCCTCTCTTCCTCCCTCTCTCTCTCACCCTGTCACTCACGATCCTCTATTTCCCCCACTCACTCCCCTCTCTCTCCCCCTCGCTCACACCCACACTCCCCCTCTCCACTTCCTTCCCTCCACCCCCTCTCTTTCTCCCCTTCTCGCCCCCTCTCTCTTCACCCTCTCTCCTCCTCTCTCTTCCCCCCTCCCCTCTCCCTAACTCTCTTCCCCAGTATCTATCTCGCTCTACCGCGTCTCTCTTCCCCCTCTCCCCTCTCCCTATCTCTCTTCCCCAGTATCTATCTCGCTCTACCTCCTCTCTCTTCCCCCCTCTCCACGGCTCTCTCTCTCACTCGCCGCTCTCTCCTCACCCCTCTCTCGCCCCCTCTCTCACCATGTTTCCCCTCCTCTCTCCCACTCTCTCTCCCTACCGTCTCTTTCTCAACCCCTCTCTCTACACCTCTCTCTCTCTCACCCACTCTCTACCTCTCACTCTCTCTCTCCCCTCGCTCACACCCACACTCCCCCTCTCCACTTCCCTCCTTCCACCCCCTCTCTTTCTCCCCCTCTCTCCCCCTCTCTCCCCTTCTCTCTCCCCATCTGTCTTCACCCTCTCTCCCCCTCACTCTCCCCCCTCCCCTCTCCCCATCTCTCTTCCACAGTCTCTATCTCGGTCTACCTCCTCTCTCTTCCCCCTCTCTCCATGACTCGTTCTCGCTCCACCCTCTCTCCACATCCCTCTCTCGCCCTCTCTCTCACCATCTTTCCCCTCCTCTCTCCCACTCTCTCTTGCCCCCCTTTCTCCCCCTCTCTCTCCCCATCTCTCTCCCCTCTCTCTCTACCGTCTCTCTCTACACCTTTCTCTCACCCCCCTCTCTACCCTCTCTCTCTTTCTCTCCCCTCTCTCTTCACTAACTCCCTCCCTCACTCTGTCACCTAACTTGCTCCCTCTTTCTTCCTCCCTCCCTAACACTCTCCCTCCCCATTCTCCCCCCACTCTCCCCCAACTCTCTCCCCACTCTGTCTCCCCACTCTCCCCCAGTCTCACACCCACTTTTCCCCCCACTCTCTCTGCCCCCACTCTCTCTGCACTCAGCCTCTCTCACCCTCTCTCTCTCCCCCTCTCCCCTCCTCTCTGTCCCAAAACTCTCCCTCCATCTTTCTCTCCCTCTTTCACACCTCTTCTCACCCCTTTCACTCCCCGCTCTAGCCTCCTCTCTCTCGCCTCTCTCTCTCACCCTCTCTCTCCTCCCACATTCTCCCCCGCTCTCTCCTCTCTCTGCCCCCTCTCCCCCCTCTCAACCCCCCTCTCTCCCCCCTCTACCCAACTCTCTCTCCCTCCCCCTCTCTATCCCCACACTCTCCCCCTCTTTCTCCCCCTCTCACCTCCTCTCTCACTCTCTCCCCTCTCTCTACCCAATCTCTCTCGCCCCCTCTCTCTAGCTCCTCTTTCTTGCCCCCTCTGATCTCCGTCTCCCCTCTATCTTGCCCCACTCTAACTCCCCTCTCCCGCCCCCTCCTTCGCTGACCCCCTCTCTCGACCCCCTCTCTCCCCATCTCTCTCTCTTCACTACATCTCTCCCCTTACTCTGTCACCTCTTCTCCCTCCCTCTCTCACACCCTCCCTCTCTCTCCCTTCCTCCCTCTCACTCTCCCCCACTCACTCACCTCTCTTCCCCACTCTCTCCCCTCTCTCGCTCTCTCCCCCTCTCTCTCCCCCTCTCTCTCCCCCTCTCTCGACCCCTCTCTTGCCCTCTCTTGCCTCATCTCTGTTGCCCATCTCTCTCATCCCCTCTCTCTCGCCTCCTCTCCCTCACCCTCTCTCTCCACCCATCTCTCTCCACCCATCTCTCTCCACCCATCTCTCTCTCCACATCACTCTCCACCCATCTCTCTCCCCCCTCCCCCATCTCTCACCCCCTCCCCACGCCCAACACTCCCTCTCTGTCTCCGCCCATTCTCTCCCCTCCTCTCGCCCCCTCTCTCCCCCTCCCAGTCTCTCTTCCGTCTCTCTCTCCCCACCTCTCTCTCCCTGCCTCTTTCTCCCCAACTCTCTTCCCGTCTCTTCCGGACTCTCACCCAATCTCTTTCCCCATAATTTCCTCCCTCACCCCCTTTCTAGCTCCATACTCTCTCGCCACTCTCTCCCCACTGACTCTTCTCTCTCTCTCTTCCTCTCTCTCCCCACTCACTCTCCTCTCTCTCCCCCGTCTCTCACCCCCTCTCTCCCCCATCTCTCACCCCCTCTCTCCACCCCCCTCGCCCCCCTCCCCCTCTTTCACCCCCTCTCCCCCTTTCTTCCCCCCTCTCTCCCCCCTTTTCCCCCCTTCCCCTCTCTCCACCTCTCTCTCCCCCCTCTCTCTCCCCTCTCTCCCTCCCCCCTCCCTCGATCTCTTCCCGCTCTTTCTCCCCCCTCCCTCACCCCCATTCTATCCTCCTGTGTCTCCCTCTCCCTCCCTCTCTCTCTCTCCCCCTCTTCCTCCCACTCTCCTGTCTCTTTCCCCCCCCTCCTGTCTCTCTACCATCTCTCTCTCCCACTTCTCTCTCCCCCTCTCTCCCACCCTCTCTCTGCCCTTCTCTCTCCCCCCTCTCTCCACCCCACTCTCTCCACCCCACTGTCTCCACCCTCTCTCCCCTTTTCTCCCCTCTCTCTCTCCCCACACTCTCTATCCCCGCTCCCTCACCCCTGCTTTCTCACCCTCCACCCTGTCTCCCCGTCTCCTCCCTCTCTCTCTCCCCACACTCTCTATCCCCGCTCCCTCGCCCCCACTCTCTCACCCCGCTCATCACCCCGCTCTATCAACCCCCTCTCTCCCTCTCTCTACCTCTCTCTCTCACCCCCTCACTCTCCCCCCTCACTCTCCCCCCTCACTATACCCCTCACTCTCCCCCCTCACTCTCCCCTCTCACTCTCCCCCTCTTAAACCCTCCGCTCTCTGCCCCCACTCTCTACTCCCTCTCTCTCTATTGCCTCTCTCTCTCTACCCCCTCTCTCCCCACGATTCTCGATCTATCTCCACCCACTCTCCCCACACCCCCTCTCTCCCTCTCCCTCTCTCTCCCCCTTGCCTCGTCTCTCTCTAGCCCCTGTCTCTCTACCCCTCACGCTGCCCTCTCTCTCTTTTCACTCTGTCACCTCACTCTCCCTCCCTCTCTCACTCCCTCCGACTCTCCCTCCTTCCGTCTCTCACCCTATCACTCACTATCGTCTCTGTCCCCCACTCTCCCCTCTCTCTCCCCCCACTCTCCCCCCCTCTCTGTCCCCCCTCTCTCAACGGCCCTCTCTCACCCCTCTCTCACTATCCCGCTCACCCCCTCTCTGTACCCCTCATTCTCACTCCCCCTTCTCTGTTCACTAACTCTCTCCCCATTCTGTTACCTAAATCTCTCGTCTCCATCTCTCACTTCCTCTCACTCTACCCCCTCACTCTCTCCTCTCTCCAACACTGTCTTTTCCCACTCTCTCCCACACTCTCTTCCCCCACTCTCATCCCCAGCTTTCTCCCCTCTCTCTCTTTCCCCTTTCTCTCCTCTCTCCCCCTCCGTCTCTCACCCACTCACTCTCCCCCTCTCTCCCGCCCACTCTCTCCCCACTCTATCCCCCAATCTCACTCACCATCTTTCTCTCCCCCTTTCTCTCCCCCTTTTTCTGCCCCACTCTCTCCCCCAACCCCCAAAATTCTTCCGACCCCTCTCTCTCACCCCTCTCTCTCACTCATTTCTCTCTCACCCCACTCTCTCACCCCCTCTCTCTCACCCCCTCTCTCTCACCCCCTCGCTCTCACCCTCTCTCTCCACTTCTCCCTCACCCCCTCTCTCTCACCCCTCTCCCTCGCCCCACTCTCGCGTGCTCTCTCTCTCCCCCTCTCTCACCCCCTCTCTTACACCCTCTCTCACACCCTCTGTCTCACTCATCTCCCTCCCCACTCTCTCTCCCGTTACGGCAACCTCTCTCTCTCCCCCACTCTCCCAAACACTCTCTCCCCCTCTCTCCCCCTCTCTCTCCCCTCTCTCTCTCACCCTCTCTCTCTGCACCCACTCTCGACCCCCTCTCTCTCGCCCACTCTCTCTTGTCCCCCTCTTTCACACCCTCTGTCTCTCCCCCTCTGTCCCCCATCTCACCCTCTCTCACACCTTTTTCTATCTCTCCCCTTTCCCTCCCCTCTCTTTCTCACCTCCTCTCTCGACCCCTTTCTCTCCATCTCTCTCGCTTCACTAGCTCCATCCACTGACTCTGTCACCTCACTCTCCCTCCGGCTCTCATTCCCTCCCTTTCTCCCTCCCTCCCTCTCACTATCCCCTCTCTCACCCCATCTCACTCTCCCCTCTCTCACCCCCACTCACTCCACTCTCTCTCTCTCACTCACTCCCCCCTCTCTCTCCTCTCTCTCGAAACGCCTCCATCACTCCCTCTCTCTACACTCTCTCTCCACCCCGCTCACTCCCTCTCTCTACACCTCAATCACTTTCTCCACTCTCTCTCTTCACTAACTCTCTCCCTCACTCTGTCACCTAAATCTCTCCCCTCTCTTACCCTCCCTCTCTCACTCCCTCCCTCTCTCCCCCTCTTACTCTCCCCTCTCTCCCCGCTGTCTTTCCCCAATCTCTTCCCAATATCTTCCCCCACTCTCACCGCCATCTCACTCCCCTCTGTCCCTCTCCCTCTTTCTCTCTCCCCCTCTTTTTTCCCCTCTCTCCACCCTCTTTCTCCCCCTCCCTCTCTCACCCTCTCACTCTCCCTCTCTCTCTCTCTCAATTGCTCCCCACTCTCTCCCCCAATCTCACTCCCCCACTTTCTATTCCCTATCTCTGCCCCTTTCTGTCCCTCTTTCTCTGCCCCATCTCTTTCCCCCACACCCCACTTTTCCCTCCCTCTCTGTCGCCCACTATCTCTTTTCCCCCCTGTCTGCCCCCTCTCACTAGGTCTCCCCTAGCTCTGTCCCCCTGCTCTGTGCTCCCCTCCTCTCTGTCCCCCTTCCTCTCTGTTCGCCCCTCTATCTTTCCCCCTCTCACTCTCCCCTTCTCTCTGTCCCCCTGTCTCTCTGTCTCCCTCTCTTTGTCCCCCTCTTTCTGTCTCCCTCTGTCACCCCAGTCTCCCTCTCTCTGATCCTCTCTCTCTGACCCCCCTCTCTTTGCCACCTCCCTCTTATTCTCCACCCCCCTCTGTCCACCTCTCTCTGTCCCCAATCTTTGACTCCCACTCTCTCTGTCACTCTCTCCCTGTATCCCCGTCCCCCCTCTCTTCCACCCTTCTGTCCCCCCTCTCTCTCTCCTGCCCCTCTCTCTGTCCCCCCTCTCTCTGTCCCCTCTCTCTCTGTCCCCGTCTCGCTGTCCCCCCTCTCTCTACTGCCCCTATCTCTGTCCCCACCTCTCTGTCCCCCTCTCTCTGTCCCCCTCTCTCTCTGTCCCCCTCTCTCTCCTGCCCCTCTCTCTGCCCCCCTCTCTCTGTCTCCCACTCTCTGTCCCTCTCTCTCTGTCCCCCCTCTCTCTGTCCCCCTCTCTCTGTCCGCCCTCTCCCTGTCCCCCTCTGTCTCCCACTCTCTCTGTCCCCACCTCTATGTCTCCCCTCTCTGCCCCCCGTCCTCACGTCTCTCTGTCGCCCTCAGTCTGTCCCCTCTCTCTCTGCCATCCCTCGC
Source organism: Chiloscyllium punctatum (assembly GCF_047496795.1). NCBI lineage: Eukaryota > Metazoa > Chordata > Chondrichthyes > Orectolobiformes > Hemiscylliidae > Chiloscyllium > Chiloscyllium punctatum. Next base: position 66,222,154 of record NC_092752.1, read on the forward strand.
TCTGTCTCACCCGATCTCTGCCCCCTCGCTCTGTCCACCCTTCCTGTCCCACTGTCTCTCTGTCGCCTCTCTCTGTCCCCGCTCTTCCCCTCTCTCTGTCCATCACTCTCTGTCCCTGTCTCACTCTGCCCCCCTCTCTCTGTCCCCACTCTCTCTGTCCCCCTCTCTCTGTCCCTGTCTCAGTCTGTCCCCCTCTCTCTGACACCCCTCTCTCTGTCCACCTCTCTCTCTGTCCACCTCTCTCTGCACCCCCTCTCTGCCCCCTCTCTCTGCCTCCCTCTCTCTGCCCCCTCTCTCTGCCCCCTCTCTCTGCCCTCCCTCTCACTGCCCCCTCTCTCTGCCCCCTATCTCTGTCCCCCCTCTCTCCGCCCCTCTCTCTGTGACCCTCTCTCTGCCCCCTCCCTGAAACCCTCTCTCTGCCCCCCTATGACCTCCTCTCTTTGTCACTCATCTCTCTGTTCCCCCCTTCCTCTGTTCCCCTCTCTCTGTCCCCCTCTTTATGTCCCCCTCTCTCTGTGCCCCCCCGTCCCCACTCTCTCTGTCCCCACTCTCTCTGTCCCTCTCTCTCTGTCCCACTCATTCTGTCCCCATCTCTCTGGCCCCACCGCTCTCTGTCCGCGTTTTCTCTGTCCCGCTTATCTCTCTACCCCCCTCTCTGTCCCCACTCTCTCTGTCGCCCCTCCCCCTGTCCCCACTCTCTCTGTCCCTACTCTCCCTGTCCCCCATCTCTCTTTCCCCATCTCTCTGTACCCACTCTCTCTGCCCCTCTCTCTCTGTCCCCACTCTCTCTGTACCCGTCCATCTCTCCCCCTCTCTGTCCCCCACTCTCTCTCTACCCTCCCTCTCTCTGTGCCCACTCTCTCTTTCCCCTCTCTCTCAGTCCCATCTTTGTCCGTCCCCGCCTCTCTGTCCCTCGCTCTGTGTCCCCCCTCTCTGTCGCCCCTCTTTCTGTCTCCCCTCTCTTTGTCTCTCTCTCTCTATTCCTGCTCTCTCTCTCCTCCTCTCTCTGTCCCTTCTCTCTTTGTCCCTTCTCTCTCTGTCCCCCTCTCTCTGTCCACCTCTCTCTGTCCCCCCTGTCTGTTACCCCCTCTGGGGCCCCCTTCTCTCTGTCCCCCTCTCTATTTCCCCCTCTCTATTTCTCCCTCCCTATTTCCCCCTCTCTCTGCCCCATCTCTCTGCCCCGCTCTCTCTGCACCCTCACTCTGTCCCCCTCTCTCTGTCCCCTTCCTCTGTCACCCTGCCTCTGTCCCCCGCTCTCTGTCCCCCGCTCTCTGTCCCCCCTCTGTCCCCTCCTCTCCACACCACTCCTCTGACCCCCCTCTCTGTCCCCCTCTCTATTTCCCCTCTCTATTTCCCCCTCTCACTGCCCCCATCTCTCTGCCCCCCTCACTCTGTCCATCTCTATCTGTCCAGCTCCTCTCTGACCCCCTCCTATCTGTCCCCCGCTCTCTGTCCCACTGCTGTCTGTCCCCCTTTCTCTCTGCCCCCTTTCTATATCCCCATCTCTATGTTCCCGCGCTCTATGTCCACCCTCTCTCTGTCCCCCTCTCTGTCCCTCCTCTCTCTGTCAATCTCTCTCTGTCCCCCTCTCTCTGTCCACCTCTCTGCACCCCTCTCTCTGTCCCCCGTCTCCCTATCCCCATCTCTCTGTTCCCGCGCTCTCTGTCCCCCGTTTTTCAGTCCCCCTCTCTGTCGGTCCTCTCTCTGCCCTTCTCTCTGTCTCCCCTCCCTCTGCCCCCTCTCAGCACCCCTCTCACTGTCCTCCGTCTCCCTATCCCCATCTCTCTGTTCCCGCGCTCTCTGTCCCCCGTTTCTCTGTCCCCCTCTCTGTCGCTCCTCTCTCTGCCCCTCTCTCTGTCCCCCCTCTCTCTGCCCCCTCTCTGCAGTCCTCTCTCTGTCCTCCGTCTCTCTATCCCCATCTCTCTGTTCCCGCGCTCTCTGTCCCCCGTTTCTCTGTCCCGCTCTCTGTCTCTCCTTTCTATATTCCCCTCTCTCTGCCCCTCTGTCTGCCCCACATCTCTGACCCATCTTTCAGTCCCCTCTTTCTGTCTCCTCTCTCTGCCCCCTCTCTCTGTCCGTACTCTCTCTGTCCCCTGCACTCTCTGTCCTCCCTCTCTCCGTCCCCCGTCTCCCTGTCCCCGTCTCTCTGACCCCCATCTCTCTGTCTCCCCACTCTCTGTCCCCACTCTCTTTGTCCCTGCGCTCTCTATCCCCCCCTCTCTATCCCTCTCTCTCTGTCCGCCCTCTCCCTGTCCCCCTCTGTCTCCCACTCTCTCTGTCCCCACCTCTCTGTCTCCCCTCTCTGCCCCCCGTCCTCACGTTTCTCTGTCCCCCTAAGTCTGTCCCCTCTCTCTCTGCCATCCCCCGCTCTGTGCCACCCGATCTCTGCCCCCTCGCTCTGTCCACCCTTCCTGTCCCACTGTCTCTCTGTCGCCTTTCTCTGTCCCCGCTCTTCCCCTCTCTCTGTCCATCACTCTCTGTCCCTGTCTCACTCTGCCCCCCTCTCTCTGTCCCCACTCTCTCTGTCCCCCTCTCTCTCTGTCCACCTCACTCTCTGTCTACCTCTCTCTCTGTCCCCACTCTCTCTGCCCCCTCTCTCTGTCCCTGTCTCAGTCTGTCCCCCTCTCTCTGACACCACTCTCTCTGTCCACCTCTCTCTGCCCTCCCTCTCACTGCCCCCTCTCTCTGCTCCCTATCTCTGTCCCCCCTCTCTCCGCCCCTCTCTCTGTGACCCTCTCTCTGCCCCCTCCCTGAAACCCTCTCTCTGCCCCCCTATGACCTCCTCTCTTTGTCACTCATCTCTCTGTTCCCCCCTTCCTCTGTTTCCATCTCTCTGTCCCCCTCTTTATGTCCCCCTCTCTCTGTACCCCCTGTCCCCACTCTCTCTGTCCCCACTCTCTCTGTCCCTCCTCTCTCTGTCCCCTTCTCTCTGTCCCCCCTCTCTCTGTCCCCCTCTTTCTGTCCCTCTCTCTCTGGCCCCACCTCTCTCTGTCCGCCCTCTCTCTGTCCCCCTTCTCTGTCTACCCCCCTCTCTGTCCCCACTCTCTCTGTCGCCACTCCCCTGTCCCCACTCTCTCTGTCCCTACTCTCTCTGTCCCCCATCTCTCTGTCCCCCATCTCTCTGTACCCACTCTCTCGGCCTCTCTCTCTGTCCCCACTCTCTCTGTAACCCTCCATCTGTCCCCCTCTCTGTCCCCCTTCTCTCTCTACCGCCTCTCTCTGTGCCCACACTCTCTGTCGCCCCTCCCCCTGTCCCCACTCTCTCTGTCCCTACTCTCTCTGTCCCCCATCTCTCTGTCCCCATCTCTCTGTACCCACTCTCTCTGCCCCCCTCTCTCTGTCCCCACTCTCTCTGTAACCCTCCATCTGTCCCCCTCTCTGTCCCCCTTCTCTCTCTACCCCCTCTCTCTGTGCCCACTCTCTCTGTCCCCTCTCTTTCAGTCCCCCTCTCTCTGTCCATCGCTCACTGCCCCACACTCTCTTTGGCGCTGTCCCTCTGTCCCCATCTCTCTGTACCCTGTTTCACTGTCCCCCCTCTCTCTGTCCCCCCTCTGTCTGCCCCCCTCCCTCTGTGTTCCCCCTCTCTCTGTAGCTCTCTGTCCCTTTCTCTCTGCCCCCCCTCTCTGTCCCCCACTCTCTCTGACCACACCTCTCTGTCCCCTTCTCTCTGTCCCCCCCTCTGTCCCCCGCTCTCTGTCCCCCTCTCTCTGACCCTCTCTCTCTGACCCCTCTCACTCTGTCCCGCTCTCGCTGTCCCCCTCTCGCTGTCCCCCACTCTCTGTCCCCATCTCTCTGACCCCGTCACTCCGACCCCCCTCTCTCTGTCCCCTATCTCTGCTCCTCCTCCTCTCTCTGTTCCCCTTTCACTCTCCCCCGTCTCCCTGTCACACTCTCTTTGCCCCCCTCTCTCTGCTTCTGACCATTCCTCCCTCTGTCCGCCCGTCCACCCCCTCTCGCTGTCCCCCTCTCGCTGTCCACCTCTCTCTGACCCTCTCTCTCTGACCCCCTCACTCTGACACCCCACTCTCTCTCTTCAGTCCACCCCTTGCTCTGTCCCCCTCTCTATGTCCCGCTATCTCTGCTCCTCCTCTCTCTCTGCCCCCCTTTCACCATCCTTCTCTCTGTCCCCCCTCGCTGTTCCCCACGCCGTCCACCTCTCTCGGCCCCCCTCACTCTGCCCCATTCTCTCTGTCCCCCTCTCTCTGCCCTCCCTCTCACTGCTCCCTCGCTCTGCCCCCCTCTCTCTGTCCCCCCTCTCTCCGCCCCTCTCTCTGTGACCCTCTCTCTGCCCCTTCCCTGAAACCCTCTCTCTCTGCCCCCTATGACCTCCTCTCTTTGTCACTCATCTCTCTGTTCCCCCCTTCCTCTGTTCCCCTCTCTCTGTCCCCCTCTTTATGTCCCCCTCTCTCTGTACCCCCCGTCCCCACTCTCTCTGTCCCCACTCTCTCTGTCCCTCCTCTCTCTGTCCCCCTCTCTCTGTCCCCCCTCTCTCTATCCCCCTCTTTCTGTCCCCCTCTCTCTGGCCCCACCTCTTTCTGTCCGCCCTCTCTCTGTCCCCCTTCTCTGTCTACCCACCTCTCTGTCCCAACTCTCTCTGTCGCCCCTCCCCCTGTCCCCACTCTCTCTGTCCCTACTCTCTCTGTCCCCCATCTCTCTGTCCCCCATCTCTCTGTACCCACTCTCTCTGCCCCTTCTCTCTGTCCCCACTCTCTCTGTAACCCTCCATCTGTCCCCCTCTCTGTCCCCCTTCTCTCTCTACCCCCTCTCTCTGCGCCCACTCTCTCTGTCCCCTCTCTTTCAGTCCCCCTCTCTCTGTCCATCGCTCACTGCCCCACTCTCTCTTTGGCCCTGTCCCTCTGTCCCGGTCTCTCTGTACCCTGTCTCTCTGCCCCCCCTCTCTCTGTTCCCCCTCTCTGTGCCCCGCTCTCTCTGTACACCTTTTTCTGTCCCACTAATTCTGTCCCCCTTCTCTCTGTCACCTTCTCTCTATCCTCCCAACTCTCTCTGCCACCTGTTTCTCTATCCCCTTCTCTCTCTGTTCCCATCTCTCTGTCCCCATCTCTTTGTTCTACTCTCTCTGTTCCCCCTCTCTCTGTCCCCTATCATTCTGTACCCAATCTCTCTGTCCCCCCCTCTCTTTCCCACTTCTCTGTCCCCCCCGTCATCCCCTCACTAACCCCCCTCTCTGTCCCCCCTCTCTCCCCCTCTCTCTCCCCCTCTCTCTGTTCCCCTCTCTCTGTCCCCCCTCTGTCTGTCCCCCTCTCTCTCTGTTCCCCCTCTCTCTGTAGCTCTCTGTCCCTTTCTCTCTGCCCCCCCTCTCTGTCCCCCACTCTCTCTGACCACACCTCTCTGTCCCCTTCTCTCTGCCCCCCCTCTCTGTCCCCCGCTCTCTGTCCCCCTCTCTCTGACCCTCCCTCTCTGACCTCCTCACTCTGTCCCGCTCTCGCTGTCCCCCTCTCGCTGTCCCCCACTCTCTGACCCCCTCTCTCTGACCCTGTCCCTCTGACCCCCCCCCCTCTGTCCCCTATCTCTGCTCCTCCTCCTCTCTCTGTTCCCCTTTCACTCTCCCCGTCTCCCTGTCCCACTCTCTTTGCCCCAATCTCTCTGTTTCTGACCATTCCTCCCTCTGTCCGCCCGTCCACCCCCTCTCTGTCCACCCCTCACTCTGCTCCCCTCTCGTTGACCCCTCTCGCTGTCCACCTCTCTCTGACCCTCTCTCTCTGACCCCCTCTCTCTGACACCCCACTCTCTCTCTTCAGTCCAACCCTTGCTCTGTCCCCCTCTCTATGTCCCGCTATCTCTGCTCCTCTTCTCTCTCTGTCCCCCCTTCACCATCCTCCTCTCTGTCCCCCCCCTCGCTGTTCCCCCCACCATCCACCTCTCTCTGCCCTCCTCACTCTGCCCCATTCTCTCTGTCCCCCTCTTTCTGTCCCCTCCTCTCTGTCCCCTCCTCTCTGTCCCATCTCTCTCTGTCCCCCACTCTCTGTCCCCCTCTCTCTGACCCCCTCTCTCTCTGCCCCCCTCTCTCTGCCCCCCCTCTCTCTGACCCCTCTCTCTCTGACCCCTCTCTCTCTGTCCTCCTCTCTCTGTCTCCCCTCTCTCTCTGATCCCTCTCTCTCTGTCCTCCTCTCTCTGTCCCCCCTCTCTCTCTGACCGCCCTCTCACTGTCCCCCTCTCTCTGTCGGCCTTTCTCTGTCCCCCCACCTCTCTGTCCCCCCTCTCGCTGCCTCCCCGTCCCCCAGTCTCTGACCATCCCTCTCTCTGTCCGCCTGTCCACCCCTCTCTCTGTCCACCCCTCGCTCTGTCCCCCTCTCTCTGTCCCCCCCTCTCTGCCCCTCCTTTCTCTCTGTCCCTTTTCACTATCCCCCCATCCCCCTCTCTGTCCACCGCTCTCTGTCGCCTATCTGTCTGTCGCCCCTTTCTTTGTCCCTCTCTCTATTCCTGTTCTCTGTCCCCCTCTCTCTGTCCCCACTCTCTCTGTCTTCCTTTCTCTGTCTCCCCTCTCTCTCTCCCCCAATCTCTGTCCCCACTCTCTCTGTTAACCTCTCACTGTCCTCTTCTCTCTCAGTCCCTCTGTCTCTGTCCCCATTCTCTCTGTTCTCCTCTCTCTGTCCCCTTGTCTCTCTCTGTCCCTCCTCTCACTGTCCCCCGTCTCTCTGTCCCCCGTCTCTCTGTCACCCTCTCTCTGTCCCCACTCTCTCTGTCCCCCTCTCTCTGTCCCCATCTCTCTGTCCCCAATCTCTCTGTCCACCTCTCACTGTACACTTCTCTCTCTGTCCCTCCTCTCTCTGTCCCTCCTCTCTCTGTCCCCCCTTCTCTGCCCCCCCCCGGCCTCCCCTCTCTGACCCCCCCTCTCTGTCCTCCCCCCCCCGTCCCCACGCTCTCTGTCCCCGTGCTCTCTGTCGGCCATCTCTCTGCCCGCTGCCCTCTCTCTGTCCCCCCTCTCTCTGTCCCCCCTCTCTCTGCCCCTTCTCTCTCTGTCCCCCCTCTCTCTGTCCCCCCTCTCTCTGTCACCCATCTCTCTGCCCGCACATCTGTCCCCCTCTCTATGTGCCCCTCTCTCTATCCCCCCTCTCTCTCTGTCCACCTCTCTCTGTCCCCCTTTCTCTGTCACCCTTCTCTCTGTCACCCATCTCTCTGCCCCCACATCTGTCCCCCTCTCTCCGTTCCCCCTCTCTCTGTCACCCCTCTCTGTCCCCACTCTCTCTGTCCCCACTTTATATGTCCCCCCATCTCTCTGCCCCCCTCTCTCTGTCCCCCCCTCTCTGTCCCCCCTCTCTCTGTCCCCCACTCTCTGCGCCCGCTCTTTCTGTCTCCGTTCTCTCTGCCCCCCTCTCTGTCCCCCTCTCTTTCCCCACTCTCTCTGTATCTCCTCTCTCTGTCCACCACTCCCTGTCCCCCTCTCTCTATCCCCCCTCTCTGTTGCCCCTCTTTCTGTCTCCCCTCGCTTTGTCCCTCTCTCTATTCCTGCTCTCTCTCTCCTCCTCTCTCTGTCCCTTCTCTCTCAGTCCCTTCTGTCTCTGTCCCCCTCTCTCTTTCCACCTCTCACTGCCCCCCCTCTCTGTTCCCCCTCTCTGTCCCCCGTCTCTCTATCCCCCTCTCTATGTCCCTCTCTCTATTTCTCCCTCCCTATTTCCCCCTCTCTCTGCCCCATCTCTCTGCCCCCCTCTCTCTGCCCCCCTCACTCTGTCCCCCTCTATCTGTCCAGCTACTCTCTGACCCCCTCCTTTCTGTCCCCCGCTCTCTGTCCCCCCTCTGTCCCCTACTCTCCGCAACACTCCTCTGACCCCCCTCTCTGTCCCCCTCTCAATTTCCCCTCTCTATTTCCCCCTCTCACTGCCCCCTCTCTCTGCCCCCCTCACTCTGTCCCCCTCTATCTGTCCAGCTCCTCTCTGGCCCCCTCCTCTCTGTCCCCCGCTCTCTGTCCCCCTGCTCTCTGTCCCTCTTTCTCTCTGCCCCCCTTTCTATATCCCCATCTCTATGTTCCCGCGCACTATGTCCACCCTCCCTCTGTCCCCCTCTCTGTCCCTCCTCTCTCTGTCAATCTCTATCTGTCCCCTCTCTCTCTGCCCCCTCTCTGCACCCCTCTCTCTGTCCCCGTCTCTCTATCCCCATCTCTCTGTTCCCTCGCTCTCTGTCCCCCGTTTCTCTGTCCCCCTCTCTGTCTCTCCTCTCTATATCCCCCTCTCTCTGCCCCTCTCTCTGCCACTCTGTCTGCCCCACATCTCTGACCCTTCTTTCTGCCCCCTCTTTCTGCACCCTCTTTCTGCACCCTCTTTCTGTCCCCTCTTTCTGTCCCCTCTCTCTGACCCCCTCTCTCTGTCCGTACTCTCTCTGTCCCCTCCACTCTCTGTCCTCCCTCTCTCTGTCCCCCGTCTCTCTGTCCCCGTCGCTCTGTCCCCCATCTCTCTGTCTCCCCACTCTCTGATCCACTCTCTCTGTCCCTGCGCTCTCTATCCCCCCTCTCTCTATCCCCCTCTCTCTTCTGCCCTCTCCCTGTCCCCCTCTGTGTCCCACTCTCTCTGTCCCCACCTCTCAGTCTCCCCTCTCAGCCCCCCGTCCTCACGTTTCTCTGCCCCCCTAAGTCTGTCCCCTCTCTCTCTGCCATCCCTCTCTCTGTGCCACCCGATCTCTGCCCCCTCGCTCTGTCCACCCTTCCTGGCCCACTGTCTCTCTGTCGCCTCTCTCTGTCCCCCTCTATTCCCCTCTCTCTGTCCCTCACTCTCTGTCCCTGTCTCCCTCTGCCCCCCTCTCTCTGTCCCCACTCTCTCTGTCCCCCTCTCTCTCTGTCCACCTCACTCTCTGTCCACCTCTCTCTCCGTCCCACTCTCTCTGTCCCCACTCTCTCTGTCCCCACTCTGTCTGTCCCCCTCTCACTCTCCGCCTCTCTCTGTCCCTTCTCTCTCTGTCCCCCCTCTCCCTGACCCCCCTCTCTCTGTCCACCTCTCTCTCTGTCCATATCTCTCTGCACCCCCTCTCTGCACTCTCTCTGCCCGCCCTCTCTCTGCCCGCCCTCTCTCTCCCCACCCCCTCTCTCTGCCTCCCCTCTCTCTGACTCCCTCTCTCTGACCCCCCCCTCTCTGCCCCCCTCCCTCTGCACTCCCTCTCACTGCCCCCTCTCTCTGCCCCCTCTCACTGCTCCCTTCTCTCTGCCACCCCTCTCTCTGCCTCCCTCTCTCTGACACCCCTCTCTTCCCCCCTCTCTCTGCACTCCCTCTCACTGCCCCCTCTCTGTGCCCCCCTCTCTCTGTCTCCCCATCTCTCCGCCCCTCTCTCTGTGACCCTCTCTCTTCCCCCTACCTGAAACCCTATCTCTGCCCCCGATGACCTCCTCTCATTGTCACTCATCTCTCTGTTCCCCGTTCTCTCTGTTCCCCTCTCTCTGTCCCCCTCTTTATGTCCCCCTCTCTCTGTCCCCCCGTCCCCACTCTCTCTGTCCCTCCTCTCTCTTTCCCTCCTCTCTCTGTCCCACTCTCTCTGTCCCCACTCTCTCTGTCCCCTCTCTCTGGTCCTGCTCTCTCGGTCCGCCCTCTCTCTGTCCCCCTTCTCTCTTTACACCCCTCTCTGTCCCCACTCTCTCTGTCCCTACTCTCTCTGTCCCCCATCTCTCTGTACCCACTCTCTCTGCCCCCCTCTCTCTGTCACCACTCTCTCTGTACCCCTCCATCTGTCCCGCTCTCTGTCCCCCTTCTCTCTCAACCCCCTCTCTCTGTGCCCACTCTCTCTGTCCCCCCTCTCTCAGTCCCTCTCTCTCTGTCCATCGCTCACTGCCCCACTCACTCTTTGGCCCTGTCCCTCAGTCCCCGTTTCTCTGTACCCTGTCTCTCTGTCCCCCCTCTCTCTGTCCCCCCACACTCTGCCCCGCTCTCTCTGTCCACCTTTTTCTGTCCCACTAAGTCTGTCCCCTTCTCTCTGTCACCCTCTCTCTATCCCCCACTCTCTCTGTTCCCATCTCTCTGTCCCCATCTCTGTGTTCTCCTCTCGCTGTGCCCCCTCTCTCTGTCCCCAATCTCTCTGTCCCCAATCTCTCTGCCCCCCCTTCCCCCCTCTCTGTCCCCCCGACCCCCACTCACTGTCCCCCCCTCTGTCCCCCCCTCTGTCCCCCCCCTCTCTCTTCAGCCCCGCTCTGTCCCCCCTCTCTCTGTACCCCCTCTCTCTCCCCCCTCTCTCTCCCTCCCACTCTCTCCCCCTCTCTCTGTTCCCCTCTCTCTGTCCCCCCTGTGTCTGTCCCCCTCTCTCTCTGTTCCCCCTCTCTCTGTCGCTCTCTGTCCCCCACTGTCTCTGACCACACCTCTCTGTCCCCTTCTCTCTGTCCCCCTCTCGCTGTCCCCTTCTCGCAGTCCCCCACTCTCTGACCCCCTCTCTCTGACACGCTCACTCTGACCCCCCTCTCTCTGTCTCCCTATCTCTGCTCCTCCTCTCTCTCTGTCCCCCTTTCACTCTCCCCATCCCCCCTCTCGCTGTCCCACTCTCTTTGCACCCCTCTCTCTGTCCCCCAGTTTCTGACCATTCCTCCCTCTGTCCGCCCGTCCACCCCCTCTCTGTCCACCCCTCACTCTGCCCCCCTCTCGCTGTCCCTCTTTCACTGTCCCTCTCTCTCTGACCCCTCTCTCTGACCCGCTCACTCTGACACCCCACTCTCTCTCTGTCCACCCTTGCTCTGTCCCCATCTCTACGTCCCGCTATCTCTGCTCCTCTTCTCTCTCTGTCCCCCTTTCACCATTCCCCTCTCTGTCCAACCCCCCGCTGTCCCCCCCACTGTCCACCTCTCTCTTCCCCCTCTCACTCTGCCCCATTCTCTCTGTCCCCCTCTCTCTGCCCCGCTCTTTCTGCCCCCTCTCTCTGCCCCCTCTCTCTGCCCCCCTCTCTATCTGTCACCCCTGTCTCTGTCAGCCTTCTCTCTGTCACCCCTCTCTCTGTCACCCTCCTCTCTATCCCCTCCTCTCTATCCCCTCCTCACTGTCCCCCACTCTCTGTCCCACCTATCTCTGCTCGTCCTCTCTCTCTCTGTCCCCCTTTCTCTTTCCCTCCCTCTCTGGCCCCCTCTCGCTGTCCCACTATCTCTGCCCCCCTCTCTCTGTCCCCCAATCTCTGACCATCCTCTCTCTGTCCGCCCGTCCACCCCCTCTCTGTCCACCCCTCGCTCTGTTCCCTCCTCTCTCGGTCTCCCTATCCCTGCTCCTCCTCTCTCTACCCCCCCTCTCTCTGTCTCCCCTCTCTCTGTCCCCTCCTCTCTGTCCCCTCCTCACTGTCCACCACTCTCTGTCCCCCTCTCTCTGTCCCGCTCTCTCTGTCCCTCTCTCTCTGACCCACCTCTCTCTGACTTCTCTCTCTGCCCCCCTCTCTGACCCCTCTCTCTCTGACCCCTCTCTCTCTCTCCCCCTCTCTCTCCCCCCTCTCTCTGACCATCCTCTCACTGTCCCCATCTCTCTGCCTGCCTTTCTCTGTCCCCCCTCTCTCTGTGCCCCCTCTCGCTACCGCCCCGTCCCCCAGCCTCTGACCATCCCTCTCTCTGTCCGCCCGTCCACCCCCTCTCTGTCCACCACTCGCTCCGTCCCTCTCTCTCTGTCCCCCCTCTCTGCCCCTCCTTTCTCACTGTCCCTTTTCACTATGCCCCCCATCCCCCTCTCTGTCCCCCGCGCTCTGTCCCCCACTCTCTCTGACCACACTTCACTGTCCCCTTCTCTCTGTCCCCTCTTACCGTCCCCTTCTCGCTGTCCCCCACTCTCTGACCCACTCTCTCTGACCCACTCACTCTGACCCCCCCTCTGTCCCCATCTCTGCTCCTCCTCTCTCTCTGTCCCCCTTTCACTATCCCCATCCCCCCTCTCGCTGTCCCACTCTCTTTGCCCCCATCTCTCTGTTCCCCAGTTTCTGACCATTCCTCCCTCTGTCCGCCCGTCCACCCCCTCTCTGTCCACCCCTCACTCTGCCCCCTTCTCGCTGTCCCTCTTTCACTGTCCCTCTCTCTCTGACCCCCTATCTCTGACCCGCTCACTCTGACACCCCATTCTCTCTGTCCACCCCTTGCTTTGTCCCCATCTCTATGTCCCGCTATATCTGCTCCTCTTCTCTCTCTGTCCCCCTTTCACCATTCCCCTCACTGTCCCCCCCCTCGCTGTCCCCCCCACTGTCCACCTCTCTCTGCCCACCTCACTCTGCCCCATTCTCTCTGTCCCCCTCTCTCTGACCCTCTCTCTCTGCCCCCTCTCTCTGTCACCCCTCTCTCTGTCACCCTCCTCTCTGTCCCCTCCTCTCAATCCCCTCCTCTCTATCCCCTCTTCACTGTTCCCCACTCTCTGTCCCCCTATCTCTGCTCGTCCTCTCTCTCTGTCCCCCTTTCTCTTCCCCCCGCCTGACCCCCTCTCGCTGTCCTACTGTCTCTGCCCCCCCTCCCTCTGTCCCCCAGTCTCTGACCATCCTCTCTCTGTCCGCCCGTCCAGCCCCTCTCTGTCCACCCCTCGCTCTGTTCCCCCCTCTCTCGGTCTCCCTATCTCTGCTCCTCCTCTCTCTGCCCCCCTCTCTCTGTCCCCCACTCTCTGTCCCCTGTCTCTCTGCCCCCCTCTCTCTGTCCCCACTCTCTCTGTTCTCCTCTCTCTGTTCCCTTCTCTCTCTGTCCCTACTCTCACTGTCCCCCGTCTCTCTGTCCCCCGTCTCTCTGACCCCCTCTCTCTGTCCCCACTCTCTCTGTTCACCTCTCACTGTCCACTTCTCTCTCTGTCTCCCCTCTCTCTCTCCCCCGTCTCTCTGTCCCCCTCTCTGTCCCCACCTCTCTGTCCTCCCCCACCGTCCCCACGCTCTCTGTCCCCGTGCTCTCTGTCGGCCATCTCTCTGCCCTCTCCCTGTCTCCCTCTCTTTGTCCCCCCTTTCTCTGTCCCCCCCCCCCACCCAGGTCTCCCCCCCGTCCCCGCTCTCTCTGTCCCTGCTCTCTCTATCGGCCATCACTCTGCCCTCTCTCCGTCCCCCCTCTCTCTGTCCCCCTCACTCTGTCCCCCCTCTCTGTGACACTCTCTCTGCCCCCCGCTCTGTCCCCCTCTCTCTGCCCCCCTCTCTCTCTCCCCCCTCTCTCTGTCCCCCCTCTCTCTGTCACCCATCTCTCTGCCCCCACATCTGTCCCCCTCTCTATGTGCCCCTCTCTCTGTCACCCATCTGTCTGCCTCCACATCTGTCCAAACTCTCTCTGCCCCCCTCTCTCTGTCCCCCCTCTCTGTCGCCCTTCTTTCTGTCTCCCCTCTCTTTGTCCCTCTCTCTATTCCTGCTCTCTCTCTCCTCCTCTCTCTGTCCCTTCTCTCTCAGTCTCTTCTCTCTCTGTCTCCCTCTCTGTACCCCTATCTCTGTCCCCCGTCTCTCTATCCCCATCTCTCTGTTCCCGCGCTCTCTGTGCCCCGTTTCTCTGTCCCACTCTCTGTCTCTCCTCTATATATCCACCTCTCTCTGCCCCTCTCTGTGCCCCTCTGTCTACCCCACATCTCTGACCCATCTTTCTGTCCCTTCTTTCTGCCCCCTCTTTCTGCACCCTCTTTCTATCCCCTCTTTCTGTCCCCACTGTCTGTCCCCCGCCTCTCTGACACCGTCTCTCTGACCCCCGTCTCTCTGTCTCCCCACTCTCTGTCCCCACTCTCTCTGCCCCCACTCTCTCTGTCCCTGTCTCACTCAGTCCCTCATCTCTCTACCCCCCCTCGCTCTGCCCGCCTCTCTTTGCCCGCGCTCTCTCTGCCCCCCTCTCTCGGCCAACCCTCTCTCTGCCTCCCTCTCTCTGCCCCTTCTCTCTGCCCTCCATCTCTCTGCCCTCCCTCTCACTGCCCTCCTCTCTCTGTCCCCCTCTCTCCGCCCCTCTCTCTGTGACCCTCTCTCTGCCCCCTCCCTGAAACACTCTCTCTGCCCCCATGACCTCCTCTCTTTGTCACTCATCTCTCTGTTCCCCCCCTCTCTCTGTTCCCCTCTCCCTGTTCCCTTCTTTATGTCCCCTCTCTCTGTCCCCACTCACTCTGTCCCCACTCTCTCTGTCCCTCTTCTCTCTGTCCCCCTCTCTCTATCCTTCTCTTTCTGTCCAATTCTCTCTGTCCCCCCCTCTGTCCCCCCTCTCTCTGTCCCCATCTTTCTGTCCCCCTCTCTCTGTCCCCCTCTCTCTATCCGCCCTCTCTCTGCCCCACTTCTCTCTTCCCCCCCTCTGTCCCCACTCTCTCTGTCCCCCCTCTCCCTGTCCCACTCTCTCTGTCCCCACTCTCTCTGTCCCCCATCTCTCTGTCCCCCATCTCTCTGTTCCCACTCTCTCTGTCCCCCCTCTCTCTGTCCCCACTCTCTCTGTCCCCCTCCATCTGTCCCCCTCTCTGTCCCCCTTCTCTCTCTAACCCCTCTCTCTGTGCCCACTCTCTCTGTCGCCCCTCCCCCTGTCCCCACTCTCTCTGTCCCTACTCTCTCTGTCCCCCTTCTCTCTCTACCCCCCTCTCTGTCCCCACTCTCTCTGTCGCCCCTCCCCCTGTCCCCACTCTCTCTGTCCCTACTCTCTCTGTCCCCATCTCTCTGTCCCCATCTCACTGTACCCACTCTCTCTGTCCCTACTCTCTCTGTCCCCATCTCTCTGTCCCCATCTCACTGTACCCACTCTCTCTGCCCCCTCTCTCTGCCCCCACTCTCTCTGCCCCCCTCCATCTGTCCCCCTCTCTGTCCCCTTCTCTCTCTACCCCCTCTCTCTTTGCCCACTCTCTCTGTCCCCTCTCACTCTGTCCCCCACACTCTGTCCATCGCTCACTGCCCCACTCTCTCTTTGGCCCTGTCCTTCTGTCCCCGTCTGTCTGTACCCTGTCTCTCTGTCCCCCCTCTCTCTGCCCCCTCTCTCTGTCCACCTCTTTCTGTCCCACTAAGTCTGTCTCTCTATCCCCCACTCTCTCTGTTCCCATCTCTCTGTCCCCATCTCTCTGTTCTCCTCTCTCTGTGCCCCCTCTCTCTTTTCCCTATCTCCCTGTCCCCAATCTCTCTGTCCCCCCATCTCATTCCCCCCTCTCTGTCCCCCCTGACCCCCCCTCACTGTCCCCCCTCTCTGACCCCCCTCTCTGTTCCCCCCCTCTCTGCCCACCCTCTCTCTCTCCCCTCTCTCTCCCCCTGTTTCTGTTCCCCTCTCTCTGTCTCCCACTGTCTGTCCCCCTCTCTCTGTCCCCCCTCTCTCTATCGCTCTCTGTCCCTTTCTCTCTGTCCCCCCTCTCTGTCCCCCACTCTCTCTGACCACACCTCTCTGTCCCCTTCTCTCTGCCCCCCTCTCTCTGTCCCCTGCTCTCTGTCCCCCTGTCTCTGACTCCCTCTCTCTGACCCGCTCTCTCTGTCCCGCTTATTCTGTCCCCCTCTCGCTGTCCCCCTCTCGCTGTCCCGCACTCTCTGACCCCCTCTTTCTGACCCTGGCACTCTGACCCCGCTCTCTCTGTCCCCCTATCTCTGCTCCTCCTCTCTCTCTGTCCCACTTTCACTCTCCCCCATCCCCCCTCTCGCTGTCCCACTCTCTTTGCCCCCCTCTCTCTGTCCCCCAGTTTCTGATCATTCCTCCCTCTGTCCGCCTGTCCACCCCCTCTCTGTCCACCCCTCACTCTGCATCCTCTCGCTGTCCCCCTCTCGCTGTCCCCCTCTCTCAACCCCCTTTCTCTGACCCCCTCACTCTGACATCCCACTCTCTCTCTCTATCCACCCCTCGCTCTGTCCCCCTCTCGATGTCCTGCTATCCCTGCTCCTCCTCTCTCTCTGTCCCCCTTTCACCATCCCCTCTCTGTCCCCCCTCTCGCTGACCCCCCCACCGTCCACCTCTCCCTACCCATTCTCTCTGTCCCCCTCTGTCTGCCCCCCTCTCTCTGACCCTCCTCTCTCTGACCAACCTCTCACTGCCCCCTCTCTCTGTCGGCCTTTCTCTGCCCCCGCGCTCTCTGTTCCCCCTCTCGCTGCCGCCCATCCACCCCCTCTCTGTACCCCCTCTCTGTGTCCCCCTATCTCTGCCCCTCCTTTCTCTCTGTCCCCCTTTATCTATCCCCACCATCGCCCCTCTCTATCCCCCGCTCTCTGTCGCCCCTCTGTCTGTCCCCTCTCTCTTTGTCCCTCTTTCTATTCCTGCTCTCTCTGTCGTCCTCTCTCTGTCCCCCCACTCTCTGTGCCCCTCTCTCTGTCCCCCTCTTTGTCCCCACTCTCTCTGTCCTCCTCTCTCTGCTCCCCCCGCTCTCTGTCCCTCTCTCTCTGTCCCCACTCTCTCTGTCCACCTCTCACTGTCCCCTTCTCTCTCTGCCCCCCTCTCACTCCCCACTCTCTCTGTCCTCCTCTCTCTGTCCCCCGTCTCTCTGTTCCCCCACTCTCTGTCCCTCTCTCTCTGTCCCCACTCTCTCTGTCCACTTCTCACTGTCCCCTTCTCTCTCTGTCCCTCCTCACAATCCCCCCTCTCTCTGTCCCCCGTCTCTCTGTCCCGTGTCTCTCTGACCCCATCTCTCTGTTCCCGCGCTCTCTGTCCCACAATTCTCTGTCCCCTTCTCTGCCCCCTCTCTCTGTCCCCCTCTCTTTGCCCCCCCCCCCCCCCCCGTCTCTGTCCCCACTCTCTCTGTCCACTCTCTCTGTCGGCCATCTCTCTGCCGTCTCTCTGTCC
Organism: Chiloscyllium punctatum; assembly: GCF_047496795.1. Lineage (NCBI taxonomy): Eukaryota > Metazoa > Chordata > Chondrichthyes > Orectolobiformes > Hemiscylliidae > Chiloscyllium > Chiloscyllium punctatum. Next base: position 66,238,766 of record NC_092752.1, read on the forward strand.
CCCCTCTCTCTGTTCCCCCCGTGACTCTCTCTCTGTGCCCCTCTCCCTGTTCCCTCTCTCTCTGACCTCCCTCTGCCTCCCCTCTTTCTGTCCCCCTCTTTCTGTCCCCCTCCCTCTGTCCCCCCTCTCTCTGTACCCCACCCGTGACTCTCTCTGCGCCTCTCTCTCTGTTCCCCCTCTCTCTGGCCTCCCTCTGCCTCCCCTCTTTCTGTCCCCTCTTTCTGTCCCACTCTCTCTGTCACCCCTCTCTCTGTCCCCCTCTCTCTGTTCCCCCCTCTCTGTCAGCCATCTCTCTGCCCCCACATCTGTTCCCCTCTCTCTGTCCCCACTTTATATGTCCCCCCCTCTCTAGGTGCCGCTCTCTCTGCCCCCCTGTCTCTCTGTCCCCCTCTCTCTGTTCCCATCCACACTCTGTCCCCCCTGTCCCCCCTCTCTGTCCCCCCTCTCTCTGTCCACGCGCTCTCTGTCCCCCTCTCTCTTACCCCCTCTCTCTTTCTCTGTGACCTTCTCTCTGTGCCCCTCTCTGTGCCCCCTCTCTTTCTCCCCACTCTCTCTGCCTCCCTCTCTCTGTGACCCTCTCACTGTGACCCTCTCTCTGTGACCCTCCCTTTGTTCCCTCTCTCTCTGCCCCTCATGACCCCCTCTCTCTGTCCCTCATCTCTCTTTCGCCTCTCTCTGTGCCCCCCTCTCTGTACCTACTCTCCCTGTCCACCTCTCACTGTCCCCTTCTCGCTCTGCCCCACTCACTCTGACCGCTCTCTCTGTCCCTCTAGCTCTGATCCCCTCTCTCTGTCTATCTCTCACTGCCCCCTCCCTCTGTCCCCGTGTCTCTCTGTACCCTGTCTATCTGTACCCCATCCCTCTGTTCCCATCTCTCTGTTCACATCTCGCTGGTACCATCTCTCTGTCCCCTCTCTCTGCCCCCTCTCTCTCTGCCCCCTTCTCTCTGTTGCCCTCTCTCTGTTGCCCTCTCTCGCTCCCCCCTCTCTGTACCCCTTCCTCACTTCCCCCTCTCTCTGTCCCGCTCTCTCTGTCCTCACTCTCTCTGTCCCCCTCCCTCCATCCCCCGTCTCTCTGTACCCTGTCTCTCTCGTCCTATCTCTCTGTTCCCATGCTCTCTGTCCTCCTCTCTCTGCCCCCTCTCTCTGTCCCCACTCTCTCTGTTCCAACTCTCTCTGTCCACCTCTCTCTCTCTGTCCACCTCTCTCGCTGTCCCCACTCTCTCTGTTCCCACTCTCTCTGTCCACCTCTCTCTCTCTGTCCACCTCTCTTTCTCTGCTCCCCTCTCTCTCTGCCCCCCTCTCTCTCTGCTGCCCCCCTTTCGGCACCCCTCTCTCTGCCCCCGCCCCCCATCTCTGTACCCCATCCCTCTGTTCCCATTGCTCTGTTCCCACGCTCTCTGTCCCTCCACTCTCTGTCCCCACCCCTCTGTCCCCCTCTCTCTGCCCCCTCTCTCTCTGCCCCCTTCGCTCTGTACCCCATCTCTCTCTGTACCCCGTCTCTCTGTTCCCATCTCTCTGTTCCCACGCTCTCTGTCCCCCCTCTCTGATCCCACCCTCCCTGTCCCCCTCCCTCTGTCCCCCTCTCTCTGTCCCCCCTCTCCATGCCCCTTTCTCTGTCCCATCTCTCTCTGTACCCCCTCTCTCTGTCCCCCTCTCTCTGAACCCCCTCCCTGTGTTCCCCCTCCCTCTGTCCCCCTCCCTCTGTCCCCCTCCCAATTTCCCCCCTGTCTCTGTCCCCACTCACTCTGAAACCCAAGTCTCTCACCCCATCTGTCCCCCTCTCTCTGTGCCCCGCTCTCTCTCTCCCCCTGTCTCTGCCCCCTCTCTCTGTCCCCACTTTCTCTGTCCCCCTCTGTCTGTGACCTTCTCTCTGTGCCCCCTCTCTCTGCCCCCCATGACCCCCTCTCTCTGTCCCCCAACTCTCTTCCCCCCCCCTCTGTCCCCACTCTCTCTTTCCCAACTCTCTCTGTTCCCCCTCTTTCTGGCCCCACTCGCTCTGTTACCCATTTCTTTGCCCCCCATCTGTCCCCCTCTCTCTGTCCCCTTCTCTCTGTCCCCCTCTCTCTGTCCCCACTTTCTCTGTGACCTTCTCTCTGTGCCCGTCTCTGTGCCCCTCTCTCTGTCCCCACCCTCTCTGTAACCCTCACTCTGTTACCCCTCTCCCTGCCCACCATGACCCCCTCTGTCTGTCTCCCCTCTCTCTGTCTGCCGTCTCTCTGATCCCCCCTCAGTCCCCCCTCTCTCTTTGCCCCTCTCTCTGTCCCTACCCTGAAACCCTCTCTCTGCCCTTCTATGACCCCCTCTCTATGTCCCTCATCTCTCTGTACCCCCTCTCTGTGCCCCCTCTCTCTGTCCCCCCTCTCTGTCCCCCTGTCTCTGTCCCCACTCTCACTGTCTACCTCTCACTGTCCCCCTCTCGCTGTCCCCCTCGCTGTCCCCCTCTCTGTCCCCCTACTCTCTGTCCCCCTCCTCTCTGTCCCCGTGTCTCTGTCCCACTCTCTCTGTCCCCCCTATCTGTCCTCCCATCTGTCCCCCCCTCTGTCCCCTTCTCTGTTCCCCCCTCTGTCCCCCTCACTGTCTCCCCTCTCTCTGTCCCCGACTTTCTGTCCCCCCCTCTGTCCCGCCTCTCTGTCCCGCCTCTCTGTTCCCCCCTTCTCTGTCCGCCCTCTCACTGCTCCCCCCTTTGCCCCCCCGCACCCCCCTCGGTTCCCCCACTCACGGTCCACCCTCTCACAGTCCCCCCTCTCTCTGTCGCCCCTCTCTCTGTCGCCCACACACGGGTCCCCCCTCTCACGGTCCCCCCTCTCTCTGTCCCCAGTCTCTCTGCCCCCCCTCTGTCCTTTTCTCTCTGTCCCCATCTCTGTCCCCTCTCTCTGTCCACGATCTCTCTTTCCCCCCTCTCTGTCTCCCTCACTCTGTCTCCCTGAACACCTCTCTCTGCCCCCCCGTCCCGCTCTCTCTGTCCACACTCAGTGTCCCATGCTCACTTTTCCCTTCTCTCTCCCTGCCCCCTCTCTCTGCCCCCTCCCTCTGCCCCCCTCTCTCTCTGCCCCCTCTCTCTGTCCCCACTCTCTCTGCTCCCCACTCTCTGTCCCTGTCTCTCTGCCTCCCTCTCTCTGCCCCCCTCACTCTGTCCTCACACTCTGTCCCCACTCTCAGTCCCCGCTCTCGGTCCCCCCACTTTCTATCCCACCTCCCTCTGTACCCCTCTCTCGGTCCCCCTTCTCGCTGTTCCCCTTCTCGCTGCACCCCCCTCTTGCTGTCCCCCCCCTCACTGTCCCCCAATCTCGCTGCCCCCCTTTCTCTATCCCCCCTCCTCTCTGTCCACCCCTCTCTCTCCCCCATTCTCTGTCCCCCTCTCACTGTCCCCCTCTCTGCTCCCCCGTACCCGCTGTCTCTGCCCCCCTCTCTCTGTTCCCCCTCTCTCTACCCCCCTCGCTCTGTCACCCCTCTCTCTGCCCCCTCTCTCTGTCCCCCCTCTCTGTGCCCCGCTGTCTGCCACGCCTTTCTGTCCCCTGTTCTCTGTCCCCCTCCAACTGTCTCCCCCTCTCTGCTCCCCCGTACCCCCTCTCTCTGTCGCCCCACTCACTGTTCCGCTCTCTCTGCCCCACTCGCTCTGTCCCCCCTCTCTCTGTCCCCCTCTCTCTGACACTCCTCTCTCTCTGCCCCCCTCTCTCTGTTCCCCCTTTCTCTCTCCCTCTCCTCTCTGTCCCCCCATCTCTCTGTCAGCCCTCTCTCTATTGCCCCCGCTCTCTGTCCCCCAACTCTCTGCACCCTCTCTCTCTGTCCACCCTGTCCCTGTTCCCGCGCTGTCTGTCACCTTCTCTCTGCCCCCTCTGTCTGTCCACCCTCTGTCTGTCCACCCTCTCCCTGTTCACCCCCTCTCTGACCCCACTCTCTCTGACCCCACTCTCTCTGTACCCCCTCTCTGTCCCCCTCTCTCTGTCCCCTTCTCTCTGTTCCCCCCCCACTCTCTCTGACCCCACTCTCTCTGTCCCCTCCTCTCTGTCCCCCTCTCTCTGTCCCCTTCTCTCTGTCCCCCCTCTCTCTCTGTCCCCCCTCTCTCTGTCCCCCTCTCTCTGTACCCCCTCTCTGTCCCCCCGTCCCCCTCTTCTCTGTCCCCCCTCTGTCCCCTCCCTCTCTGTTCCGCTCTCTCTGTCCCCCCACTCTCTCTGTCCCCACCTCTCTGTCCCCCATCTCTGTACATCCCTCTCTGTCCCCCTCTCTGTCCCCCTCTTCTCTGCCCCCCTCTGTCCCTTCCCTCTCGGTCTCCCCCTCTGTCCCCCTTCTCACTTTCCCTCCCGTCTGTACCCCCTCTCTCTGTCCGCCCTCTGTCTGTTTCCGCGCTCTCTGCCCCCCTCTCTGCCCCACTCTCTCTGACCCCACTCCCTCTGACCACCCTCTCTGACCCCACTCTCTCTGACCCCACTCTCTCTGCACCCCCCTTGCTCTGCTCCCCCTCTCTGTCCCCCCTCTCTCTATCCCCCCATGTCTCTGTATCCCGTGTCTCTGTACCCCTGTCTCTGTCCCCCTGTCTCTGTCCCCCCCGTTCTGTCACTCCTTGCTCTCTGCGCCCTCTCTCTCTGCCCCGTCTCTCTCTGCCCACTCTCTCTGCACCCCCCTCTCTCTGCCCCCTCTCTCTGTCCCCCTATCTGTGTCCCAATTCTCTGTCCACCTCTCTCTGTCCCTCTCTCTCTTCCCCTTTTCTCTGTCCCTCTCCTCTCTGTCCACCGCTCGCTCCGTCTCCATCCCAAGTCCCCCGCTATCTGTCCCCGTCTCTCTGTCCCCTCCCTCTCTGTACCCCCCCTCAGTCCCCCTTTCTCTGTCACCCCTCTCTCTGTCCCCCATTCTCTGTCCCCCCTCTTTGTTCCCCTCTCTCTATCCCCCCTCTGCCCCCCACTGTCCCGCCTCTCACCGTCACCGCTCTCTATGTCCCTATCTCTCTGTCCCCCCTCCCTTTTCCCCTCTCTGTTCTTCCCCTCTGTCCCCCCTCTCAATGTCTACCCTGTCTCTGTCCAAAATTCTCTGTCCCCCCACTCTCTGTACACCTCTCTGTCCCGCCTATTTGTTCCCCGACTCACTGTACCACTTTCTCTGTCCCCCCCTCACTGTCCCCCTCTCTCCGCCACCCGGTCCCCTCTCTCTGTCGACCCTCTCTCTGTACCCTACTCTCTGTCCCCCTTCTCTCTGTTCCCCCTCTCTCTATCCCTCTCTCTCTGTCCCCCTCTCTCTATCCCCCTTCGCACTGTTCCCCGTCTCTCTATCCCCCCTCTCTCTGTGCCGCGCTCTCTGCCCCCCGTCCGTCTCTCTCTGACCCCCATCTCTCTGTCAGCCCTCTCTCTCTATCCCCCCTCTCTCTGTTCCTCTCTCTCTGCGCCCCCCTCCCTCTCTCTCTGTCCCCCATCTCTCTTTCCCCCAACTCTGCACCCCCTCTCTCTGTTCACGCGCTGTCTGTCCCATAGAACATATAACATAGAAGAATACAGCGCCGTACAGGCCCTTTGGCCCTCGATGTTGCACCGATGCAAGCCCACCTAACCTACATTAGCCCACTATCCTCCATATGCCTATCCAATGACCGTTTAAATGCCCATAAAGAGGGAGAGTCCACCACTGCTACTGGCAAGGCATTCCATGAACTCACGAGTCGCTGAGTAAAGAATCTAACCCTAACATCTGTCCTATACCTACCATCCCTTAATTTAAAGCTATGCCCCCTCGTAATAGCTGACTCCATACATGGAAAAAGGTTCTCATGGTCAACCCTATCTAAACCCCTAATCATCTTGTACCCTAATCATCTTGTCCCCTTCTCTCTGCCCCCTCTCTCTGTCCCCCTCTGTCTGTCCACCCTCTCCCTGTCCACCCTCTCCCTGTCCACCCTCTCTCTGACCCCACTCTCTCTGACCCCACTCTCTGTGTTCCCCCTCTCTCTGTCCCCCTCTCTTTGTCCCCCACTCTCGGACCCCACTCTCTCTGACCCCACTCTCTCTGACCACTCTCTCTCTATCCCCCTCTCTCTGTCCTCCGCTCTCTGACCCCCATTCTCTGACACCTTCTCTCTAACCCCCCTCTCTCTGACCCCTGTCTCTGTCCCTACCTCTTTGTCCCCCACCTCTCTGTCCCCCACTCTCTGTTCCCCACGTGTCACCCTCTTCTCTGTACCCCTCTGTCCCCTCCCTCTCTGTTCCCCCTCTCACTGTCCCCCTCTCTCGGACCCCACTCTCTCTGTCGCCCTCTCTCTGTCCCCACTCTCTGACCCCCCTCTCTCTAACCCCCCTCTCTCTGACCCCTCTTTCTGTCCCTACCTCTTTGTCCCCCACCTCTCTATCCCCTCTCTCTATACCCCCCTCTCTGTTCCCCCCTCTGTCCCCTTCTCTCTGTCCCCCCTCTCACTGTCCCCCTTCTTTCTGTCCCCGTCTCTCTATCCTCCTCTCTCTGTCCCCCTCTCTCTCTGTCTAACCTCTCTCTCTGCCCCACTCTCTCTGCCCCCCTCTCTCTGAACCCCTCTCTCTGTCCACCCTCTCTGTGTTCCGCTCTCTCTGTCCGCCCTCGCTCTGTCCCCCACTCGCTCTATCCCCCCCTCGCTCTGTGCCCCCCTCGCTCTGTGCCCCCCTCGCTCTGTGCCCCACTCGCTCTGTCTCCCTCTCTCTCTGTCCCCTCCTCTCTCTGTCCCCCCTCTCTCTCTGGCCCCTCTCTCTCTGCCCCCCCTCTCTCTGACCCCCTCTTTGTTCCCCTCTCTCTATCCCCCCTCTGCCCCCCACTGTCCCGCCTCTCACCCTCACCCCTCTCTCTGTCCACCCTCTCTCTGCCCCCCTCTCTCTGACCCCACTCTCTCTGGCTCCCTCTGTCTGACCACCCTCTCTCTGTCCACCTTCTCTCTGTCCCCCCTCGCTCTGTACACCCTCGCTCTGTGCCCCCCTCGCTCTGTGCCCCCCTCACTCTGTCCCACCTCTCTCTGTCCCCCCTCGCTCTGTTCCCCCTCTCTCTGTCCCCCCTCTCTCTTTCCCCCCTCGCTCTGTCCCCCCCTCGCTCTGTGCCCCCCTCGCTCTGTGCCCCCCTCGCTCTGTACCCCCATCTCTCTGTCCCCCCTCTCTGTTCCCCCCCTCTCTCTGACCCCCCTCTCTCTGACCCCCTCTTTCTGTCCCCCCTCGCTCTGTCCCCCCCTCTTTCTGTCCCCCCTCGCTCTGTCCCCCCCCCGCTCTGTCCCCCCCGCTCTGTCCCCCTCGCTCTGTCCCCCTCTCTCTGAGCCCCCTCTCTCTGCCCCCTTCTCTCTGTCCCTCTCTCTCTGTCCCCCACTCGCTCTGTCCCCCCCTCACTCTGTTCCCCCCTCGCTCTGTGCCCACCTCGCTCTGTCCCCCTCTCTCTCTGTCCCCCCTCGCTCTGTCCCCACTCTCTGTCCCCCTTCTCTCTGTCCCCCTTCTCTCGACCCCTTCCTCTCTGTCCCCCGTCTCTCTGTCCCCTTCTCTCTGTCCCCCTTCTTTCTTTATCCCTCCCTCTCTGTACCCCTTCTCTCTGTCCCTCTATCTCTGTCCCCCCTCTCTCTGTGCCCCCTCTCTCAGTCCCCCTCTCTCGTTCTCCCCTCTCTCTTGCCCTCCCCTCTCTGGTACTCCTCTCTCTCGCCCTCCTCCTCTCTCGCACTCCCCTCTCTTAGACTTCCCTCTTACCCTGTCCCTCTCTCTCACGCTCCCCTCCCTACCGCCCCTGTCTCATCCTCCCCTCCCTCAACCTCTCCCCTCTCTCTCTCGCCCCTCCCGCTCCACCTCTCTCGCCCTCCACACCCTCCCTCTTACCTCTCTCGCACTCCACACTTTCCCCCACCTCTCTCGCACTCTCCCTCCCTCTCGCCCTTGCCTCCCTCTCCACCTCTCTCGCCCTCCCCCTCTCTTGCCTTCACCCTCACTTGTGCTCCCTCACCTTTTTCATCCTCTCCCTTCCTCTCACCCTCCCTTCCCACCCTTCGCTCGCCCTCCCCTGCCTCCATCCCCCTCTTGCCCTCCACCCTCTCCCTCCCCTCATTCGCCCTCGTCTCTCGCCCTCTCCCCTCCTCTCACCCTTGCTTCACTCCACTCTCTCACCCTCTCCCTCACTCTCGCCTCCCCTCCCTCTCCCCCTCTCTCACCCTCCCCTATCTCATCCTCCCCTCTCTCACCCCCACCCTTCTCTCGCCCTCCCCTCCCTCCCTACTCTCTCTTGCTCCCTCCCTCCCTCTCGCCCTCCCCTCCATCCCTCATCTCTCACGCCCTCCCTGCTGTCTCACCCTCCCTTCTCTCGCCCTCTCCTTCCCTTTCGCCCTCACATCCTTCACTCCCCTCTCTCGCCATCCCCCTCTCTCACACTCCCCCTCTCACCCTCACCCTTCTCTTGCCCTCCCCTCCCTCCCCTCTCTCACCCTCCCCCTCATTCGCACTCTCCATCCCTCTCGCCTTCAACTCGCTCCCCCTCTCTTCTCCCACCATCCCCCCCTCTCGCACCTACCTCTCTCACCCTCCCCATTTCTTTCCCTCCCCCTTTCTCGCCCTCCTCCCTGTCTCGCCCTCCCCTCCCTTCCCTCTCCTCTCTCGGTCTCCCCTCTCTCGTCCTCCCCTCTCTCGCCCTACCGTCTATCACACTCCCCTCTCTCGCCCTCCTCTCTCTCACCCTCCTCCTCTCTCATGCTCCCCTCTCTCGCCCTCCCCTCCTTCCATCCCCTACCCCGTCCTCCCCTCTCTCAACCTCTCCCCTCTCTTGCTCTTCCCACCCTCCCTCCCCTCTCTCGTCCTCTCCCTTCCACTCTCCGCCCTCTCTCCCCTCCCTCCCTCCCCTCTCTCCCATCCCCTCTCTCGCCCTCTCTCTCCCTCTCTCTCCCTCCCCTCCCTCCCTCCCCTCTCTCCCATCCCTTCTCTCGCCTTCTCCATCCCTCGAAATCTCCCTCCCCTCCCTCCCTCCTCTCCCTCCCGCTCTCTCGCCCTCCCCTCCCTCCCTCCCCTCTCCCCATCCCCTCTCTTGCCCTCTCCCTCCCTCTCTCTCTCCCTCCCACTCTCCCCTCTCTCGCGCTCCCCCTCTCTCCCATCCCCTCTGTCACCGTCTCCCTCCCTCCCTCCCCTCTCTCCCATCCCCTCTCTCACCCTCTCCCTCCCTCTCTCTCTCCCTCCCCTCCCTCCCTCCCCTCTCTCGCCATCCAGTATCTAAACCTATCTCTCCCTTGCCCCCTCTCTCTCTCCCCCCGCTCCTTCACTCTCGCTCCACCCTCTCACACTTGACCCCCTCAATCAGTGTCTCTCTCTGTCCCCACCTCCCTTTGTTTGTCTCTGACTGAATCTCTCTCCCTCCCTCCCTCTCTCTCAGTCACAATCTGTTTTCCTGGTCCTTCCCTCTTCCTCTGACCCAGAGACTGGGGGATGGGGGCGTGATTGGTCGTGAGGCTGCCTGTGGTGGATGGTGGGAGATGTGGGAGGTAGGAGAAGGGGATAATGGGGTATAGATGGAACTGCTGGAGGGAGGCAGAGACGGCAGGAGAGAGAGAGTGAGGGTGAGGGGAAAGGGAAGAGTGGAGGCAGGTGGAGAAACCGGGGTTGGGTGTGTGTGTGAGAGAGGGGGAGAGAGGGAGTGTGAAGAGGAGAGGTGGTGAGAAAGAGGGAGAGATTTGAGTAGAAAGTGGGGGGAAGATGAAATGAGGAGTGCAGGTTGGAGTGGGCGGACAGAGGGAGTTAAACCCAGCTCCTGAGCTCAGGGCGCGGTGCCCTCCAATCCCCTGAGGACCAGGACTTGGGGCTGAGTCTGTCTCTCTCCAGCTCAGATTCTCCAACACAAAGACACACAACAACATCGGTCACTCTGCTGCTCGGCACGCTTTAATCAACATTTTTATTGTTTACAAATGGAAGTGATGGATACAGTCAGTGGGATGGTGCCTTTTCTCACTGGCCCCTGAGTTGTGAGAAACATTGAAATGTTTCCCTTTAACCCCACTGTGGGATAAGGATGGACAAACCAGCGCTACCCTCAGCCTATTACCATAGCGACAGGCTGCTCCATCGCTGAAACACTGAACTGAAATGAGAAAATGATGGTGTGATTAATGAGGGAATTTGATGGATGGATGGATTTGGGTGAAGGGATATTTCAGCACATTCTTCAGCTGCTGCCTGAACTTAGTCTGGGTCACGGCATAAATCGCGGTGTTTGTGCAGCAACTGAGGAGCTGCAGCATGAAGCCCAATTCCCGCACAAAATCATGGAGATACACAGAGTAATACCCAACATACCACATCCGGTACCATATAGAATATAACATTAACGTTGACCATAACAGGATGAAATTGGCCGAGATCACAAACAGTAAAATGATGGATTTTTTTCGGTTTCTCATTTCAGTGTCAGACTGAGCGTCCCCATTGGTGTGAGCGCGGAGTCTCCTGCGGGCTCTGCTGGTCACTAAAATGTGTCTGACGGTGAGAACATTGAGCAGCAGAATCAGGAGAAATGGGACCCCCGGGGTTAGAATCTGGTGGAGGAACTCGATTGTGACCCAGACACTGGAGAATCGAACAGCGAGTGTTACATCACAAAACCAGGGGTTGTTCTCCAGCCCATACCAAGCCGTGAGAATAAAATACCAGAAAATGTTTTTTAAACAGCTCAGCACAGTCACTGCTCCCAGAACCACAGCCGCCGTTTTCTCACTGCAATATTTACTTTTCAGCTTCTGGCAACAAATGGCCACAAACCGATCAAAGGTGAAAGTGACGGTGAACCAGACAGAGCAGTCAGTGGCTGCATAAAGCAGGACGGCGTGGATATTACACACGGGGACGGAGAACATCAGGAAATAAAACTGTTCCCAATAAACAATGGGAATGTGTCTCAGGATCAGGTCGAGGATAATGACCAGGAGATCCGCCGCTGCCATGGCCCCCAGGTAACGTCTGACACATGGAGACAATCCACAATCTTTATAAAGCAGGACGTAGATGGTCACTACGTTAACTGTGAGGAAGGAAAACAAACCCATTATCCATCAGCCTGGAGGCAAAGGGACCCGTTTGATCGGGGACCCAGTGAGATTTTCAAATGTGTCCCTGTATTCAGGGATTTATTAAAATAATTGGAGCTGGAATAACAAATGGGAAGGTCAGAATTACTGATAAAAATGGGACATAAACCACAAGAAACCCTCCCTCCCCAAACACACAGAGACACATCCATAAGGACAGATGGTTTCTAGAACATTCCCACATACTCGATCTCTCGAGAGCAGCCACAGGTCACTCCTTCCCAGTTCCTAATACGGAGGGTGGAAACGTTGCTGTCCTGAAGGATTCTCTCCCAGTTTCCTGAAGACAAACGGAGTTTGGGAATTCCTGTATTTTGGTCAAAATGGTGGTCGATCCTGTGTCGTGGAGAAATGTAATCGCAGGGAAAGCGTATTCACCCCTTTAACTGCCTGAAGGGCCTTCGGAACAGTGTCTCCTTCTCCTTGGAACGGGATCTCTTCCCTCGGGATCTTATCGTTTGTTCAATTCACTGACGTCCGGCCGTTCACAAACAATGACAGCGACAGAACGTTCCGGGGAATGTCAGTTATAGAATGTTGACGACAGAACGTTCCGGGGAACTCCTTGACCTGTCCATGACCTTTCTCCCTTACCCACCCCACCACCATGATGTACTGTGCCTGGACACACTGTAACACTAATGGGGTGAGAGACAGAGGGTCCCATCACAGGAATGGGAACTAAAGGCATTGCCAGATCAACTGAAATGGTGAGATATACCACATTCTCAATCCACCTCACAGAACCAGCCCAGACACCATAAACCCAGAGGAGATATCTGTTCACTGTGGAACACTGTACAGACCAGGCCAGTGTACTGTTCAGTACAACCCAGCAGTCTGTGCAGATTCATCCATTACACTGGTCAATACAATCCAGCAATCTGTCCAGAGTGGAACACTGCCCAGACCACAGCAGTGCATTGATCTATAAACCCAGACGAGATATCTGTCCTGGACGGGGAGCTGTGCAGACCACAGCTGTGCATTGATCTATAAACCCGGACTAGATATCTGTCCAGGGCGGGGAGCTGTGCAGACCACAGCAGGGAATTGATCTCTAAACCCGGATTAGATATCTGTCCCACACCAGGAGCTGTGCAGACCACAGCAGTGCATTGATCTATAAACCCGGACTAGATAACTGTCCAGGACGGGGAGCTGTGCAGACCACAGCAGTGTATTGATCTATAAACCCGGACGAGATATCTGTCCAGGGCGGGGAGCTGTGCAGACCACAGCAGTGCATTGATCTATAAACCCGGACTAGATATCTGTCCAGGACGGGGAGCTGTGCAGACCACAGCAGTGCATTGATCTATAAACCCGGACTAGATAACTGTCCAGGACGGGGAGCTGTGCAGACCACAGCAGTGCATTGATCTATAAACCCAGACTAGATATCTGTCCTGGACGGGGAGCTGTGCAGACCACAGCTGTGCATTGATCTATAAACCCGGACGAGATGACTGTCCAGGACGGGGAGCTGTGCAGACCACAGCAGGGAATTGATGTCTAAACCCGGATTAGATATCTGTCCCACACCAGGAGCTGTGCAGACCACAGCAGTGCATTGATCTATAAACCCGGACTAGACATCTGTCCAGGACGGGGAGCTGTACAGACCACAGCAGTGTATTGATCTATAAACCCGGACTAGATATCTGTCCTGGACGGGGAGCTGTGCAGACCACAGCAGTGCATTGATCTATAAACCCAGACTAGATATCTGTCCAGGACGGGGAGCTGTGCAGACCACAGCAGGGCACAAATGTGTGAACCTGAAACAAATATCCATCCCGCATGGAGAGCTGCACAGACCACATCATTGCAGAATCTATAAACCTCAACCAGATAGTCTGACCAGCTCAGCGACCTGTGCAGTGATCACCCGTGAATTAATCTGTAACCCAGGAGCAGTTACCCTCCCAGCATGTAGGACTGTGTACACCACCCCAGTGCATTGATCTGTAACCCAGGAGCAGTTACCCTCCCAGCATATAGGACTGTGTACCCCACCCCAGTGCATTGATCTGTAACCCAGGAGCAGTTACCCTCCCAGCATGTAGGACTGTGTACACCACCCCAGTACATTGATCTGTAACCCAGGAGCAGTTACCCTCCCAACATGTAGGACTGTGTACACCACCCCAGTGCATTGATCTGTAACCCAGGAGCAGTTACCCTCCCAGAATGTAGGACTGTGTACACCAGGAGCAGTTACCCTCCCAGCATGTAGGACTGTGTACACCACCCCAGTACATTTATCTGTAAACCAGGAGCAGTTACCCTCCCAGCATGTAGGACTGTGTACATTACCCCAGTGCATTGATCTGTAACCCAGGAGCAGTTACCCTCCCAGCATGTAGGACTGTGTACACCACCCCAGTACATTGATCTGTAACCCAGTAGCAGTTACCCTCCCAGCATGTAGGACTACGTACACCACCCCAGTGCATTGATCTGTAACCCAGTAGCAGTTACCCTCCCAGTAGGTAGGACTGTGTACCCCACCCCAGTGCATTGATCTGTAACCCAGGAGCAGTTACCCTCCAAGCATGTAGGACTGTGTACACTACCCCAGTGCATTGATCTGTAACCCAGGAGCAGTTACCCTCCCAGCATGTAGGACTGTGTACACCACCCCAGTACATTGATCTGTAAACCAGGAGCAGTTACCCTCCCAGCATGTAGGACTACGTACACCACCCCAGTGCATTGATCTGTAACCCAGTAGCACTTACCCTCCCAGTAGGTAGGACTGTGTACACCACCCCAGTGTATTGCTCACTTACACTGTATTAGACCCCTGTCCAGTGTGGGGAAAGTTGCAGCCCATGCTGGAAGTGACAGGATGTGTTGCTCCCACCCATTTACAGCTCCATCTCTCCATTGTGCACTGACAAGGGGGTGCTGTGGGTGTGAACATCACTGCCAGAGAGAGATAGTGGGGGAATCAGTTTAACATCATCACATGGGAGGGGTTTGGGGTATAGACAGAGATGGGGAGACTGAGAGACGGTGTCATGGAAGGATGTGTTCCCAGGTTGCAGAATACTGAAAGCTGGACACTTCGATAACATCCTGTAACAAGAGCCAGTCTTCCCAGGAAAAATGGGAAAATGGGATATTGGTGTGAGGTCAGATGATGGAGAGTTTTGGATGAGCATTTGTTCTCCAGCTTTGTAAATGGAGTCCTTCATGGCTGGAGGTACACTCCATCACCCAGATGCCCCTGGATATTCCGTGATCCCTGACACTGGGGCAATCTTTAAAAGCCCAATGGGCACACGGTTGAGTTTTCTCAGTTTTGAGCTGCCCTGCACAGTTCACCCCGAGCACGGCAGATAAGGGGCAATTACACCACGGTTTGTCAACAGGGGTACGGAGGTCCTGGTGGATGGGCTAGTACAGAGGGGGACCATTCTCTTCCCAGAGGGGGCGACACCACCAGACCCACCGAGCATGGTCTGAGCTCACCACCCAGCTCAGTGCAGTATCTGTGGTCTGAAGAAATGCCCAGCAATACAGCACAAGCATCAATAACCTTCCCCACTCTGTCAGGATAAGGGTCACCGTATTCTCTTTGCTCCCTCACAATCACTGTATATCTGTTATAGCACCGACCCCCGAACAAGGCTCATGGTCCACCACTCTTACTGCTGCATCCAGCACCTTCTCTCTCTGTCTCTGTCCGTCTGTCTCTGTCTCTGTCTCTCCCACTCTCCCTCCCTCCCTCCACTTCACCCCCACATTAATAACACTGCATGGATACAACACTGTGGACTGACTCTCTCTGGATCTCTCACCATGACCCCCTCCCCACCTACACTAACACTAACAGTAGGACCACAACCACTCCCTCCATCACTTCCTCCCTCTCTTCCTCCCATTCCAGGAGAAACAGCCTGGAATAGGACAGAAAGGGCCTATCCGGGTGGTGGAGTGTCCGATATCCGTTCCCTCACCCCCCTCCCTCCGCCATGTGGGGAGGACCCTGGTAGGAGCCGGAGAGGACCGGGACACCTCGTGTGGAGATTCTGAAACATCCACGTCCCACCGACCGAGTAAGGAGCAATGTTCAGTGAAGGGCAATTCTCACTTTAAACCCACTGGCAGCTCTGTTTCCCCCCGGCACAACTTTGAAGCTGTGGCCCTGATGTCATCTCCCTTTTGTGTCGAGCTGGTACAAATGGAATCCCCACGGTCTCGGTGGGCTGGAGGGAGGGCTCACAACACATCGTCACCACCACCTCACAGGGAGGGAGCAAGGAGACTCCCTCCTACTCCTCCTCCTGTAAAAAGCTCAGATACTGAAACTAATCTGTGATAGTTACTGCTCTCCCCACTTGTCCTGATATCTTCAATAATCTATGCTCATATACACGCAGGACCATCTGCTTCTGCACCCCCTTTATAATGGTACAGCCTGTTTTGAACTGTCTTTCATTGTCCTTCCTACCAAAGTGCATCACCTCACACTGCTCTGCATTGATCCCCACCTGCCTTACACCTGAACACTACACAAATGTGTGATTGTCCTGTTAGAGTTCCATACTCTCCTCCATAGATTTCAGAGTTCTTCCAGGTTTGGTGCCACCTACAAACATTGAGATTGCTATAGTGTCACAGTCCCCATGAAACAACTGAAATCCTGCCCCACATCCACGAGTGTGAGCAAGTGAAATACTGATATATTCCCACGGACTGAGTCGAATTGACATGCTGTCAATGGAACAACAGCAGTCCTGACACACACCAGACGGAGCGAATGAAATATTGACAAACCACAGAGCAAGAGAAATCCGGATAGGTCCCACTTATCGATATTCATCAGGGTATAATGTGATGAAGTTGAATGGGTGTACTATACCTTTAAGAAAGAGGGAATGCTGTTCTGAACTGAGAGCTTACAAGCATCTGTGATACGAGAGGATGGCAGACCCAGAAACAGTATATTGCTATAGAACTGGAGTCAGGTAATAAGCAGTAAAGAGAAAGAGGGTCCCAGAGTTGTGAATAGTTGATGTCAACTGTTCACTTTCAGAGTGAAAAAAATAAATTGATGTTTTTATTTAAACAGTGGAATTTGGGAGTTCTCTGTCCCACATATTTTAACAGTTTACGAGGCGAATTGAGCATTTCTTTATGTTTCATTTAAGTTACCAGATGAGCTTCGCGCCGTGTCCTAACCATCCCCGTGTCTGTATCTGTGTGTCTCTGTGTGGGGCAGGTCTGGCAGTCTCTGTGGTGCTTAAAGTGATGCAATGCCACCCTCTGCTGGCCTCCACACGCCACTGCACAGGCATTGGCAAAGGGTGAAAACCAACAGGTATTCATTCAGAGAGGGGGAGGGAGAGGGCAGCTGCTCACAGCACCATCCAAACTGATGTCTTATCCATGTACAGATCAAAATGTCCTTTAAATGTTGTAACTGTCCCTACTTTCACCACTTCCTCTGGAAGTTCATTCCACACACAAGCCAACTTCTGTCTAAAATAATTACCTCTCATGTCTTTTGTAAATATTTTTCCTCGCACCTTAAGAATCCCTCAGTTTTGAATCCCCAACTCTAGAGAAAAGTCATCAGCCCTTCAGCATCTCTGTAACTCTCATTATTTTATAAACCTCTGTAAAGTTACTGCTTAATCTCATATTCTTCAATGAAAAAAGTCCCAGCCTATACAGCCTCTCCTTATAGCTCACTCCCTCCTTTCCCAGCAATAATCAGGTTAATCTCTTCTCAATCCTCTCCAGCTTAATGATATCAACGTCAGTAATATCAAAGTGAATAGTCAGGGTATTTTCTAAGGGTACGGGGAGTCCAGAATTAGAGGACATAGGCTTAAGGTGAGACGGGAAACATTTAAAAGTAACCTAAGGGGCAGCTTTTTCACCCAGAGGGTGGTGTGCCTATGGAGTAAGCGGGCAGGATGACCAGACTGGACACAGATGTCTCACCAATGTCCTGTACAACCACAACATGACATCCCAATTCCGATACTCAAAGGTCTGTCCTATGAAGACATGTGTGTTAAACACCTTCTTAACAACACTATCTATATGAGATGCACATTTTAAAGATTTAAACCTGACGGCCTAGGTTTCTGTACTACAGCACTGCCAAAGGCTCTTCTTTTAATTGTATAGGTCCTGCTCTTGTTTGATTTATCAAATCCAGTACCTCGCATTAATCCAAACTAAACTCCATCAGCCACCCCTCAGCCCAGTGTGTGATATTGCTGCCACCTCCCCCTCCCCCTTCAATTTTAAAATGCCCATCCCTCTCCAGACGGCCTGCACACTCCGGCCTTGATTTTCACAAAGACCCTGAGCTTGGTTTGCCTTGTGTGGTTAGGGGGAGGAGGGACAGATTGCAGACATAGTCAGTGGGGAGGAGAGGCTGGACAGTAATCTGCGGCCTGGTGTCATTTCATGGTTTAAGGAAAAGGGGAGTTGCACGTGAGAGTTGGGTAAGAGTGATCGGTGTTTTGGGGTCAGAAATTAAGCTCTTCCTTCGTCTCTGGTGTTCAGTAATAAATATCTATTTGAGACCCTTCATTGCGCAGAGTGTGTCTGCAGGATTTCTTTCCTTAATATTGCAGTCTACAGATAACAGCGATTAAAGATATTTATAGTTAATTTCGATGGCACAGTACGTACACTCAATATCCTACAGTTGAGACAAATATCTTGCATTTGTTTAACAATACAAAGTGTTTTGTGTAGTTCAGTAATGTGAACCTGATTATAATAAATCCACACCGAGCTGAAAGTGGGCACTAAAATATGACTCAACATCTGGGTATGGTAGTGTAGTGGGTAGTGTCCCTGTCTCTGAGCCGGGCTCTGGATTTGATTCCAATTCCTGAACTTATGTGGTAGTGTTCCTAGCTCTGGGCTAGAAGGCCTGGATTCAAGTCCTGCCTGTTGCAGAGGTATGTCCCAGCATTGTCAGGACAGTCTGATGAACAAACACACAGGAGAATACTGTGACAGCTTTATGGGTATTGCTGAGTGATGCTAGTGTCCCTACCTCCGGGCACAAAGGTCTAGGCGTAAGGCCCACAGAAGTGTCTCAGGATACATCTGAAAAAACTGATTAAAATGGATTTATAATTATGACTTGATGGAGAAGGAAGAGGTGTCAGTATTGAATTTCAGAATTTAGGCTCAGGATTACTGAAAGTACAGCCATTCGTGTTGATTGGAGTCACATTTTGCAGCAGTAAAGGTTTATAAAATCAAAATGGCCATAGAAAGGGTGAGTAGTCAGGAGTTTTTCCCCAGGATAAAACTAGAGGGCTTTGGTGGAAAGTGAGAGGGGAAAGGTTTTGAGGAGGTCTAAAGAGCACCATTTCACACAGATGGTGGTGTGTGTATGGAATGAGCTGCCAGAGGAAGTGGTGGAGGCTGGTACAACTACAGCATCTGGGTACTGAGAGACCTGGTGAGCTTTTCCAGCAATTTCTGTATTTCTTGAAAAAATGCATTCATTTTAACACAGGTATTCTGAATAAATTAAACATTTTTATTTTTTAATGACGCAGGGACATATAAACATATCTTCAAATTGACTAAGACCATTTTCTGCTAAGGGTATAGCTCTGTGTATGACAGCAGCAATGATACACCTACATGGAACAGGGAATGTGATGGAGACATAGTTTGGATAATGTACAAGGAGACCTCCCATGGTCCAGTTTGGGAGAGGATGACATTACTGTGTGATTCAACTCAGAGAGGGAGAAAATGTAATCTGTCTGAGAAGGAATGGCCTATTACACTCTCTCTCCTTCATTGTTCCTTCAATGTGTGTGAGCTAAAAAAAACTCTGAAGTCAGCGTTACTATGCTTATTTTAATGGAATCTCTGCAGTGTGGAAACATGCCCTTCTACCCAACAAGTCCATACCAACCTTCCCAACCCATTCCCCTATATTTACCTCTGACTATTGCACATAACCTAGAAATCCCTGAACACTACGGACAATTTAGCATGACCAATCCACCGAATCTACACAGTTTGTGGTAGGAAACTGGATCACCCATTAGGAGCTCACACAGGTAAGGGGAGAATGTGCAAACTCCACACAGACAGTCACCCAAGGCTGGAATCGACCCCAAGTCCCTGGTGTTGTGAGGCAGCAGTGCTAACCACCGTGCTACCCTTTGGATGATCCCGAACCAGAATTCATTGGAATCTACTCACTGCCTCAAGCAAAGGGAGTTCAGCCAAATCCAAACTCTCCCAGGATGAAATCCCATTGCTAGCAGCTTGTGTGAGTACAATATCTTCAGAAGCAGAATAACGTTTTGGACAATCTCACAATTTTTCCTTTGTCATGAGTTCCAATAGTATTTGGACCAAGATCTTTCAAGTTAAAATTGTGTGTGTCTGTGTGTGTGTGTGTGTGTGTGTGTGTGTGTGTGTGTGTGTGTGTGTGTGTGTGTGTGTGTGTGTCTGTGTGTGTGTGTCTGTGTGTGTGTGTGTGTGTGTGTGTGTGTGTGTGTCTGTGTGTGTGTGTCTGTGTGTGTGTGTGTGTGTGTGTGTGTGTGTGTGTGTGTGTCTGTGTGTGTGTGTGTGTGTGTGTGTGTGTGTGTGTGTGTGTGTGTGTGTGTCTGTGTGTGTGTGTGTGTGTGTGTGTGTGTGTGTCTGTGTGTGTGTGTGTGTGTGTCTGTGTGTGTGTATGTGTGTGTGTCTGTGTCTGTGTGTGTGTGTGTGTGTGTGTGTGTGTGTGTGTGTGTGTGTGTGTGTGTCTGTGTGTGTGTGTGTGTGTGTGTGTGTGTGTGTCTGTGTGTGTGTGTGTGTGTGTGTGTGTGTGTGTGTGTGTGTGTGTGTGTGTGTGTGTGTGTCTGTGTGTATATGTGTGTCTGTGTGTGTGTGTGTGTGTCTGTGTGTGTGTGTGTGTGTGTGTGTCTGTGTGTGTGTGTGTGTGTGTGTGTGTGTGTGTGTGTGTGTGTGTGTGTGTGTGTCTGTGTGTATATGTGTGTCTGTGTGTGTGTGTGTGTGTGTGTGTGTGTGTGTGTGTGTGTGTGTGTGTGTGTGTGTGTGTGTGTGTGTGTGTGTCAGCATTTTTAGAAAGGGAAATATTGATTATATAATTGCAATACCCAAACAGTTTGCTATTCATCTTTCCATCATAGTTTGAGTAACATTGCTCTGGATCATAAACGTGTTGTTTTAGCAGATTAAAGAAACTAGCCTGACTTGTTCCTAAAACTGACCCTGACCCAGTCTGAGACCGATATCATCGGCCATATCACCAACCTGGTCACATTTAAAATTTGTTGTGAGCAGTGGAGGAGTGGGATCAGAAAAGGAAACAGTGACCCAAAAAGCCGGCGACCTATAGACCAGTGAGTCTGATGTCAGTGGTGGGTAAGTTGTTGGAGGGGATTCTGAGGGACACGATTTACATACATTTGGGAAGGCAAGGGCTGATTGGGGTGGACAACGTGTCTTTCTGTATGAGAAGTCATGTCTCATTAATTTGGTTGAGTTTTTTGAAGAGATGACAAAGAAGATTAATGAAGGCAGTTGGTGGACATTGTCTATATGGACTTCAGCAATGTGTTCATTTAAAGAACAAAGACCAAATAAAATTTACAGCCCAGGAACAGGCCCTTCGCCCTCCAAGCCTGAGCCGATCCAAATGTACTGTCTAAATCTGTAAATGAATCTACCGTGCCTGCCTCCACTACCTCTGCTAGCAACGTGTTCCAAACGCCCACCACCATCTGTGTGAAGTACTTACCGCGTGTATCCCCCTTAAACTTTCTACCTCTCACTTTGAAAGCACGACCTCTCGTTACTGAATCCTTCAATCTGGGAAAAAGCTGGTCTCTATCCACCCTGGCAATATCCTTCATGATTTTGCAAACGTTAATCAGGTCCCCCCCAATCTCCTTTTATCTAGTGAAAATAAACCTATCCTACTCAGCCTGCCTTCATAGCTAGTATTTCATTCTGATTGGTAGACAGATTAGTAAGTTTCTGTCACATAAGATACAGAGGAAGCTAGTCACAAATGGCGTGAAGGAAGCGGGATATTTTTTAGCCTGGAGGCTTGTGAGCAGCAGTGTGCTGCAAGAATCAGTACTGAGTTCACTGGATTTCATCATTTATGTGAAGGATTTAGATCTGAATATTGGGGCAATAGTTAGTAAGTTTACAGATTACATCAGAAAGGTGGTGTAGTAAATTATCTCAGAGTACAACAAGACCGCATTTAGATAGGACAAAGAGGCAAGGAGTGACAGATGAAGTCTAATTTAGATAAACATGAAGCTTTGCATTTTGGGAAGACAAATCAGGGCAGATATTATATACTTCATGGTCAGGTCCTGGGGCATGTTGTGAAACAAAGGGGCAGAGGGCTGCAGGTTCATTGTTCCTTAAACGTGGAGTCGCAGGTAGACAGTGTAGTGCAAAACACATTTGGCACATTTGCCTTAATCAATCAGAGCATTGAATATAGGAGTTGTGGTGGTATGTTGCATCTGTACAGGATGTTGGTGAGGCCGCTTTAAGAATACTGTGTACAACTCGGTTTTCTGCAGAAATGACTTTTCACGGTTGTTCCAGGGCTGGAGGTTTGAGCTATAGGGAGAGTTTGATTAGGTTGAGGTGTTTCCCCCTGGAGTGTCAGAGGCTGAAGGGTGACATTGTGGACGTTTATAAAATCATCAGGGGCATGGATATTCTGAAAAGCCACGTTCTGCTCTCCAGGATAGGGGAGTCCAGAACAAGAGGGCATAGGCTGAAGGCGGGAGGGTGAATGATTTAGAATGGACCTGAAGATAAATGTTTCACACAGAGAGTGGTGTGTACAGAAAGTGCTTTCAGAGGAAGTGCTGAAGGCGGTTACAATCACACATTTAAAAAGTATCTGAAAGAAGAGGGATATTGGCCAAATGCTGGCAAATGGGACTAGATCGGATTTGATATCTGATCGGAGTGAACAGGTTGGACTAACGGGTCTGCTTTCGTTCTGCATGACTCTATGATTCTATAAGAGGGATGATGAAAAATTCTGTAAGGTCCTTTCAAGTCGTACTTCTCTTCTCTGGAAGTTTATCGTGCCTCTATGTTTACGTTGATTGAAAGCTGCATTAGTTAAATATTTGACAAAGAAGTGAGTCACAGATAATGGGATACAGACAGGAAAGTGGGGCTGAGACCCCAACCTGATCAGCCAGAATCTTACTGCCTGGTGGAGAAGGATCAAAGTATCTAATGACCCACTCCTGCTCCTCAGTCCCATGTTCCTGTGTGCCATTCAGCCCCTCATACCTGCTAGACAGGAACAGTTGGAGGCCACTTGCTCCTCTAACCTGGTGCACAGAACCAGAGGAGACCATTCTGTCCCGTAAGACTGTCCCACACGCTTTGAGGTGATTTGGAAAATGTAATTCGAAAATCCAGGCTGCGTATGAAAGAGGCCCCTCATCTCTCTTTAGAAAGCTTCCCCTATCTGCGGCTTGAGCTCCATTTGTTGATCATGTTGTAGACCCAGATTCACTGTGAACACAGCCCACATACCTCACCCAGAGATGGCTCACAAAATCATCTAGTCTCCCTGACTGCAATATGCAATACCAGAACATTCATAAAAATAACACCCACTAACTTTCCAATAACAGAATGTGAGAACATCAGAGACAGGGGCATGTCATTCACTCCCCAAACCTGCCTTGCCCTTCACTAAGATCATGGCTGATCTGCTCCTGGCCTCAAATCCTCTTTCATACCCAATTCTTCATAGCCCTCAACTCACTGACAGGTCAATATCCATCTACCTCCTCTTCAAATACTTTCAGTCATCTCGCTCCCCGAACACTCTTGAGAAGAGAAATCCTGGCATTCAATACCACCTGTTCCTATATCATGCTGCTCCTATATCATGGTTTATTGATGTGAACAAAAGAGGTTGAGACAAGGTTCCCGCTAAAAATGACTGGCCCTGATATCAAGACAATTGTTGACTTCTGTTGACATCAAGGAGCTGAACTTATTGGGAATCAGAGTAAACTCTCCAATGTTTGGAGTCAAACATGGCACAAAGGAAGATGTTCATCATCTCTGTCCTGGATCACCTCTGTTGGAGATCCCCAGGGTAGCTTTCTCTTCACAAACATCTTTAGCTGCTTCATCAATGTCTCCCCACCCTCACCCGCCCCAACATAAGATCAGAAGTGGGGATGGTCACTGAAGATTCAACAATGTTCAGAACGTTTTGTCCCCCGTCAGGTCCTGAACTGGTCTGTGTCCATGTGCAGCAAGATCCAGGCTCCATTCAGGCTTGTGCTGTTAAAGTATCAGTAACATTCATGTAACAGCACTGCCTGAACTACACATTGCCACAGTAAAATAAGAGTTCATCCGGCACCTAACGCTGGTTTGACGGGAATATGAGGAAGCCATTCAGCCCATTGACATTATTGGAGAAGAACAGGGATAGCCCATTCAGTGCCTCCAGCCTATTACTCAGGAAGAGAAGGAGTCTAGTGTGATGGACGACACCAGAGACCCTTTAAAATACTTGACGGCAACATCCTAGACCTTTATGTTTCTTATTTTAAAGGAAATGAAAAGTATCTGTTCCAGATGCAATGTGACTGGTCAAACTCATCGTGTGAAGCAAAATACCATCTATTTCAACATGAAAGAAGAAATAACACCACGGAAAGAGGAATTTAGAATAACGTAATTCTATTGGACAGCTTAACAGAATAATAGATCTAGGAACTTTTACTAATGATCTGTTCCAATATAGGGAAATCCCATAAACACAGCCCTTGGCAAAAAGAAATATTCAGACACAGAATGTCACAAACATTTCTCCAATCCAGGAATTAAAAACAGCATCCAGAGAAAATTCAGAGAGAGTAGCAGCCAGGAGACATCCCCTGAAGCTTCCAACTCTGTGGAGACCCCATAGTTTCTGATGTTGCTGAGAAACCAAAACCCAGAGATCCTAATCTGTGAGAGCTGGCCATACCCATTCAGGCTGCATTAAAATAAACCCAAGGCCTCGCTAGCTGTTACTCAAGTGGTCTTAACTAACCAGCTTGGTAACGATCGTTCAATCTCTCTTAAAAGAAACCCGGACAAAATAACCTCTTAAAGCTGCAGCACCATCACACTTGTCACTACATCGAGCTGTCAAACAGAAACCAGGGATAACCCAGTCAGGCCTTTCGCCCTGCCCAATTGGACAAGGAAGAAGCCAGTCAGTCCCTTGAGTCACTTATACAGGAACAGCAGGAGGCCATTCCCACCTCAATGCACTTACACGGGGGCAGAATGAGGTAATTGATGCTGATTCCTGATGAATGGCTTATGCCCAATACGTCGATTCTCCTGCTTCAAGGATGCTGTCTGACCTGCTGTGCTTTTCCAGCAATCGACTCTCTACTCTGATCTCCAGCATCAGCAGTCTTAAGTTTTTGCTAAATGATGTTCCAACATGATGAACAAGTGGAGCAGAAGCTGCACAGACAGACTGTTCCACGTTGTTCCTCGTGGCTCCGTTGCTCACGATACACATGTGGGACTTTAACGTGGCTTTCTAGTGGTGAGCAGGGAAGCCATATGTCTTGTGTGAAGTCTCAAGAAGGCATCTTTCATCTCTGAGAAGATAGACTGGTGTTCTCTATGTAGAGTGGAAGCTGATGGGAATGGCTACCTGTTTCAGATGGAAGGGATTGTGGCTGCTGTTCGGGATTGTGAGCAACCTGATGTTCAGTACAGGGTTCACTCACCGACTGCACAATAACATGGGGAGAGTTAATTTAGGCATATAAACTATTAGGAAAATCACGTTAGACTGATGAATGGACTCTCTAAGTTCAAATAATGGTGATCTTGTTCATGTTGATCTTGTGTAGTGCATGTCCTGTTCAGTGTAACCTGTGTGCCTTACTCTGTCCAAGTCTATTTCCACCCTATGATCTGTCTGGCCATGCTTACTATGACCTGCCTCCACTGCTCATAAACAAAGCGTTTCCCTGTAATGAGGTACACGTGACAATAAATCACGCCAATCAATCCTGGGTAAAGTATGGAATTCCTCTCCCTGTCAATGTATCTTTTGGAAATAAGTGATCGCTGCCACTCCTCGTGTTTCAGCGTCATCATTTCTTCGTCTCTCACAGCTCTACAGATTAAACACTCAGCTTCTTCACTCTATCCTCAAGATACCATCACCCGTGTCTGTGGTAAGGAGATCATTCCTTACAAAATAAATCAAATCTGTAGAGAGTGACCCTAATGCTCTCTCAGCAAGGCTCTGCAACAGCAGGAAGATGGCTTTACTTATGTACTCGAATCATCTTACAATGAAGGACAGCATACCATTGACTGCACCCATTACTTACACAGGGTTTGATTCAGACCGGTCAGCATAAAATTGTGAGTGGGAGATCATGCTTGCCAAATTTCTTAGAGTCCTTTGGTGAAGTGACCAAGAAGGTTAATGAGGGCAGAGCGGTAAACGTAGTCTCTATGGATTTCAGTAAGGCTTTTGATAAGTTTCCACATGGCAGGCTGCTCAGGAAGGTTCACTCACGTAGAATACTGGGGGAACTGGCCAATTGGATACACAGTTGGGTTGATGGTAGGAAGCTTGTTAGACTGGAGGTTGGGTCCATAGCTTTTTGTTATCTATGCTTTGGATGAGAATGTACAAGGCATGATTAGTAAGTTTGCAGATGACACTAAAATAAATGGCAGCATGATCAGTGAGGACGTTTATCAGAAATTGCAGCAGGTCCTTAATCAGGTGGGGAAGTGGGCTGAGAAACGGCAAATGGAATTTAATATAGAAGTGTGAGGTCTTGCAGTTTGGAATCTCAAATCAAGGTAGGAGTTTCACAATGAATGGGCGGGCCTCAAGGGGTGTCGTGGGCAGAGAGACCTTGGAATTCAGGTGCACGGTTCCCTGAGAGTGGAGTCACAGGTAGGCAAGGCAGTGAAGAAGGGTTTTGACACACTGGCCTTCGTCAGGCAGGACATTGAGTATAGAAGTTGGGAATTCATGTTGCAGTTACACAGGACTTTGGTAAGGCCGCGCTTGGAGGATTGTGTTCAGTTTTGTCAACTTGTTATAGGGAGGATATAATGTAATTAGAAAGAGTGCAGAAGAAATTTACAATGACATTGCCAGGACCCAATGGTCCGAGTTATAGGGAGAGTTTGGACAAGCTAGGACCTTTTCTTTAGAGTGTAGGAGACTGAGGGAGTCCTTATAGAGCTGCATAAGATCATGAGGGATATGGATAGGGTGAATGCTCTCAGTCTTTTCCAAAGTTTAGAGACTCGAGGACGAGAGGGGATCAGTTTAAGGTTAAACGGAAAGGAATAAAAGGGAACCTGAGGGACCATTTATTTACATAAATGGCTGGTACTTGGATGAGCTGCCAGAAGATGTGGTTGAGGGGGATGTATTAACAACATTTCAAAAGCATTTGGATAAATATGTGGATAGGAAAGGACGAGAAGGATATGGGACAACTGCAGGGAAATGGGGTTAGTGTGAATGGACATTTACAAGGTGGAGTCGAACCTCGTTGTTAATTAAAACCAAACACCCAGAAAAGCTCGCCTCACCTCGTAATCTGTTAACATATGAGTGACACAGATCTCCTACATTCCACTATTTAAACAAAAATTAGCAAGTTAGTTTCTTAACTTTAATAGTGAACACTAAACAAAAACTATTCGCAAATACAAGCCCCTCTTTTCTTACCTACTTACTATCTGACTCCAACTCTGTAAAAAGTATGCTGTTCCAACAACCCACATATCAAACGTTACAATCTCAAGACCACACAGTCTCTATCTCCCCGGCTGTGTTCATTCTTTCAGCTGCTGATCTCCCTGGGTCATGTTTTTTTTTATTGCAAGTAGGTTTACATGAACATGTATCTTTGATAGAGAGTGTTTGAGATGGCCAGTTAGCACTCCTGCTCTACAGCAGTTAATCTGCTGTTGGATGGCAGCGGCTCTCCCTCTATTTTCAAAATGCTGGGTTTATTTACTTCCCATGATACAATAATTCTCATAATGTGATTGATTTCCAGGTGTACGAACAATAATATTCAAATTCCATTGGCTTCGGATATTCTGAGCATTATTTAAAGACTTTGATTGCATTTGAATTGCTGTCAAAACAGCAACCAAAACTCAGACTTCCATTTCCCAGCTAATTGTTACATTTGGAACAGTCTGACCTTTAGCTGGTATCTGTGGCTGTACTTTCGATTCAGCAAAACCCGTCCTATCTTAAAGTGAACAGACGTTGATTAGCTTCCAGGCAGTAACACACTCCGGGCTATCTGTTATGCTGTATACTAACCTCCTTGAACCCCTCGATTAGATTCCAGGCCGGAACCCACTGTGCTATCTGTTATTCTGTATATAACTCACGCTGAATACCTCGATTCGGTTCCAGACTGTAACTCACTCCGGGGTATCTGTTATTCTGCATATAAATCACCCTGAACCCCTCAATTAGATTCCAGGATGTAACACACCACAGAATATCTGTTATTATGTATATAAACCACCCTGAACTCCGCGATTAGATAGCAGTCTGTAAGTCACTCCGGGGTGTCTGCTGTTCTGTATATAAACCACCCTGAACCCCACGATTAGATTCCAGGCCGTAACTCACTTCGGGCTATCTGTTATTCTGTATATAACCCACCCTGAACACCTCGATTCGATTCCAGACTGTAACTCACTGCTTGCTATCTGTTATTCTGTATATAACCCACCCTGAACCCCTCGATTCGATTCGAGGCTGTAACTCACTCCGGGCTATCAGTTATTCTGTATATAAACCACCATGAACACCTCGATTCGATTCCAGGCTGTAACTCACTCTGGGCTATCTGTTATTCTGTACTTAAACCACCCTGAACCACGCGATTAGATTCCAGGCAGTAATTTCCTGTCAGGGTTGAAAGGGAAGGCTGGTAGTAATTGGGAATGCTGGCTGACGAAAGAAATTGAGGGTTTGGTTCAGAAAAAGAAGGAAGCATATGTCAGGTATAGACAGGATAGATCAAGTGAATCCTTAGAAGAGTAGAAAGGAAGTTGGAGTATACTTAAGAGGGAAATAAGGAAGACCAAACGCGGACATGAGATTGCTTTGGCAAATAGAATTAAGGAGAATCCAAAGTGCTTTTACAAATATATTAAGGACAAAGGGTAATTAGGGAGAGAATAGGGCCCCTCTAAGATCAGTAAGGCGGCCTTTGTGTGGAGCCACAGAAAATGGGGGAGATTTTAAATGAATATTTTGCATCAGTATTTACTGTGGAAAAGGATATGGAAGATATAGACTGCAGGGAAATCGATGGTGACATCTTGTGAAATGTAGCAGATATACAGAGGAGGAAGTGCTGGATGTCTTGAAATAGTGAAAGGTGGATAAATCCCCAGGATCTGATCAGGTGGACCCGAGAACTCTGTGGGAAGTGATTGCTGGGCCTCTTGCTGAGATATTTGTATAATCGATAGTCACAGGTGAGATGCTGGAAGACTGGAAGTTGGCAAACGTGGTGCCACTGTTTAAGAAGGGCGGTAAAGATAAGCCAGGGAACTATAGACCGGTGAGCCTGACCTCGGCGGTGGGCAAGTTGTTGGAGGGAATCCTGAGGGACAGGATGTACATGTATTTGGAAAGGCGAGGACTGATTCGGGATAGTCAACATGGCTTTGTGCTTGGGAAATCATGTCTCACAAACTTGATTGAGTTTTTTGAAGAAGTAACAAAGAAGATTGATGAGGGCAGTGCAGTAGATGTGATCCATATGAATTTCAGTAAGGCGTTCGACAAGGTTCCCCATGGGTGACGGATTAGCAAGGTTAGATCTCATGGAATACAGGGAGAAGTAGCCATTTCGATACAGAACTGACTCAAAGGTAGAAGACAGAGGGTGGTGGTGGAGGGTTGTTTTTCAGACTGGAGGCCTGTGACCAGTGGAGTGCCACAAGGATCAGTGTTGGGCCCTCTACCTTTTGTCATTTATATAAATGATTTGGATGCGAGCATAAGAGGTACAGTTAGTAAGTTTGGAGATGACACCAAAATTGCAGGTGTAGTGGACAGCGAAAAGGGTTTCCTCAGATTACAACAGGATCTGGACCAGATGGGACAATGGGCTGAGAAGTGACAGATGGAGTTTAATTCAGACAAACGTGAGGTACTGCATTTTGGGAAAGCAAATCTTAGTAGGACTTCTACATTTAATGGTAAGGTCCTAGGGTGTGTTGCTGCACAAAGAGACATTGGAGCGCAGGTTCATAGTTCCTTGAGAGTGGAGTCGTGGGTAGTTAGGATCGTGAAGAAGGCGTTTGGTATGCTTTCCTTTATTGGTCAGAGTACCGAGTACAGGGGTTAGGAGGTCATGTTGTCGCTATACAGGACATTGGTTAGGTCACTCTTGGAATATTGCATGCAATTCTGGTCTCCTTCGTATCGGAAAGATGTTGCGAAACTTGAAAGGGTTCAGAAAAGATTTACAAGGATGTTGCCAGGGTTGGAGGATTTGAGCAACAGGGAGAGGCTGAACAGTCTGGGACTGTTTTCCCGGGATTGTCGGACGCTGAGGGGTGACCTTATCGAGGTTTACCCTGGGATAAGGGAGTCCAGAACTAGAGAGCATAGGTTTAGTTTGAGAGGGGAAAGATATGAAAGAGACCTAAGGGACAACTTTTTCACGCAGAAGGTGGTACGTGGAAAGAGTGAGCTGTCAGAGGAAGTGGTGGAGGCTTGTACAATTGCAACTTTTAAGAGGAATTTGGATGAGTATATGAATAGGAAGGGTTTGGAGGGATATGGGCTGGGTGCTGGCAGGTGGAACTAGATTGGGCTAGGATATCTGGTCGGCATTGATAGGTTGGACTGTAGGGTCTGTTTCCATGCTATACATCTCGATGATTCTGTAATTCTCTAACTCACTCCAGGCTACCTATATTCTGCATATAAACCACACTGAAACCCTCGATTAGATTCCAGTCTGTAACACACTCTGGGGTATCTGTTATTGTACACAAAATCATCCCGAATCCCCTTGATAAAATTCCAATCTGTAACTGACTTCCAATTTTAAGGGACTCTGTACATTAGCCACTTCAATCGTTTGATTAGATTCCAGTCTGTATCACACTCCTGGGTATATTTTACTTTGTATGTTAACCATCCAATCCAAACCCTGTTAAAATTGCCCATAGTGTTCAGGGATGTGTAGGTGAGGTGCATTAATCAGGGGTATATGTGGAGAAATGGGTCTGGATGGGTTATCCTTCTGTGGGTCAGTATGGTCTTGTTGGGCTGAAGGGCTTGTTTCCCCACTGTCGGGATTATATGAATCACCCGGAACCCTCTCGATTAGATTCCAACGTGTAACTCACTTCCATGTATGTGTGACTGGCATGTTTCAAAAACACCCCAAAACCTCCAATTCTATTCCACTTCGATAAACACGAGGCGCTGCATTTTGGGAAAGCAAATTTGAGCAGGATTTATACACTTAATGGTCAGGTCCGAGGGAGAGTTGCTGAACAAAGAGACTTTGAAGTGCAGGTTCGTAGCTCCGTGAGAGTAGAGTGGCAGGTGGATAAGATAATGAAGGCAGCGTTTGGTATGCTTTCCTTTATTGGTCAGAGTTTTGAGTATTGGCACTGAGAGGTCATGTTGCAGAAGGACTGGACATGGGTTAGGCGACTGTTGGAATATGGCGTGCAATTCTGGTCTCCTTCCTATCGGAAGGATGTTGTGAAACTTGAAAGGGTTCAGAAAAGATTTACAAGAAGGTTGCCAGGGTTAGAGGATTTGAGCTACAGGGAGAGGCTGAATAGGCTGGGGCTGTTTTCCCTGGAGTATCGGAGGCTGAGGGGTGACTTTATCGAGGTTTATAAAATCATGATGGGCATGGATAGGATAAATAGACAAAGTCTTTTCCTTGGGGTGGGGAGTCCAGAACTAGAGGGCATAGGTTTAGTGTGAGAGGTAATATGAAAGAGACCTAAGGGGCAACTTGTTCACTCAGAGGGTGGTACATGAATGGAATGAACTGTCAGAGGAAGTGGTGGAAGCTGGTACAATTGCAACATTTAAAATGCAGCTCGATGGGTATATGAATGGGAAGATTTGTAGGGAGATGGGCCAAGTGTTTTTGAAAAAGAGTCGAGAGTAGGTTAGGATATCTGGTCGGCATAGACGGGTTGAACCAAAGGGTCTGTTTCCATGCTGTACATCTCTATGACTGTATGACTCTGCGATTTTGTGACTCACGACTTGTTATCTGTTATTCTGTATGTAAACCACCTCAAACCTCTCGATTAGATTCCAATCTGTCTCTCACTCCTGGGTATCTCTTATGCTGTATGTAAACCCTAAACCCCTCTATTAGATTCCAGTCTGAAACTCACTCCTGGGGATCTGTTATTGGATCTGTGAAGTGATCCTTGTTGGAAGTTAGACCGAAGACAAGATAAACTAAATGGTCAAATGTTACATTGGGAACAGGAACACAAAAAGCTGCTGGTTCATTTCTGTCCTGTTACATATCTCAAAGTTTCAGATTGGGGCTGAATTTCTGTCACAATTGGGAAAGTCTCAAAAGCTGTTTACTGTCCTGCATGAATGCATCATCACAACATGAATTCTCTTGCAAGATAGGAAATGGAGACAGCTCCTGGAAGGTGTTTGTATCTCTGTGTGTGTGATTCCATGTGTCTGTGATTCTGTGTGCATGTTCAATGTTTTATATATTTTCAAACTGTATTGATGTTGCCAGCCTCTCTTGCTTTTCCTTATTTATAAACTCAATGTCATCGTTTTGCTGATGGAAAATTGTGGCTGTGGACAAATCTAAAATGTCTGCCTGACTGATTTGTGTCAAGAATACTTTCAGCAAGGGAGAGGGGGCAATGTGTCAAAAGCCATTTCCATTCATTGATGCTAGCAGAGATAGGAAATGGAGACAGCTCTTTGAAGGTGATTAAAATGTAAATCCCAGAACCTGTTTACAGTGAATGCGGAGAGACAATGTGACATTGCAGTAAGGTCTGCCTTGCTTTCCAAGATCCTAATATATGAGAGAATCATAATATACAAAACCTGATAGAGCTCAGCCACTGAATTGTAGATTTGCAGCGTTGGATCAGAATTTTGCCTGGCCAGGCCTCATCCCAAATTGAAGGGTTTCTCAAATCCCACACTGACAATCTGTGGGTTCAAATTGTGTCTTGTCTACAAATAAAAGAAAATAATGCACCTGCAATTGAACAAGGCTCGTTCTGGAACTTTGTTCATCTTTTGGTTTAAGTATCTTTCAACAGGATTGAAGATAAATGAGACAGTGAGAGATAGGTAGCACTATAACCAGAATGGCAGTGCAGTATAAAAGGTATATTAATAATTTCAGTGAAAGGGAAAAACAGAGAGGATAGTCCTCAAACAAGGAAAGTTGGGAGTCAGTAAAGTTGTGTAGTTTGTGACTGCATTATGTTTATGTGAGTCAAGATTTGAAACCACTTGGCCAATAGTACACTTTGTGACTCACTCCCAGTTACAAGTTATTTCACATAAAAAGGTTAACATATCCCTCGATTAGATTCCAGGCTGTAACTCCCTCCGGGCTATCTGTTATTCTGTATCTAAAACTCCCTGGACCCCTCGATTAGATTCCAGGCTGTAACTAACTCCAGGGTATCTGTTATTCTGTACACAAACCATCTTAAATCCCCCGATTAGTTTCCAATCTGCAACACACTCCAGACTATCTGTTATTCTGTATATAAATCGCCCTGAACCCCTCGATTAGGTTCCAACCTGGAACACATTCCAGGCTATCTGTTATTCTGTATATAAACCACCCTGAACCCCTCAATTAGATTCCAGGCTGTAACTCACTCTGGGCTATCTGTTATTCTGTATTTTAACCACTCTGAACCCTGCAATAAGATTGCAGGCTTTAACTTAATGAGGGCTACCTGTTATGCTGTATATAAACCACCCTGAAACCCTCAATTAGATGCTAGGCTAGGCTGTAACTCACTCCGGGGTATCTGTTATTCGTATATAAAGCACCCTGAACCCCTCAATTAGATTCCAGATTGTAACTCACTCCGGGGTATCTGGTATTCTGGATATTAACCACCCTGAACCCATTGATTTGATTTCCCTTCCTGACATGTTAAGCTCATATTCCCAACACAATCTAATCTAAATAATGATCAATGTATCACTGGTCCTCCTATCTGCTGGCACTACCATCATGTTAACTTCCTGATGTTTACGTACATGATTACCTGTAGCAGTGAGTCGCAGGTAGACAGAGTGGTGCAGAACACATTTGGCACATTTGCCTTAATCAGTCAGAGCATTGAGTATAAGAGTTGTGGTGGCATGGTGCATCTGTACAGGATGTTGGTGAGGCCACTTTAAGAATACTGTGTACAACTCGGTTTTCTGCAGAAATGTCTTACACATATGTTCCAGGACTGGAGGCGTGAGCTATAGGGAGAGGCTGATTGCGTTGAGGTGTTTCCCCCTGGAGTGTCAGCTGTTGAGAGGCAGCATTATAGAGGTTTATAAAATAATCAGGGGCATGGATATGCTGAACAGCCATGTTCTGCTCCCAAGGATAGGGGGGTCCAGAACAAGAGGGCATAGGTTGAAGGGGAGAGGGCGAATGATTTAGAAGGGACCTGAAGGTAAATATTTCACACAGAGAGTGTTGTGTGTACAGAAAGTGCAGTCAGAGGAAGTGGTCAAGGCGGGTACAATCACAGGAGGAATATTGGCAAAAATGCTGGCAAATGGGACGAAATCAGATTTGACATCTGATCGGAGTGAACAGATTGGACTAATGGGTCTGTTTCCATTCTGCATGACTCTATGATTCTATAAGAGGGATGACGAATAATTCTGAAAGGACCTTTCAAGTCAGAATTCTCTTCAGTGGAAGACTATCGTGTCTCTATGTTCACATTGATTGAAAGCTGCGTTAGTTAAATATTTGATAAAGAAGTGCACAATGGGACGCAGACAGGAAAGTGGGGCTGAACCACAACCTGTATATAATTTTAGTGCCTGGTGGAGAAGGCTCAAAGTATCTAATGACCCATTCATGCTCCTCACTCCCATGTTCCCATGTTCCATTTAGCCCCTCAAACCTGCTAGACAGGAGCAGTTGGAGGTTACTTACTCCTATAACCGGTTGCACAGAAACACAGGAGACCATTCAGCCCCTCAGTACTATCCCACACGGTTTGAAGTGAATTGGGAAATGTAATTGGAAAACCCAGGCTGGGTACGAAAGAGGCCCCTCATCTCTCTTCACAGAGCTTCCCCTCTCTGCAACTTGTGCTTCATTTGTTGGTCATGTTGTACACCCAGATTCAGTGTGAATACAGCCCATATACCTCACTTAGGGATGGCTCACAAAATCCTCTGGTCTCCCTGCCTGCAACATTCAATAACAGAACATTCATGAAAATCACACCCACTAACTTTCCAATAACAGAATGGGAGAACATCAGAAACAGGGGCATGTTGTTCACTCCCCAAGCCTGTCTTGCCCTTCTTTAAGATCATGACTGATCTGCTCTTCGTCTCAAATCCTCTTTCATAACCAATTCTTCATGGCCCTCAACTCTCTGACAGGTCAATTTCCATCTACCTCCTCTTCAAATAAGTTCAGTCATCTAGCTCCCTGAACATTCT
The DNA here is from genome assembly GCF_047496795.1 of Chiloscyllium punctatum. Lineage (NCBI taxonomy): Eukaryota > Metazoa > Chordata > Chondrichthyes > Orectolobiformes > Hemiscylliidae > Chiloscyllium > Chiloscyllium punctatum. Next base: position 66,273,549 of record NC_092752.1, read on the forward strand.
TGAGAAGAGAAATCCTGACATTTAATACCACCTGTTTGAAGAAAACACTTGTTGCTCCTATATCATGGCCTATTGATGTGAACAAAAGAGGTTGTCACAAGCGTTCAGATAAAAATGACTGGCCCCGATATCAAGGCAGTGGTTGCCTTCTGTTGACATAAAGGAGCTTCACAAAACTGGACTTAATGGGAATCAGAGTAAACTCTCCAGTGTTTGGGGTCAAACATGGCACAAAGGAAGTTGGTCATCATCTCAGTCCTGGGTCACCTCTGTGTGAGATCCTCAGGGTAGCTTCCTCTTCACAAACAGCTTCAGCTGCTTCATCAATGTCTCCCCGCCCCCACCCTCCTCACCATAAGATCAGAAGTGGGGATGGTCGCTGAAGATTCCACAATGTTCAGAACATGTTGTTCCCCGTCAGCTCCTGAACTGGTCTTTGTCCGTGTGTGGCAGGATTCAGATTCCATTGAGACTTGTGGTGTTAAACTGAACGTAACATTCATGTAAAAGCACTGGCGGGAACTGTACATTGACACAGTAAAACAAGAGTTCATTCAACACCTCACGCTGGTTTCACAGGAACATGAGGAAGTCATTCAGCCCATTGACACGATTGGAGAAGAACAGGGACAGCCCATTCAGTACCTCCAGCGTATTACGCATGCAGAGAAGGAGTCTAGTGTGATGGGCCACACCAGAGTCCCTCGAAAATATTTGACGGCGGTAGCGTAGATTCTAATTTTTTTTTACTTTAAAGGAAATGTAAAGTGTCTGTTCCAGATGCAATGTGACTGGTCAAACTACTCGGTGTGAAGAAAAACACTATCTACGTAAACACGAAAGAGAAAATGAAACCAAAGAAAGAGGAATTTAGAATAACGTAATTTTATTGGACAAGTTAACAGAATAATAGATCTAGGAACTATTACTGATTAACTGTTCCAATATAGGAAACTCCCATAAACACAGCCCTTGGCAAAAAGAAATATTCAGACACAGATTGTCTCAAATATTTATCCAATCCAGGAATTAAAAACAGCATCAAGAGAAAATTCAGAGAGAGTAGCAACCAGGAAACATCCCCTGAAGCTTCCAACTCTGTTGAGACCCCAATAGTTTCTGATGTTGCTGAGAAACCAAAACCCAGAGATCCTAATCTGTGAGAGTTGGCCACACCCATTCAGGCTGCATTAAAATAAACACAAGGCTGTTACTAGCTGTTACTCAAGTGGTCTTAACTAACCAGCTTGGTAACGATCGTTCAATCTCTCTCATAAAAGAAGCCCGGACAAAATAACCTCTTAATGCTGCAGCATTGTCACACTAGTCAGTACAATGAGCTATCAAACAGGAACCAGGGGTAACCAGTCAGGCCTTTGGCCCTGTCCAATTGGACGAGGAAGAAGCCAGTGAGTCCCTTGAGTCACTTACACAGGAACAGCAGGACGCCATTCCCACCTCAATGCACTTATACGGGGGCAGAATGAGGTAATTGATGCTGATTCTTGATGAATGGCTTATGCCCAATACGTCGATTCTCCTGCTTCAAGGATGCTGTCTGACCTGCTGTGCTTTTCCATCAATCGACTCTCTACTCTGATCTCCAGCATCGGCAGTCTTAAGTTTTTGCTAAATGATGTTCCAACATGATGAACAAGTGGAGCAGAAGCTGCACAGACAGACTGTTCCACGTTGTTCCTCGTGGCTCCGTTGCTCATGATACACATGTGGGACTTTAACGTGGCTTTCTAGTGGTGAGCAGGGAAGCCATATGTCTTGTGTGAAGTCTCAAGAAGGCATCTTTCATCTCTGAGAAGACAGACTGGTGTTCTCTGTGTAGAGTGGAAGCTGATGGGAATGGCAACCTGTTTCAGATGGAAGGGAATGTAGCTGCTGTTCGGGATTGTGAACAATCTGATGTTCAGTACAGGGTTCACTCACCGACTGCACAATAACATGGGGAGAGTTAATTTAGGCATATAAACTATTAGGAAAATCACGTTAGACTGATGAATGGACTCTCTAAGTTCAAATAATGGTGATCGTGTTCATGTTGATCTTGTCTAGTGCATGTCCTGTTCAGTGTAACCTGTATGCCTTACTCTGTCCAAGTCTATTTCCATCCTATGATCTGTCTGGCCGTGCTTACTATGATCTGCCTCCACTGCTCATAAATAAAGTGTTTCCCTGCACTGAGGTACACGTGACAATAAATCAAAACAATCAATCCTGAGTAAAGTATGGAATTCCTCTCCCTGTCAATGTCTCTTTTGGAAATAAGTAATCGTTGCCACTCCTCGTGTTTCAGCGTCACCATTTCTTCGACCCTCACAGCTCTACAGATTAAACACTCAGCTTATTCACTCTATCCCCATGTTACCATCACCCGCGTCTGTGGTAAGGAGATCATTCCTTAAAAAGGAGATCAAATCTGTAGAGAGTGCCCCAAATGCGCTCTCAGCAAGGCTCTACAACAGCAGGAAGTTGGCTTTACTTATGTACTCGAATCATCTTAAATGAAGCACAGCATATCATTGACTGCACCCATTACTTACACAGGGTTTGATTCGGTGCAGTCAGCATATACTTGTGAGTGGGAGATCATGCTTCCCAAATTTCTTCCAGTCCTTTGATGAAGTTACCAGGACGTTTGGTGAGGACAGAGTGATAGACCTAGACTCTCTGGATTTCAGTAAGGCCATTGATTAGGTTCCACACGGCAGGCTGCTCTGGAAGGTTTCATCACGTGGAATGCGGGGGGGGGGGGCGGGGGGGTCTGGCCAATTGGATACACTGTTGGCTTGATGGTAGGAAGCAGAGGCTTGAGTGGAAGGATGTTTGTCAGACCGGAGGCTTGGTCCATTGCTGTCTGTTATCTATGATTTGGTTGAGAATGTACAAGGTATGATTAGTCAGTTTGCAGATGACACTAAAGTAATTGGGAGCATAATCAGTGAGGATGTTTATCAGAAATTGCAGCAGGACCTTAATCAGGTAGAAAATGAGCCAAGAAATGACAAGTGGAATTTTATATAGAAACGTGAGGTCTTGCATTCAAATCTACGTAGGAGTTTCATGGTGAATGGGAGGGTCTTAAGGGATGCAGTGGGCAGAGGGACCTTGATGTTCAGGTGTACGGTTCTCTAAGAGTGGAGTCACAGGTATACAGGGCAGTGAAGAAGGCTTTTGGCACATTGGCCTTCATCAGGCAGGATATTGAGTATAGAGGTTGGGACCTTATGTCGCAGTTACACAGGACTTTGGTAATGCCGCACTTGGAGTATTGTGTTCAGTTTTGTCAACTTGTTATGGGGAGGATGTTATTAAATTAGAAAGACTGCAGAAGGAATTTACAAAGACGTTGCCAGAACCCAATGGTCTGAGTTATAGGGAGTGGTTGGACAAGCTTGGACCTTTTATTTAGTTTGTAAGAGACTGAGGGAGTCCTTATAGAGCTATATAAAATCACCAGGGGTACAGATAGGGTTAATGCTCTCTATCTTTTTCCAAGGTGTAGAGATTCGAGGATTAGAGGGGATCAGTTTAAGGTTAAAGGGAAGGAATAAAGGGAACCTGAGGGGCCACTCCTTTACACAAAGGGATGATACATGGCTGAGCTGCCAGCAGATGTGGATGAGGGGGGTACATTAACAACATTTCAAAAGCATTTGGATAAATATGTGGATCTGAAAGGACTGGAAGGATATGACCCAGCTGCAGGGAAATGGGGTGAGCGTGGATGGAGATTTACAAGGTGGAGTCGAACCCCTCTGTTAATTAAACCCAAACACCCAGGAAAGCTCGCCTCACCTTGTAATCTGTTAAAGTATGAGCGACACAGATCTCCTACATTCCACTATTTAAACAAAAATTTGCAAGTTAGTTTCTTAACTTTAATAGTGAACACTTAACAAAAACTATTCACAAACACAAGCCCCTCTTGTCTTACCTACTTACTATCTGACTCCAACTCTGTAAAAATATGCTTTCCCAACAACCCACATATGAAACATTACAATCTCAAGACCACACAGTCTCTATCTTCCCCGCTGTGTTCACTCTTTCAGCTGCTGATCTCCCTGGGTCATTTTTTTTAACTGCAAGTAGGTTTACATGAACATGTGTCTTTGATAGAGAGTGTTTGAGATGGTCAGTTAAAACTCCTGCTCTACAGCAGTTACTCTGTTGTTGGATGGCAGTGACTCTCCCTCTATTTGCAAAATGCTTGGTTTATATACTCCCCATGATATAATAATTCTCAAAATTTGATTGCTGTCCAGGTGTCCAAACAATAATATGCAAATTCTGTTGGTTTCTAGTATCCTGAGCATTATTTAAACTCTTTGGTTGCATTTGAATTGCTGTCAATTAGCAACCAAAACTCAGGTATCCATTTCTCAGCTAATGGTGACATGTGGAACAGTGTGACCTTTAGCTGGCATCAGTGGCTTTAATTTCTATTCAACAAAACCCATTCTGTCTTAAAGTGTCCATACATGCTTTTGGCTTCATAACATCTCCCCGCTTCAGAAAATAAAATGAACCAGCAGAATGAAAAGATGGCATCATTCCTTTTCCTCCAATTCTTAATCCCAATTATATGAAATACAAAATTATTAATCTCAGTTATATCATTCATATTAATTCTGCACACCAATACAACACTGGAATAAGTCAAATCTTATCTCCACTGCATTCATTTAAATCCGCGAAAACCCATCTGCTATCACATTGTAGGAGCCACAACCTGTACATTTTGTAAGTTTAAAGTCGGTAAGGTAAGACTCAAATTAAATAGTGTCATATTCTGGTCTTTAAATATTCCAAAAAATGTGAGAGGTTTGTCATTTTCCACAACCATCTCCGACAATTTGTTTGTCACATAAAAAATTAACATATTATCACGCCAGTGTGAAACTTAATCATTCTTGTTCAATAATGGAGATTTTTTACTTTTTTTTCTGGTGGATATTGAGTTTATTCGACAAGTAGCCAATTAGCCATTCAATTCCATCATTCTCTTTCTGTATCAATACATCTCTGACCCCTATATCCCGAGCATCAAACACAATTTTCAAAGGGTGTCAGAATATTTGGTGTAGCTAAAGCTCGTGCGGTGATTAATCCTGCTTTAAAATTCTCAAATGCCTCCTGGCATTGTTCTGTCCACCACAATTCTGTGTTCTTCTTTCGTAAATCCATCAGTGGTGCCAATACGCTTGCGAAATTTGGAACAAACTTCCGATAGAATCCACTCAGTTCCAAAAATCGAAGCACCTTTTTCTTCGAGGATTGTCGCGGAAATTCCTCAAACCCCTTCGTCTTTGTGTTCCATCGGGCCAACCTTCCATGTCCAGTGTAATGTCCCAAGAACGTCACCTCTGCCTTCGCGAATTCTGTTTTCTTTAAGTTTATTACTAAGTTTGAATCGTGTAAACGTTCAACATGCTCTGCCAGCTGTAACATGTGAGCTTTCAATCACTTGCTAAAGATCACTACATCATACAGATAAGCTGCACAATTCCTTCATATGGCCACAACACTGTTTCTGAGTCTTAAATGTGGCTGGTGCATTATTCATCCATATGAAATACTCGATAAGGTTTTTTGTCATGTCTGGTATCTTTACTAGATAGTTTAACTGACTCCACATTTTTAAAAAATTTGAATGGGGCCACTAAATCTGGCTTTGAAGGGATTTCCTACCACTGGTGGCAATACTATTACGTCATCCCCACGGGAAATCTTCAAAGTTTCAGAGTTTTTATCTGCCACCTGCTTCACTCTATGCTATGCTTTTCCGATACTGTTTAGCAAACTCACCCACTCCGTCTACTCTCTCCTTCACCTCACACACAGAATCCAGGTGTGAGATTTCCAACTTCGGACCTGTCAATTTATATTTAATTAATTTCAAAGGAGCTCTCACTTCATGTATAAATATTAAATCAAAGGAAGTAAAGTGAGTAGATTTATTTGGGACATCTCTAATGACAAACAATTTAATGGGACACCTTTATCCCAATCATTTGGCCAACCATGACAGTACGCTGTTAACATAGTCTTCAGCGTCTGATGCTAACTTTCCAAGGCTCCCTGGGAGTCAGGATGGGACGCACTTGATTTGAAGTGCTGTATGCCTAAGCCATCCATGACTTCCTTAAACAGCTGAGCGGTAAAATGAGACCCTTGGTCTGACAGAATCTCTCTGGGCAGCCCACAGCGAGTAAAGAAAGCTTCCAACTCCTCCACCTCCCTTTTTGCCTTGACACTCCAATAATGGAATTGCCTCTGGAAATCTGGGAGACACATCCATTATGGTCAGCAAATATTGGTTTCCACTTTTAGTTTAGAAAGGGGAGCTACACAATTAATCATAACCCACGTGCAAGGTTCTTCGAATGCAGGAATTGGTAAGAAAGGTGCTGGTTTTATTACTGCCTGTTACTTCCCTACCATTTGGGATGTATGTCATGTACAAGAAAAGTTAACAGCGTCGTTGTGCATTCCAGACCAGTGGAAAGATTTCTGTACCTTGGCCTGAGTCTTCTGTACACCTAAGTGAATGTCTGCAGTTAGTTTATGAGCTACCCGTAACACTGTAAACTGTACGTTACTGCTAACACAATCTGGTGCACATCGGCCCATTTCCCGTCTGCAGTAACCTATCGGGGTCTCCATTTTAATTTAATGATTCTATCTTTAAGTTCATAACATTCAACAATATATTCTGATTCCTTTTCTGTGTGTGTGCATGTGTATGTGTGTGTGAATGTGTGTGTATATATCTGTTGTAAGTCCATTAGCCTTTCTGGAATAAACACCTCTGCCTGATCCTCTGCCTGTTCAGGTTTATCCTGCACTGTTACATCAAGCAGGGGTCAGTTCACTGAGCATCAAACAATTTGTCTTTTTCGTTCGTTTTTCCTTCCTGCTGTAACTTATGACAGTGGGATCTTGTTACTATACAGTCTGGAAAAAATCCTGGGTAATTTTGTTTTAACTCTCCAATTGCCTAGTCTTCCTTTGGCTTCTCCACCACAAGGGGTGCCTATCCCACCTCACCTCCTGCTAAATCGTTCCCAAGAACAAACTGTATTCCTGGAACTGACACTGTTTTACTCACTGTCGCTGTTACTTCCTTAATCTTGATGTGGCATTCCATCCTGATGTTACACAAGGGAATGCTTAATTTCTGTCCCCATTCCACAAATTAACATGCTCTTGATTAACATGCCAGAAAGAGTGAAAAATACTTTCATCTCTTACTATTAGAGGGTGAGAGAAAGTGAGGGCTGCAGATGCTGGAGATGAGAGTTGAAAAGTGTGGGGCTGGAAAAGCACAGCACGTTGGCAGCATCCGAGGGGCAGGGGCGTTGACGTTTCAGGCGTAAATCCTTCATCAGGAAAGTGGGAGGTAAGGGAGGGGGAAGGAGTTTGAGAAATAAATGGGAGAGTTGGGGTGGAGCTGGGTGGAAGGGAGCTTGGAAGGCAATAGGTAGATGCAAGTGGGGTGTGATGGTGGTAGGTCGGATAGGAGGGTGATAGGACTCCTATCGATGGTAGGACAGCTGGAACCCTCAAACTGTACAGCATCAACGTTGACTTCACCAAATTTCGAATCTCCCCTCCACCAACCTCTCCCAGATCCAACCGTACAACCTAGCACTGCCCTCTTGGACTGCCCTAACTGGCCATCTTCCATTCCACCTATCGACTGCACTCTACCCTCCGACATATCACTATCTCTCCCACCTACATCATCTTATTGCCTTCCCAGTGACCCTTCCACCAGCTCAGCTACTACCCTCGTATTTATCTTTCAGTCCCCTTGTCCCCCCACACCTCCTGACAATGGGTTACTGCCTGATATTCAATTGTCCTGCTGTTTGGATGCTGCCTGATCTGTTGAGCCTTTCTGGCGCCTCACTTCTCAACTATTAGAGACTGAGCAGATCCCATATCTTACAAAATTATAACTTCTTGTCCTTCTGCCCCTGTTCTTTCTGTGTAAACTTTATCTATAGAGGTGAATTCTTTAGAGAGATCAGGCACTGCCTCCATACCCAGCCCTTGCCTAGGCTGTGCAATTTCCTGCAGCTCCTCGGCTCCACTTGGGCTCTCCTTTACCAGTTTCACTAATGCCACTGGGCTTAGCCTCTTCTACCGCATCTTTCCCCAAAGTGTCTTCCTTTAACGCCCAGCACGGTGTGTCCCAGCTGACTGCAGTGAAAACAACTTTTTCCCTGAGCCCTTTTTAAACCACCAGCACTGTAATTTTATGTGTTCCACTCCCTTATAGTGAGAGCACCTGAGGCCTTTCACCACCTTTCAACCCCCTTGGGCTTCTTTCTTCACCTGTGGTTAAATATTGTGCGCTACTGTTTGCTTTGTAATGTGTGATCGTCCGTTCTCCCAATTTCTATTCCTCACAGAATGAAATTCCTGCCAGAAGCTAAATATCATCTCATGCCCCAGTACATATTTACCTGCCATTTCTGCTGAGCTTCGCACTTCTTGAACTTTCTGTACATTCAAATGAATTCTTACTATCTCTGGAAGTGAGTCTTTTAACTTCTCCAGCAGATTAATCTCCCTTCAAGCCTCACAGGTCTTATCGATTTTTAAGGCCAGCACCCACCTGTCAAAATGACTGTGGTTAATTATTTCAAACTCAATATAAGCCTGACCTGGTTCCGTCTCTATTTTTCTGAACATCTGTCTATATGCTTCTAGTACCAATTCATGACCAATCAAAATAGCCAATTTGACATCTTGACAATCTCTTGATCCCTCATCTGATAGCGCTGCACATACCTCACCAGCTGTGCCCACCAGCTTAGTCTGAAGTAGCATTACCCACAAGTTCACTGGACGCGTTATCTGACTAGCCATTTTTTCAAATGAAATAAAAAGGGTTTGACAATTTTCTCATCGAAATATGGCCAGTTACTAACCTAGTTGTATACATCCCTACGTTCTCCCTTCATCTCCAAAATGTTAATTTAAATTTCTTGTCTAATTCCCAACATCTGAATTTCAAATCCCCTCTCTCTTTCTTTTTCCTCTCTTTCTCTTTTGTCTCTCTCTGTTTCCATCCCTTGATTTATCTTCTAACTCCAGTTGCCACATTTGCAATTTAAGTTTTTATAATATTACTGCAGTTGCCTATTTCTCTGATACATCAAAGTGCTTAACCAACTCCATTACAATTTCAACTTTCCTTTTCCCTGGTTAAACCCAATTCCAAACTATTTGCTAATTCTGAAAAAATGTCCTCCTTCTGTCTTTCTAAACTTCCTCGGAAAATTTGGGAACCTCTTTAGTAATGTTAAAAGCTATTTCCCTTACTTTTCATTTAACCAACCACAAGTAACAAAATTAAACGAATTTGCCCACTGGTTTTATTTGAAGATCAAAGTCACTAATTGCAATGAGTTGGAATTTGCTGGGACCTGTTGTATCTCAAATTTGTTCAAGTCGTTCCAAGTGCCACACGGCAAGGCCCAAAACTGTTATGACATCAATTTCGAACCCCTTTGTTAATTAAAATCACACACCTAGAAAATCTCGCCTCACATCATAATCTGTCAAAACATGAGCGACAGAGAACTCCTAACTTCCACTAATAAACAAAAAATAACAATTCATATGTGTGCAAGTTAGCTCACTGAGATTGAACGTTTGTTTTCAGAAGTTTCGTCACCATGACTAGGTGACATCATCAGTGAGAGTATCTGCTGAAGTGCTGGTGGTATGTCCCGTCTCTCTATTTGTAGGTCTTGGTTTCTTAAAAGTGGGTGATGTCATTTCCGGTTATTTTAACAAGAGAATGTAGACAGGATCGAAATTGATACGTTTATTGATGGACTTCTGGTTATAATACCATTCCTATAAGAAGTTCCTTGCGTGTCTTAGTATGTGTGAGTGCTTTGTCCCAGTCAAAATGGTGTCTTTCTTTGTCTGTATGTATGGAACATAGTGATAGTGCGTCATGTCTTTTGGTGGTTAGTTAGTGTTCATGTATCCTCGTAACACGACAACAGGACAGTTTCAATGGTGGAGAAATGATTTTATATACACTGTTTAATCAATGTGTGTGTGCAGATAAGTCGCATTTTTCACATGTGCACAGCACATTGTAAATGAACAACAGAGACACAGTTAACGAAAAATGATGCATGTGATGTATAAAATTGATAAAACATTAAAATATGATTTGATCCTCTCAACGAACCCTCTTTTCTGGGATTCCCAACTCTAATCCCTCATTCTTACCAGGATGTGTGCTCCAAATTCTTGATTCTGGTGTCCCAACTTATTTCAGTTAATCCCCTTTCTACCGGGACTTCAATATGTTGGCCTGGTGGTTTCTTTCCAAAGCTAGTGTTTGTCAAAATATTGGAGATAAATATTCTGGCATCAGACTCAGCATTTGAACATATTACTTTGTTGTACATGCACTGTCCAAAGGACCACAGCACACAGGCATTGCCAAAATATTGGGGGATGTTCATCTCCTTCTTTCGATAATGTAGCTTTCTCATTTTCCACATCTCCATATCTCTATCCTCTCTCTCTCGTTCTCCCTTTGTATCTAGTTAAGAAATCCACCAATTAGTATTCGTGTCCCGTCTCCCAAAACTCCTTCTTTCGGATTATATCTAATGCTCTCTTCAAGATGTAATGTGGTTATAATTAAGCATTGTAACTGCAAAGACATGCGGGCGTAGCTGGCCAGAGTTAATTGGAAGGGGTGCTGAGCAGGAAAGACCATGGAGCAGCAATAGGAGGAGGTTCTGGGGATAAATTCGGAAGATAATACCAGAAATGCAACCCAAAGAACTTGAAACATACTCAAGGGAGAACAAGGCAGCCATGAGTGATAAGGCATCAAACCAAAAGAGAAAAGCGGTGGGCGGCACGGTGGCACAGTGGTTAGCACTGCTACCTCACAGCGCCAGAGACCCGGGTTCAATGTGGAGTTTGCACATTCTCTCCGTGTCTGCGTGGGTTTCCTCCCACAGTCCAAAGATGTGCAGGCCAGGTGAATTGGCCATGCTAAATTGCCCGTAGTGTTAGGTAAGGGGTAGATGTAGGGGTAAGGGTGGGTTGCGCTTCAGTGGGGCGGTGTGGTCTTGTTGGGTAACTGTAAGTAATCTAATAAAAAATATATACAATGTGGTGAAGATGAATGGGAATCCAGAGTATTCATTAGCTCTGAAACTACATAACGCTGGCATCACTGACACTACAGAGCTCTTGATCATGGTCAGGTGAGGAAACACATTCACTTTAAACACAGAAGATTGGTATTTCTCAATGAAAAAGATTTAGGTGAACTAAATATTTGAATTAGGATCAGTGAAATGCTTTTGCGGAATGTGTCAGATTGGAAGCAAGACCCGGGGAGACAGATCCTCAGCAGAATGAGAGTTTGAAAATGGAAGTATTTCCACGTCAGAAACCAGGTTAGGTCACTGAGTACAGGGCTGATGGGTGAATGGGTGTTAGTGAGAATTGGGGAACAGACAGCAGAATTCACGGAGTGCTGTAGACCACAGAAGCAGGAGAAGCAGATCTGCATTCAACCACAACCTGTAACTTTTTGCCTGGGTAACACCTCAGTCTGTCATTGGCATCAACACCATCTATGGCTCAGTGACGAGTGTGGGTGAAGATGTCAGGGTCAGAATCACGTGAACTTTACCTGATGCTAACTCATTAGAGCTACCAGACTTGACCAACAGATCTGTTCGAAGCAAAGTACTCCGAGGTCTGAAAGGATGAAACCGGACAGAACACCCGGCCTCAGCATCAGTGTCGGAAAAGGGAATGGGAACACAGTCCTGTCGACCCTGCAGAAACCTCCTTCCTAACATCTGAGAGCTTGTGACAGCATTTACAGAGCTTTCCCAAGGACTGCACAGAAACATCGGGAATGGAAAACACATTGAGCCTCCCCATTCTAGTTCATGGAAAATCTCTCCTCAATGCACTTACCCCACATGATATACATATCCATTAATGTGAATAACCTTGGGAAGATATAAAATAGATGGTGCAGTAGTACCTTTGGTCCATCGAGTTTGCTAACCAATTCAATATAATGATGGTTGGTCCTTCATTTCCACACCGTACTCCTGCTCTCCCACCATCCCTTTCCTGTCTCTAAATCCTTATTTATAATCAGTGTCTCGGTTTCCAGGTGCGAGAGAATTCCCCAGGTTCCCGAGTCAGTGAGCGCACACATTTATTATCATCTTAATGCAGAGTGACTGCCTGTACCTAATACTGTGGCCCCTTTCTTTACAAGTCCCAGCCAGAGGAATTATCATCCCTGCTTCCAATCTGTCTCACCCTGTCAGAGTTTTGTATATTTCACTGAGATCTCCACTCATTTTCCTAAACCCCATGGAATACTGGTCCAGTCACCCCAAACTCTGCTCCCACAACAAGCCCGTCATCCCAGAGATCAGTCTGGTCATCCTTCACTGCTCTCCATCAATCTCAGGTTTGTCCTTTATTCGGTAAGGAGACCAAAACTGCACACAATACTGCACAATGTTCAAGATGATATCTCACCAAGGCCCTGTACAGCTGCAGTAAGACACCTTTTCTCTGGACTCACATTCCCCTGAAATGAAATCCAAACACCATTTATCTTCCTCACTGCTTTCTGTTTCTGCAATATTACTTTCAGCGACTGATGTACAGGAAGATGCAGATCCTTTTCAGCGTTGCAGCTCCCCACTTGGTGGGTCTGTGTACACTGGGCGGCGTGCCAATGCTATGCCCAGTATTGACATCTGGTTACAGAACTCACTGAGCTGCAGGGGCCTCAGAGGTTTATGCAGAAGGAAACAAAAGAAAGGAGCATACGTCCCTTTGTAGATCAACATGTTTCAACTAATCCCTTTCAAATGGTAGGCTGCCAATTTATCGTTTCCACCAAAGGCACACCGTTACCTCTATCCACATTGTTCTCCATCTGTCACGTATTTACCCATTCACTCCACTTATCATCTCGGTGCTTTTTTACATCCTCCTCACCCACTCACAATCCCACATCCGTTAGTGCTGTTCCCAGGCTGGGATATATTGTATCTGATTCCAGCAACCCAATGTTTAAAGGGCATTGTGGACAGCTTGGCCCCAAGCACCGATCCCTGCGACACCTCAGCAACCTTCCTCTGTTAATTTCTATTTATTTATTTCGTGAATCTTGAAGTCACTGGCTGGGCCAGCATTTATTGCTTGTCCCTAGTTGCCCTTGAGAAGGTGGTGGTGAGCTGCCTTGTTGAACGCTACAGTCCACCTGCAGTGGTTGACCTCCAATGCCATTAGGGAGAGAATCCCAGGATTCTGACCCAGTGACTGTGAAGGAGCGGTGATATATTTCCAAGTCAGGATGGTGAATGGCTTGGAGGGTACCTGAAGATGATGGTATTCCCATACATCTGTAGCCCTTGTCCTTCTAGATAGACATGGGAGTTGTGAAGTTGGTCTCTGAGGATCTTTGGTCGATCATTTTATTGCAGCATGTCGATAGTAAAACACTGCTGCTGCTGCTGAGCGTTGATGGTAGAGCATTGTGGATGAAGGGACAGTCAAACTGGCTGCTTTGTCCTGGATGGTATAAAGCTTCTTGAGTGTTATAGGGGGCTGCACTCATCAAGACAAATTGGGAGTCTTCTATCACACCACTGACTTATGCATTGTAGATGATGGACAGACTTTTGGAAGTCAGGATGTGAGTTACTCGCCGCAGTATTCCTAGCTTCTGAACTGCTCTTATAGTGACTGTGTTCATGTGGCGAGACCAGTGAGTTTCTGAGCAATGATTACCCACCACGAATTTGACACTGGGGGCTTCAGTGATAGTAACACCATTGAATGCCAAGAGGCAGGTTAGATTATATTTTATTGGTGATGGTCATGGTCTGGCATTCGTGTGGCCTGAATATTACTTGCCACTTGTCAACCTGGATACTGTCAAGATCTTGTCTCATTTGAACATGGACTGTTTCAGTATCTGAGGAGCCACAAATGTTGCAGAACATTGTACAATCTTTGCAAACATCCCCACTTCTGACCTTAAAATGGAGGGAAGGTCATTGATGAAGTAGCCCTGAAGCAGTTTTCGGTCACTGCCCGAGGGACTCCTACAGACTTGGAGCTGACTTGACTGACCTTTATCAACCATGACCATCTTCCTACGTGTCAGGCATGATTCTAACCAGCGGGGAGTTTGCCCCTGATACCCATTGATTCCAGTGTTGCTAAGGCCCCTTGATACCACACATAGTCGAATGCAGCCTTGATTTAAAGGGCTATCACTCTCACCCCACCTCTGGAATTCAGCTCTTTTGTCCATGTCTGAACAACGGTAATGAGGTCAAGAGCTGAGTGGCCCTGATGGAGCCCAAACTGGGCGTCATTGACCAGGGTATTGCTGAGCAGGTGCTGCTTAAAAACACTGAGACCTTCCACCACTTTACTGATGATCGAGAGGAGACTGATGGGGTGGAAATTGGCCGGATTGGATTTGTTCTGCTTTTTACATACAGGAGCAATGATTACTTGGGGTAATTTTCCACGTAATCAAGAAAAGCCATTGTTGTAACTGTATTGAAATAGTTTGGCTAGGGGAGTGGCAAGTTATGGAGCACAAGTTGTCAGTACTATTGACATAATGGTGTCAGATTATGCACCTTTTGGAGTATCCAGGATGTCCAATCGTTTCTGGATATCGAGTGGACTGAATCGAATTGGCTGATGACTGGTAACTGAATTGCTGAGGACCACTGGAGGAGGCTGAAATGGATCATCCACTCAGCACTTCTGACTGAAGATTGTTGCGAATGCATCAGCCTTATCTTATACACTGAAGTGCTGGGCTCTTCCATCATGGAGGAAGGGGTTATTTGTGGAATCTCTTCCTCCAGTGAATTGTTTAATTGTCCCCAACGTTTCTCGGCTAGATGTGGAAGGACTGCAGAGCTTAGATCTGTTATTTTGCTTGCGGGATCACTTAGCTGTGTCTATCACTTCCTGCTTATGCTGTTTGGCGCACAAGTAGTCCTGATTGTTGGCTTCACCAGGCTGACACCCCATTATCAGGTATGCCTGGTGCAGCTCCTGCCATCCTGCACACTCCACTGAACCAATGTTGATCCGCTAGATTGATGGCAATTGTTGTGAGGGGGATATGCGGGAGGCCATGAGGTTATGCGGGAGTACAACATGGCTGCTATTGATGACTCACGACACCTTATGGACATCCAGATTTGAACTGCGAGATCTGTTTGAAGTCTGCCCTGTTTAGCAACGTGATAGTACCACCCAAAATTGTGGAGGTTATTCTCAATGTGCAGGTGTGATTTTGTCTCCACAATGACTATGCGGTGGTCACTCTTACCGATAATGTCATGGACAGATACTTCTGCGACTGCCAGATTAGTAAGGCTGTGTTCAAGTATGTATTTTCGTTTTGTTGGTTCCTTCCCCACCTGCTGCAGAGCCAGTCGAGCAGTGATATCCTTTGGGGCCTGGCCAGCTCGATCAGTAATGCTGTCGCTGAGATACTCTTGGTGGTGAACATTGAAATCCCCCACCCAGAGTAGATCTTGCGTCCGTGCTACCCTCAGTGCTTCCTTCAAGTGTTGGTCTGCATGGAGGAGTAATGATTCATCAGTTCAGAGAGGCTGGTACATGGTAATCAGCAGGAGTTTTCCTTTCCCATGTGTAAACTTTTGCCAGGAGACTTCATGGGATACGGAGTCACTGTTGAGGACTCCAAGAGCAATTCCCTTCCAACTGTATCCCACTGTACGGCCACTTCTGCTGTGTCCGCCCTGCTGATGAGACAGGAGATAGTCGGGGTAGGTAATGGGGTGTCTGCGATATAGTTATACTCACAGAATCATACCTTACAGACAATGTCAGGCTGTTGCTTGACGAGTCTGTTAATTTCTATTCACCGTTTCGTGCCAGCTCTCCCATTCTGGAAACATAGCCATATATTAGCCCCCAATCCACTCAGATTTGATTTTGCAAATTGGGCTTGGAGCTTTACCGAAATCTTTCTAAAACTCCACATGTTTTACATCCATTGCTTCTCATTCATTTGTCTCCCATTCTGTTTCTCAAACATAATTCCCATTTCATAAATCTACGTCAGTGTTGCCTATGACCATTACTTTCAACCACAATAATTTCTCCTCAACCATTTACTTACTATGTTCTATGTTCAATGTACTCTATCATTTTCCTACACCAGACTTGGTTTTCCTTGTATTGTTTGAAAGTTCTGTGAAGACAGAACTGAAGTAGTGGCTTCATAGTTCTGCATTTTCCCTGTTCCCCATTCTCTATTCTCTGGTTTCAAACTGTCAGGAAACTGCACTTGTTTTCTCATATTTCTCACATTGACATAATTTAACAAGCTATTACAGTTCACTCTTTTAACCCTTGTGAATATACTCTTCAGAAAGCCATCAATTCCTGCCTTAGACTGCTCAATAATTGACCTTCCACATCATACACTCACAGGAGCATAGACTCTGTGCCAACAGAAATACGGCACAATCTATATTAGTCCCACTTTCCTACACCAGGCCCATAGCCTGGAATGTTATGACACTTCCACGTGCTCACCAAGTACTTTTTAATGATTGTGAGGTTACCCGTGATAATCCCCCTTCTGAGGAAGTAATCCCAGAACCCCACATCCTCGAGGTGAAAAAATTTTTAAATCCTCTCTGAACCTCAAACTTTTCACTTTAAAAGTGTGCTCATTTGTTCTTGATCCTCTGACTAAAAGGAACAGCTGCTGTCTATCCACCCTGTCCATGTTCCTCATAATCTCATTCTCCTGAATCACGGACCCCTCCGCTTTCTCTGCTCCAAAGTAAACAACCTGAGCTTATCCAGCCTCTCTCCATAGCTGATATGCTCCATCCCAGGGAACATCCTGGTGAATCACCTCTGCACCCTCTCCAGTACAATCACATCCTTCCTGGAATGTGGCTCCCAGAGCTACATACAGTATTCGATTTAGTCCGAACCAAAGCCCTGTATTGCTCTGATAATCTAATCCTGGTTAGGAAATGCTACACCCAAGGTCCAATTCTTAACTAGTCCATTAACCTGTCCAGTCACATTCAGGGATGTGTGGAGATGCACACTCTGAGTTTCCCAGTGTGCTGCCATTCATTGAGTCCTCCCCTGCCTGGTTCCTTCTCCCAAAGTGCATCACCTCATATTTATCAGGGTTACATTCCATCTGCCATTGATTTGCCCATCTGAACAATCATCTGCATCTTCCTGTAACTTAAGGCCTTCCTCCTCACTGCGGACCATCCGGTCAATCTTTATGTCAAACATACAGTTACTGATCACACATCCCCCACTGTCGACCTAGCCCCCTCCACATTCACATCGTTTTTTTATGAATAACACAAACAATAAGGGACACAGCACTCATCCCTGTGGTATACCAGGGGACACTGTTTTCCAGTCGCTCAAAGAGCCTTCTCCCACCACCCTCTGCCTGCTGCCATTAAGAGAAATCTCCTTGTAACCTGTCAAGGTATCCTTCATATTGTGAGATTTTACATTATTTCTCAGTATCCCAGCTGGAAATTTGTCAAAGGCCTTCCTACAAAACTAAACAATCGACCTCCTCAAACGAATTCAATCAAATCCATTAGATGCGACTCCCTTCTGATAAAGTCATGATAATTATCCTTGATCAAACCTTGTGACTCTGATTGGAGTTGGATTTTCTCCTTCCCTATTTTATCCAGTAGTTTCCTTAACAGTGATCTAATACTCGCTCATCTATAGTCACCTAGACTATTTCTCCCACTCTTAATGTGAAGTGTAATCGTATTAGCAGTCCTCCAGTTCTCTGGCACCTCCCCTATGGTCAGATTCTAATTAAAATATTCAATCAGGGTCATTGCTCCCTTGACCCCAACATCCGCCTGTGATACAACTCTTTCAGACATGGAGATTGCTCCAAATTTATAGAGAACAAAGCCTCAAATCCCTGCTCGTATTTTACATCAATCTGTTCAAGAGTTGTCCAGTCCACCTTCTTGAATTCTGTACCTGCATCCTCCTTCTCCCAAGTAAAATAGATGTGAAGGTCTCATGTTACAATCCATCAACGTTCTCCAGCTTGACACACAGATTTCCCCTTTGGTTTCTAATGGACACTAACTGTTTGCTGATTATTCTGTTTGACTTGTCCGTGTAGAATATCGTGGGATTCTCCCAGATCTCACCTACTTGTACTTCCTCATGACCCTCTGTTATTCAGTCCTTTCGATGTTTCTAAGATTCACGACAATCACCTCTCATGTTTCGAAACTCGAGATTACAGGCTGAGTTACCCCGTCAGACAACCTTGCCAACTTAGGGGTTAATTTGGAGAATACCTTTTGAAGTTCCTCTGTAGTCAGTATATTCTTTCTTAGATTGGGACTCCGAACGATACACAATATTCTAAGTTTAGTCTCACCAACGCTCGATGCAACTGGAACACGACATCCTCTATCTTCCAAATACATTCACATGAATGTAAACCTAATTTTTACTTTCCCATTTGCATATATTCTTCCTAATACCTCTCGGTTTAACTTTTCTTATGAGCTCAGTGTTTGAGTTCTTTAAAAAAGCTCATGAATATCCAACTATACGTTATCCAATAGTTCATCATTGCCTATGTCCACAAGAATTATATTCAAACCATTCCAAAAAAATGTTTGCCACTTCTGGTTTTCCGTTCATCGGTGCATTCTCACACTCCCCGGTTATGTTTTTATCTTCTAAATATCTAGTAGCATGTTCTTTGTAATCGAGCCCAAGAGATACCCGACTGCGGATGACAGGTTAACTGGTCTGTAGTTTACCATTCTCCAAATTCATCCTTTCTTAAACTGTTGGATAATATTTATAACCTTTTCCTTATCCAGATTGGCAAAATGCCTTTCGGGAATGTGTCGGACAATAAAGTGAAAATCCGCGATGCAATCAACATGTCTATTGCTGCTTCCTCTGAAATTCTTGTATGAAGTCCATCTAGACTGTCAGATTTATAAATACTCAATCCAGCTTTCTTTTCAAAGATGATCTCATCACTGATAAGAATGATCTTAGACGTTACTTACACAAGTCCCATGGTCACTTGATATTTCTGGGAGAATTTCTGGACATTCTTCCATGAAGATAGAAACAAAGAAACTGTTTCTTTTCTCTGCGATTTCTCTGTAATCTGCAATAAATTATCCTGAACGCATACCAACTGTTCCACATTTGACCTTGTTTTTATTTTTTTCATACGTTGATAGACGCCTTTTAGCAGTCTTTATGTTTTTCTTTCGTTTGCATGTTTTTTTCTCTTTCTGATTTTGGTCATTCTTTGCTGGGTCCGACATTTCTCTGAATCCACTGGCTTACTGCAACACTCGACATTTTTCTAAGTTGCCTCCTTTCATCTGATAGGTAAATGAAGGTGGGGTTGAAAGTGATAGTCGGAGAGGAGGGTGCACCAGATTTATAGGAAGAAAGGTGGACACATAGGAACATTCAAAAGGGCGGTGCTGACTTGGAAGGTTGGAGTAGGATAAGGTGGGATTAGGGGAAATGGGGAAATGGGGAAATCAACTATGAGCCCCTGTGGTTGGAGGGTCCCAAGGCAGAAGAGGAGGCTTTCTTACTCCAGGCTTCTGGTGGCTCCGGTTTGGCGATGGAGCAGGTCTAGGACTCTCATATCCTTGGCAGAGTCGGAAGGGGAGTTAAAGTGCTCAGCCATTCGTCGATGGTTTCGTTCAATGTGGTTGTCCAAGACATGTTCCCTGAAATGATCTACAAGTTGACCTCCTGCCTCGCCAATGAAGAGAAGACCACATTGACTTTAATGGATGCAGTAGATGAGGCGTTCTGTCTCCCTTTATCACCTATCACTTTCAACCCAACCTTCATCTACCTATCGTAATCCCAGCAACCTCCCTCCTGCCGCAACATCTTCTCATTTATCTCTCAGCCCCTAGGCCCATAAGCTTCATTCCTGATGAAAGGCTTATGCCCGAAACATCGATTTATCTGCTCTTAGTATACTGCATGACTGTGCTTTTCCAGCACCACACTCTTCGACTCTGATCTTCAGCATCTCTAGTCCCCACTTTCTCCTCACACCTTCATGGTCTGCATGACTCAGATTTCAAATGATTCCTTCAAATACAACAAAAACTGTCGTGTACTCAAACAGTATAAAAGAAAGCCAATACATTGTGGTCACTGTTCCCAAAATGTCCTTTCCAGCAAAATTTTCAATTAGCTCTTCTGATCACTAAACACCAATTCCTAAATAACCTGATCTCGAGCTCAGTGCTCAACATAATGTTCATGAAAACCATCTCACACGCGCTCATGAAATCCATTTTCCCAGCATTAGCATTCAATTGGGTTAACACAGTTTAGATATAATGTAAGCAGTATATAATTACTGCAGTACCCACAAATGTGTATATCTCATTTCCTGTTTTACAACATGTCCAGCATTTGTATTGCAGCTTTCACTTTGATATATAACTCCCATCAATGTTTGCTCCATCTTACTAGATTCTGTGGAATCTGAGCGATGTGGGCTCTGTGGAGATTAATGGTAGAGATCATTTCGCCACATCATTTATGAACTTCTCAAACTTTCATTTCTCCAGATCTCCCGTTATGCTGATGGAGTAGAGAAGGACAATGATTTTCTACCAATTATCTATATCCCCCAGAGAGCTGAGACAGCTCTAACCTGGGTGGGAACCTTACAACAGGCTGGTAAAATGTTGCTGCTGCTGTACAGGGTCATAGTGAGATCACATCTGGAGTAGTGTGTACAGATTTAATCTCTTCAGTGAAGAAATGATGTTGTTATATTGGAAGCAGCTCAGAGATGGTTCCCTCAACTGATTCCTGCAATGAAGGTGCTAGCTTATAACGAAAGGATGATCAGGTTGACCCAGTAGCCATTGGAGTTTACAAAAAATAAGGATGACCTTATTTCAACATAGATGAGAGATGTAGTCAACGAGTGAAGCGAATTACACAGATAGTGGAGGAACCATTCCGTTCTCCAGTGTGTTCCACAGGAACAACAGGAGGATATTCAAGCCTTCGACCCTGTTACACCAAAACAGGATGAGGCTATTCAGCCCCTGGAGCCTGATATACAGTTACAGAAGGAGGCCAATCAGTCATTCAACCCTGTAACAGTAGGCCATGCTGCACCAGTATCCTGTTAAACAGCAACAGGATCAGTCCATTCAGCCTCCTCAAGTCTGTAACATAGGAACTGGAAGAGGTCACACAGTGACTGGAGATTGTTACACTGGGATAACAGGAGGCCATTCAGACACACCGAGCCTATTGCAAGGGAATTGGATAAGGATAAAAACTATCTGAGACTTCTTTAATGAGAAAGGAAGAAGTAATTTCGACACATGTCTGTTGTATGGGAACAAGATAAGACCAATCAATCCCTCGGAACCATCTCCGGATACATGAGGAGACCGTTCAATATTTCCATGGAGAAGTATGAGAAGACCCATCAGCCCATCAAAATGTTAGAGAGCAACAGTAAGATTCCATAATCTCCCAATCCTCTAAAGGATCAACAGGTGCAGATCATTCTGGCCTTGGAGACGACAATATGGGAACACCAGAAAGATGTCATCCCATTGAGTTTGTACCCCAGCAGGATGATGAGTCCATTCAGCCACACATGGCCCTTACACAGCAATTGGAGCAGATCTCTTAAAAACGTGTGCCCATTAAATAGGAATTCAAAGAAAACGTAAAGGCTTTCGAAAGGGAAGAGCTTATAATAATGGTATACATTAGGGACTAAAGTGTAACAATAAACCATTGTTATTTAAGGCAAATTGTTAGAGTCCATTGTTCAGGACATTTGCAAAGTTAAACCACAATCCATCAGAGTCAACATGGTTTTACAAAGGACAATCAAGTTTGAAGTGTTTGCTTGAGTTATTTGAAGATGTCACAAAAACGATGGATCATGGGAGATGGAACATATCTGGTCTTCCTGAAGGCATTGGATGTGTCACTTCTCCAAAGAGTAAATGGTACGATCAGACAACATGGTTTTAGGAGTAATTTATTCGCTTGGATGGAGGATTGGTTAACCAACAAAATGGAATCAGATGGAATAAATGTGTCATTTTATTTTGGAAAATGCAATTTGTGGGGTGCCATTGATTTCAGCACTCATGCCTCAACAATTTGCATTGATTGGATTACTGTACTCGGTTGACGGGAGAGAAAATACAATGCCTCATTTTCAGATGACTCTTACATCGTTGGGAAATTACTTTGGAATGATGATGCAAGAGATTTTAAAACTATATGGATAGGTTGCGTGAATAGGCCAACATTTAGCAAGGAAAATTAAAGGGAATAACTATGGGACTATTCAAGTTGGCCAGTATAATAGAAAGACAAATTATTATCTAAATGGAGAGAAAGTTCAAAGTGTTTAGGTGCAGAGGGATCTCGGTGTCTGCTTGCATATCACAGAAATCCTGCCTACAGGTACTGCAAGTAATGAGAAATGCAAGCCTAATTTCAGTGTTTATTTATAAAAGATAGAGTAGAAAGGTAGGGAGTGTTGGTGTAACTATGCGAGTCATTAATGAGGATGCAACTGGAGTACAGTTTGGGTGTCCTGCAGAATTAGGCATTTCCATTGGAGGCAATTCAGAAGAGCTTCATTAGATTGATTCCATATTTGAAGTGTTTGCCTTATGAAGAGTAATTGAGCAGTTTAGGCATATACTCTCGAGTTTATAAGAATGAAAGGAGATCTCATTGAGGTCTGTAACATTCTAAAATAATTGAATGTGTAGATATGGAGTGGATTTTTTTTTCATGTGGCGCAATCTACAATAAGAGACTAGAGTTTTAGGATGGAGAGATGGCAGGAAAGTAGAACAGAGGCCGTGTTGACATCAGTGTCATCGAGGGGTTGGATTCCTCACAGATGCTCCTTGTTATTTTTCAACCTTTCGACAGTGTTTCACAGGAATGGGGGAGGACTGAGTATCATACACGAAGCAGGCACTCAGGATAAATCAGTCTCAATCAGTTCGACAGAACGTAACCAGTCGGGTCACACATTGACCAGCGCTGGGTTCTCAAATATTTACAATCTATATTAATGATCAGGAGGATGGAACAGATACACAGATGCTGAGTTTGGTGATGTCGCTGTTGTAAGCAAGAGAATAAATTATCAAGAGAGGGTGGAGAGTCTGCAAATAGATTCATAAACGTAAAGGCAATAGATAATAGTTTGGCAGGTGGAATTTAACATGATATAACCTGTCATTCCATGTACAGGAATAATAGAAAGCAATACGTTACTGAAATGGAGAGTGATTACAGGACTTATGAAACTGTGTACTGGGGGGTTCTCTCAGATCCGTTCAGATATGGGAGGTTTTGCTCCATCCATGATCGTCTACTCCCAGACACCCCAAGTGACCCCATTGCTCTCCGTACACATGGAATACTTTGATGTGGTTGATTGGTGATGGGGATGGTGTTTCGAAACGTGCATCAAGTGGACGGTCTTTATCCAAAATATATTCATTCCTTTCTACGTGGAGACCCGATGACGATGGGAATGGCTGACTGCTTCTGAATGAAGAGACCATGACTGCTGCCAGGACAGTGGGTATTCACCGACATGATGTACTGTGATGGGCACACTGTGACATTAATGGAGAGAGAGAGAGCTCCTTCAGTTCCTCTACATCTCCGCATTGACATGGATACTCTGCAGATGCCATGGATACCATCGGGAATCCCACTAACCAGTATAGATACAACTGGCAGCTCACTGCTGAGAGAGAAACAATCTATTTACCTCATCCACCATATATATCCTCTATCACCGAATGGTAACATTGATGTTGAGATACTGGGAGATGATGGATATGTCACGCAGTCCTGGGTGGAATGTTCTGGATCATAGAAGCTGAATGAAACAGTGACCCTCACAGCCCCTGGCAGCACTACCCTCCCCTGGTGTGAAGCTGCAGGACGTGTTGAAGGAGGTGACACCGCTCTGTGACCAGCTCCTTGTTCAGTCAGGGTCCCCTCATACTTTGATCCTGGGTTAAATGGAGTTTGGGAAATTGTTCCTGGAAAATCCGGGGTGGATACAGCAGATCGCTTTCCCCACAAACACTCACTGTGTGATTTCAGAGCTTCTCCTCTCTGCAGCCTCTGCTCCATTTGTTGTTCATGTTGCAAGCTCAGATGCTGTAACTGCAGTCCCCGTGCTCCATCCACAGTTGGGTCACCAAATCCTCAGATCTCCCTGAATATCTGAGGCAACGCTTGGCACAAAGATATATTCAAATACAGATCCTTACAGCAGTTTTCCAATCCAGGGGGAAACAACATCAACAGAGATCTCAGAAAGAAAAACAGCTGGGGATCATGTATTGAAACTTCCAACACTTCTGGGATCCCCAGCAGCTTCTGAATGCTGCAGCTCAAAGTAAAATGAGGAAATCTGGTCTGGGAGAGCTGGCCACTGCCCTTCCATTGTTACCACCGTTTTAATAAAACCTAAAATCTCAGTTATTTATTTAAACTATTTTCAGGCAGCAGTTCTGCACCTCTGCCTTTAACACCTCTCTTCAAAAAAAAACTCAAGAGAAAATAACCTTTTTACAGTGATAGTATCCTCACAACTCCATCTTTAATAAAATAATCTATCAATACACAAAGGTGGATTCATTTTAGACATCCTAATCTTCCTCTATTAGTAGACTGAAATGCATATATATTACATTGACTCTGAGCATACAAATATTCACATCTATTTCGATTTCAGTCATTTTACTCCTGCCACAGAGTGCCTTTGTCTTTCTTCATCCAAGTCTCCACACTTAGGTTTTATCGCCCTGCCGCCTGTATAGTTTCAAACTGAATGGTAGCAATAATAAGCTCAATCGAAACAGACTGGTATTTTTCTCCCTAAACTTCTCCAAAAACTTTAAGGGGTTATGATCAGTGATAAAGATTTGTCTCAGGTATGTTATTGGCAATGTAAATCTGAAATATTGTAACGCCAACACCAAGCTCAAGTCCTCCCTCCCCATTGTGGATTAAATCTGTTGATGTTTCCACTGGACACTCCAATCACACGTTACATAATGTAGCGCTTCTAATCTCTCCAATACTCCCTCTGAATGACATAGCTCCTCATGTCTCAGCATAAAAGAATTACATGCTTCTGTACCTCTTAATGCTCTAACTTCTTTACCTGCTACTCCTGGACTATGCCTGTAAACCTTAACAAGACCTCGCACATTCTTCTCCATCTCTCACAGAAACCAAACTTTGATTTCTGAACTCAATCATCATCATCAGCCATTTCAGCTTCTAAACTTGCCGTTTTAACTCTGCTCTTCCACACGAGTTTTCACGACTGCAGGAAGTGAATTGTTGAACTTCTCCAAAATAAGAATCTTTCTAAGAGTGTCATAGGTTTGCTCTGTTTTTAATACCCTTACCACCTTTCAAAATTACTTTGTTTGATCCTTTCAAACTCAATGTGCGTTTAACCAGGGACCCTCTTTTAGATTCCTGTAACGCTGTCTGTCAGTGTCTGGCCCAAGCTCATATGCACTTCAGATGGCTTTCTTCACATCCTCATACTCCCCAGATACCTCCTCCGATAGGGATGCAAATACCTATCAGCTTTGTATCAAATAAATTCACATGGTCACTGGTGTCTGCATTTGTTTAGCCACTTTCTCAAATGAAATTCAAAAGGCTTCCCCATCCTTCTCATCAAATTTAGAGAATGCCTGGATGCATTTAAACAGAACCTCGTTAGGCCATTGATTACAATAGGGTTGCTCAACCGCACTATCCTCCTCATCCCACCGACACTCTACCTTCAGCTCCGCCTTCTATATCAACTTTCGTCTCTAATTGCTAACTTTTTATGTTGAAACTCTCTGCTTTTCTTCTATCCTTTTCTCTCTTTCTTCTTCGTTTCCCTTTCTTTTATTTCTACTTTTCATCATAATTCAAACTCTTTCAATTCCTTCTCAGGTTCAAAGACCATCATTTGAAATTGAATTCCAGCCATTTCCAAAGAGTCTGATGGCGGTTCCACTAAATGTAATTGCCGATCTATAGCTGTAATTATCTCTCATTTTCTCACAGACAATCACAACCCTAACTCCAGGTTGTCTGTCAATTTCGAAAGCTTTACCATCATTACCTTTTGTAAAACCGCCAACTTCACTCTTCCACACCCAGAGAACTCTTAAGGACTGAATCTTTTTACACAAAATACTGTTTAAACCAACCAAATTCAACATCCAGAAAAAAGACACTATCAACTACCATACGCGACCTTTGAACCCAATAGCCTCCTGGCGCATACTCTCCAATGTCTGTGTGAGCTTATTTTGGATGATTTGGTTTCCTCCCACAATCCAAAGATGTGCATGTCAGGTGTATTGGCCATGATAAATTGTTCATAGTTTTCAGGGATGTGTGGGTTAGTTGCCTTTGTCGGGGTAAATGTGTAATAATAGGGTAGAGAAATGGGTCTGGGTCGGCTACTCCTCGGAGGGTCGGTGTCGACTTGTTGGGGAGAATGGCCTGTTTGCACACAGAAGGGATTGTAATTCTAAACCCAATTTGGTATTATCGATATAGAACCAGACAAGAGTCCCCGGTTTGCTATAGTCGAACCAGACTGTCTCAAACTATATTAAGAAGGTAGGTTGGATGCCAACCTTTCCTTACTTTAAAGGTAGATGTGAGTTGGGTGTTCCAGATGTCAAACTATTCAAACCACTCACCATTAAGCAAAACACAATATATTTAAACACTCTAATGAAAATCCAATTAGAAATGAAGATGAATTTAGAATATTTTTTCTATTGGCAATCTTAACCGAATAATGGATACATTATTCTACTCAATAACCTTCTACTCATGAACTGTTCCAATATATCAACATCCCATAAACACACCCCGTGGCAAAAAGGAACATTCAGACATGCATTCTTGCATACAGTTCTCCAATCCAGGAGGAAACACCATCAAGTGAGGTTCCAGAGAGAATAGCAGCTGTGGATAATTTACTGAAACTTAAAACCCTTCTGGGACCCCAAGCACCTGGTGATTGTTATAGCTACAATATAAATAAACCTAGAAATCCTGGTGTGTGCCAGCTGGCCATTGTTACTGCTATTTATTTTTAAAAAACCCTAAAAGCCCCATAAGTTATTTACTTGAACCGTTTTCAGTAGGAAGTTTTGCCTTTAAGGTCTCTTACTAAAAAAGGGAGAAAATAACCTCTTATTTAAAAAGTGACAGCATTGTCAGGCAATTTATATGCCTGGTCCTTTACTCAGTGGGCTTCCTTTTGTTAGTAATCGCATGGTCACCTGAGAGCGACAACCACAGGTACAGACCAAGTTACAAGGATGTTTCTCATAACTTCTGAAACACGCCTGTCCATGGACCATCACATGGGACATACCAGGAAGTGAACAACAGCTTGACACACCCCATTTTATTATTTCTGATCTACACAATGCCAGTACTCGATACACTAAGGAGGCCAAAACCCAAGACCAGGGAAAGAAAGAAAGGGACAAGAGATTCACATTAAAGATTTAACAGACAGATTATTAACTGAAAAGATGTTGTGGAAATATGTGGAAAACGTCAGGGCAGTGGGACTAACTGGTGAAGTGAGATCTTCGAGAGTAAAATTACAAGAATGAGAACATTGAATAAAGGCATTGTCAGATCAGCTGAAATGGTTTGTTACATCAAGTTCTCAATCTGCTTCACAGAACACCACAAACAACATAAACTGGGACAAGATGACAGCCCAGCATGGAGAGCTGTGCAGACCATGCTAGTGTGTTGCTCAGTAAACTGCACTATTGCACAGCATGAGAGTTTTGCAAACTTTACTATCATATGCTAACTATACTCGCAAAAGATTTACTGCTTACAGTGGGAAGGTTTGCTCTCTCTGCGTGTGTGTGTTCATCAGAGACTGAGAGAAAGTGTGTGTGTGTATGTGTGTGTGTTCATCAGAGACTGAGAGAGAGTGTGTGTGTGTGTGCGCGATTGGCGTGGTTGAGTGCAAAACTCATTGTTTGAGAAGGAACGCACATGGAGGAAATTATTTTAAATACGAACAACAGTCAAGCTTTTTGTTAATCAACAGAGAGAGCGAGAGAAGTTTCATGGACAGATGAGCTAAAGTATTTGAGAATGTTAAAATAAAGGCATTGCCAGACACAATAGCAATATCCATTGGCGTGCACATGAATGACAGATGGATGGGTGTTTGGTGTGAGGTTGAATCAGATTTGCTTCAGCAGGTTTGAAGCGCGGAGTGTCAGCAGAACATTATTGGTTTTATTAAGACTGTATTTCATAGCTCAAGGTTCAAATAACAGATCGAATAAACCAGTGAGATATATTCTGGAGTGGTGAGTATTTCAAGTTAGAAATGTTCAGGGTATGGTGTCAAGAATCAGCTCATAGTCAAAGGGATCTCCCACAGTTGTCACCTGACTGCTTCAGCTGCAGATATTGGCCAGGAATGGGATGGAAACAGTGGAAGGAAGAGGAGTTTGTAACCAGAAGAGTAGAAAGTGACCTCTATGCTCTTAACAGTAAAGGCAATGAGACAATGCATTGTGGTTCTCCCCTGAAACTGAATAGTTCAACATAGAGACCCGTGAGTAACACTGCCAGAGCAGAGAGCGAGACAGTAATTGAACACCTTCATTGATGCAGTTAGTAGTGGTCTGTCGAGTAAATATCTGGATGGAGAGATTCAACAGGAACAATAACAGCGGCAGGAAGTGTAGACGATATGAAATAACAACAATACAGTCATAACTGGTTTATAGAAAACAAAATCTGGATAGTGACACTCACCAGGAACACCAACGATAGCCAGGAAGGGATAATAAAAGGATTGAATAATGAGAAGAGCGAAATAGATCCGCAATGATAATGACATCCAATCAAATTCAGAAAGATACCAAACATAATCGGATAAGCTCCTGTCTATTGTTGGAATATTCCAGTCTAATGTTCTCAAATTCTGATCCATTGTTGGAATATTTCAGTCCAATGTTCTTAGATTCTGATCCACTGTTGGAACATTCCGGTCTAATGTTCTCAGATTCTGATCTCTCCTCCCCCTTTCTCTGGATCTGCTGTTCCCTGTCAGTGCTGTCAGTGATGCCCCCGCTCATGTTATGGGTTGACACATTGAATGGAGCCCATTTATCATTAAAAGATGGAAACCCTCCACTGGGATAATTAGAATCCATGGAGATTGGCATTAATCGCAGTCACTGAACAAATAGCCTCAGTTAATCCATTCAATACATCACTTTTCATTTACTGGTTTTGGACGGAATGGATAAGGTTGCTGAGGGATGGACAATGAATCTTTCAATATTTTTAATCTTTTTTTCCCTGGTATATGAGAGTATTAACAGAACACTGCAGCGGTCTATATATGTTCCACTCTGTTTATGAAAATAGGCAGTTATAAAATGACAGATCTGATGCGTAAAAAAAGAAAAACGTCGGGTGGGTAAGTTTCTAGATACCTGAAACAAAGTACGGTACTTATTGACCAGTGTGAGGCCACTCCTGGTTTTAATGCCCTGTTTTCAAATCCTTTCATAACCTTGAGACAGAACATTGAGACTGCTGCTCAGTAACAGGCCAAAACAATTCTGTCCCTATGGGCCCCTTCCAGAGGGATAGGAGAAGGCCATTCAGCCCATATTAACCTGTTGCTACTTGAAAAGGTGGAAAGTTGGAATATTGGCACATTTTGCCAACAGAATCATTCAAAACAAAGAGATTTGTCGATGCAGCTGTATGAGGTGTTACTGAGAGGGCACCTGGAGTACATTGTGTTGTTTGTGTTTCTGTAACTGAAAAGGAATGGGTCTCCATTAGATACAGTTTACTGGCTGCTTGTAATCCACACGTTTCTGCGTCCGGATCTGTTACACAGGGACAGGAGGAGGCCATGCAGCCTCTCGAGTGTGTTTAGAAGAACTGGAGGAGGCCATTAAGTCTCTTGGGTCTATTACGAGGGACAGCATTTCCAGTGTAATACAGAGGGACAGGAGGAGCCTATTCAGTCTCTTGAGCCCGTTATAGAGGCACAGGAAGTGTTTATTTAACTTTCAAGTTTGTTATGCATAAATATTAGTTTTAAATTATTTATGGAATCGGAAATACCTAATGTCAACATTAAAGTTCTAGCTTTGAACAAGGCCAATTTTGAAAGTGTTAGGAGAGCTCTGTGAAAGGCTGATTGGAATACCTCTTCACAGGTAAAGGGATGGTTGGAAAATGCAAGGCCAGCAAAACTTGGTTTCAGAGAGTCTAGAGCCAACGTGTTCCTATTAGTGAGATGGGCAAGGCTGGTGGGTGCAGGGAGTTATGGATGGGTGGATATATTGATGCTCTGGTCATGGTGAGAAAGGAGGCATATGTCAGGTAAACAGAGCTGAGATCAAGTGAATCCCGAGAGGTGTATAAGGGCAGCAAGTGTATCATCAATCAGGAAATCGGGCCAGAAAAATTTGGACAAGAGATGGCTTTAGAAATTGGGTTAATGAGGCATTGAAGAAATTCTACAAATCCTTTAATGGCAAAAGATTAACTAGGGAGAGAATAGGGCCCCTTAAAGATCAGTAAGGCTACCTATTCATGGAACCACAACAAAGTTGAGGGATACTAAACAAGTATTTCTCCTCAGTATTTAATGTGGAGGAGATTAAAAGAGCGAGAGAATGAAGAAATATGCAATGATACCTTGAAAAGTGTCTATATTACAAGGAGGTGTTGGACATTTTAAAACACATAAAGGTGAACAAATCCCTGGGACCTGATCAGTTGTATCCCAGATGTTTGTGGGAAGCGAGGAAATAGATTGCTTATGCATTTTGCTGATATATTTGTAACATTGATTTTCACAGGTGAGGTGTCAAAAGACTGGAGGGCTGCTAACATAGTGCAATTGTTTAAGAAAGTAAAGAAAAAGCAGTTAACTCTAGATTGATGAGCATGACGTCAATGGTGACTAAATTGTTGGAGGGGATTTCGAGGAAAAGGATCGATATGTATTTGGAAAGACAAGGACTGAAGAGGGCTTTGTACAATTGAGATTACGTCTCACTGACTCGGTGTATTTTTTTGAGGAAGTGATGACGATGATTGATGAAGGCAGGACAGTGGATGTTGGCTTTATGGAATTCAGTAAGAAAACCAAAATGTTCTACATGGTAGACTGGTTAGCAAGGTTAGACTGCCTGGAATCCAGGGAGAACTCGCCATTTAGGTCCAAACTTTTCTTGAATATTGGAGACAGGGCGTGACAGTGACATTTGTTCATTAAACTTGGAGACCTGTGACCAGTGGCATGCCGCAAAGATCAATTGTTGGTCCACTGCCTTTTGTCACTGATACAAATCATTTACATTTGAGTATATGAAGTAGGGTCAGTAAGTTTGTAGATAATAACAAATTTTGTTGGTGTCGTCGACAGTGAAGAATGATCTCTCAGACTATAATGGGACTTTGTTTAGATGAACCGAGGAGTGGCAGATGGAGTTTATTTTAGTTAAATGTGAGGTGTAGCATTTTGGCAAGACAAATCAAGGCAAGACATATAGGTAGGGTCCTGTCAAAAGCTGCCAATCAAGGAGAATTCCATAGAAGTTATCGAATCCCTACAGTGAGGAAACAGCCTTTTCGGCCCATTGAGGCCACACCGACCCTCTAAACAGTATCCCACGAGACAAACCCCGACTCTATCCCTGTGAACCTGCATTTCCCATAACTAATCCACCTCGCCTGCACATCCCTGGGTACTGTACTCAATTTAGCATGTCCGATCTACCCTTATCTGTATATCTTTATACTGTCGGAGGAAAACATAACATCCGGAAGAAACTCGTACAGACACGGGAGAATGTGCAAACTCCACACAGGCAGTCATTCAAGGATGGAGTTAAACCCAGATCGCTGCGCTCTGAAGCAGCAATGCTAGTCACTGAGCTACTGTGTCACCTGGTGGTGCAGGTTCTTCGTTCCTTGAAAGTGCCGTCACAGGTAGACAGCGCAGTGAAGAAGGCACTTGGTGATCTTCCCTTTATTGGTGCGTGCTTTGAGTCTAAACATTTTCACGACCCGTTGCATCTGTACAGGACATTGGTTTGGCCACTTTTGTAATACTGCCTTTAATTCCAGTTTCCCTGCTGTCGGAAAGATGTTGTCAAACTTGAAGGGGTGCAGAAAAGATTTAAAAGAATGTTGCAGGTGTTGGAGGGTTAGAGTTACAGGGAGAGTTTGAATAGGCTGGGGCTATTTTCAAGTGTTGAGGCAGAGGGGGGACTTTAAAGAGGTTTATAAAATCATGAGGGGAATAGATAAGGTAAACAGTCAACGTCTTTTCCCAGGATAGGCAAGTCCAAAATTAGAAGACAAAGATTTAAGGTGAGAGGGGAAAGATTTAAATAGAGACATGAGGGACAACATTTTCACACAGAGACCGCTGTGTGTATGGATTGAACAGACAAAAGAGGTGGTGGAGGCAGGTACAGTTACACCATTTAAAAGGCATTTGGATGGATACATGCATGAGAGATGTTTAGACGGAAATGGGCCAAATGCTGGCAAGGGGAACGAGATTTATTTAGGATATTTGGTTGGCATAGCCGACCGGACTGAAGGATCGCTTTCTGTACTGTACATCTCTGAGACTCTGTTGCCTTTTGAGTGTATAACACAGGAACACGAGGAGGCTACTCAGCTTCTGAATTCTGTCAGTCAGATTGTTTGCTCAATTACTGAGAGCAAAATACAAAAATACATCATTCAGATTTTGATGGTGACTTACAGAATCAGGAGAATTGCTCTTAGTCAACAGAAGCTGTAAGGAATGTGAGGAGGCGATTCAGTCCGTCAGTTCCATTCCACAGGAGCAGGAGGTGAGCACAGAGCTATTGGAGCCTGTTACTCAGGAGCAGGAGGAGGACATGTATTTTCACAGACTTGGGATCAGGAAGCAGTCATTCAACTGCTTGAGACTGGGACACAGGAACAGGAGGGAGTCACTCAACTGCTTGAGACTGGGACACAGGAACAGGAGGCAATCATTCAACTGCTCAAGACTGGGACACGGGAACAGGAAAAGGAACAGGAGGCCGTCACTCAACTGTTCGAAACTGGGCCACAGGGAAATCTGGAGGCTAGTGAGGCCTCAGGATCCTGCTATGCAGGAACAGGAGGAGGTGACTCACTCCCCACCAGTATGGGACACTGGGAGAGAAGAGGAGTTTGCTTGGAACAAACATAAATACATGAACAAGCTGCATTAGTGGTCCATTCAATCCTGCCCCACCATTCACTAAGACCACGGCTGATCAGACTGTGATTTCCTCATTCCATTTTACGGAGACTGTCCTCTCTGCAGCCTCTGCTCCATTTGTTGATCATGTTGCAGACCCAGGTGCTTTAACAACAGTCACCATCACTCATCCAGATGGTCGGGTCTAAGGATGAGTCAGGATTTGAAGGATCCAATAACAAGAATGAAAACATAAAATAAATGTATAGCCAGATGTTTAGTTCTCTCACATTCGCAATCAAACTCACATAAACAGCCCATCCATAATACATTCGGGATGGAGCACTGTGTAGATATGGCTAGCGTACTGCTGAATGCAACCCAACAATATCCAGAATGGAACTCTGTGCAGCCCACACCGATACGTGATCTATATTCCTGGGATAAATGTCCAGCGTGGGGAGATGTGCAGACCTCACTGGTTTATTCATATATAAACACAGGTTGTTCCAGTTTTCGGTAACACTGTGTTAGATCACTGCCCTGTTTGGGGAAACTTGCTGGAAGTGACAGGATGTGCAGCTCCCATCCAGTTACAGCGCCATATCTCCACTGTACCTTGACAAGTTTTGATGCAGATGTGAAAATCATTGCAAGGGAGAGATGTAAATGGAAACAGTTGAAACACCAATAGTTCTGATTAAGGCGAGTATCCCACAAGTATTTAAAGATGAAATAACTGAGATATTATCCGATGAGGTTCTGTGAATGGTACACGGAAGTAAGAGGGGGTTAGTTGCCTCCAAATCATCAATGGGAATTAGAGGAACAAATATGCAGGGAAACTGGTGAGAGTAGCAGGAGCATTAGGATTGTCATAATAGGTGATTTAAATTTTCCTAACATAGACTGGGACATCCAGATGGTTAAGAACTTCGCTGGAACGTAATTTCTTAAGTTTGTTCAAGAAAGTTTCCCAAGCAGTATATAAAGGGTCCTACACGGGAAGGGACAAACTCGACCTACTGTTGTGAAATAGGTGACGGTGGTAAAGTGGGGGAGTATTTTGGGAAAAGTGACTGGCGTTGTATTAATTTTAAAATAGTTATGGGAGGGACAAAATTGATCCACAGATTCAAGTTCTAAATTGGGGCAAGGCATATTTTGTTGGAATTAGACAGAGGATTGCAGGGGTTAATTGGAGTAGTTTGTTTTCAGGTAAAAGGGTATTGGACACGAAGGAGGGCTGTAAAAGTGAGATAGCTCGAGTTCAAGGTTTACATGTTCCTGTGAGGGTGAAGGGACAGTGAGGCTTGAAGAGAAAACCCTGGATGACAAGAGATATTGAGGCTCTAGCCAGGAAAAAGGAGGCTTGGCTCAGGTTCAGGCAGCTGGAATTAAGGGAATCCCTGGAGGTACACAGGGAATACAGGAGTTTACTGAAGAAGGAAATCAGGAAGGCGAAAAGGGAGTATGAGATAGCCTTGGCTGAGACGATTAGAGTGAACCCAAATTCACTATAGTAAAGAAAAAGTACAACCAGAGAGAGAATAGGACGTCTTAAAAACCAAAATAGGCACGCATGTGTAAAACTACAAGAGATGGTTGAGGTCCTCAATTTCCCCTCTGCGTTTACCATGAAGAATGACATGAAGATCCTGTGACCTTTGGGAGGTTAATTGTCATATCTTGGTACTGTCGAAATCACAGTAGAGGTGCTGCTGGACATATTAGAATGCACAAAGTCAGATAAATCTCTTGGTCCTGACCAGATATATCCAAGAGCACTGCAAGAGGTGAGAGAAGACAGGGGCCAAGGTCCTGGAAGACTGGGCGGTAACAAATATAGTGCCCTTCTTCAAGAAGGGCTGCAAATAATTGTCTGGGAAATACAGACCAGTAAGCTTCACATCTGTTTGCAGTAAACTGCTTGAGAAGGTTCTGAGGTACAAGATATGCATGCATTTGGAAAGACAGAGTTTGACTTGGAGCAGTCAGCGTGGCAGATCATGCCTTACAAATTTTATTAGGGTTTTTTGAGGAAGTGACCAGGAAAGTTGTAGAGGGCAGGGCGGTCAACATAATCTCTATGGATTTCAGTAAGGCCTTTAGTAAGATTCCACATGAAAGGCCGCTCTAGAAGGTTAGATCGCACAGACTCTAAGGTAAGCTGGCAATTTGGTGACGCAGTTGGTTTGACATTATAAAGCAAATGGCTATGGTGGAAATATGCTTGTCGGACTGGAGGCCTGTGACTAGTGGAGTGCCTTAGGGGTCGGTACTGTCCCCGTTGCTGTGTGTTATCTAGATCAATTATTTAGACGAGAGTGCACAATGCGGGTTAGTAAGTTTGCAGATGGCACTAAAATAGGAGGTATTGTTTACAGTGAGGAACATTATCAGAAATTGTAGCACTACCTTGATCAGCTGGGGAAGTGGGCTGAGAAATAGCAAATGGAGTTTAATATAGATAAATGCAACATCTTTCATTTTGGAAAGTCAAATTCAGGTGGGAGTTTAATGGTGAATCAGAGGGCCTTAAGGAGTGCAGTGGAACAAAAGGATGTTGGAAATCAGGTGCATGGTTGTCTGAATTTGAGACGCAGATATACAGGACAGTGAAGAAGGCCGTTGGCACACTGGCCTACATCAGGGCATTGGCGTCCTCCATCGCAGGACCGTAGCAACACGACGCCTGGAGGAAGACTGCCTCATCTTCCACCTAGGAACTTTCCAACCACAAGGGATGAATGCAGATACCTCCAGCTTCTTCATTTGCCCTCCCCCCAACTTTTCTCAGTCCCTCAGACTCAGCACCGCCTTCTTGAGCTGCAATCTTCTTCCCGACCTCTCCGCCCCACCCCCATCCGGCCTATCACCTTCACTTTAACCTCCTTCCACCTATGGTGTTCTCAACGCCCCTCCCCCAAGTCCCTTCTCCCTATCTTTTTTCTTAGCCTACTTGGCACACCCTCCTCATTTCTGAAGAAGGGCATATGCCCGAAACGTCGATTATCCTGCTCCTTTGATGCTGCTTGACCTGCTTCGCTTTTCCGGCAATACATTTTAAAGCTACATTTTAAATTTGTTGGGAGCAGTGGAAGAGTGGTATAAAAATGAAACAGTGACACCCTCCAACCTCAGTCAGAGCAGGAATTTGGAGAAATTCACCAAGTGGGAATTTATTCCAGTGGGAATTCTCTTTCCCGGAAGTTTGGGATGGCTGAATCTTTATATTATATCGAGGCTGGCTTCGATATAATATAAAATGATTTTCCACAAACAGGTGAATCAGGGAGAATAGTGCATCGGGAGCAAAGTGCAGCTGGGAACACAATGAGATGAACCACAACCTTATTTACTGGTACAGCAGTTTCAACGGGCAGAATGGCCCACTCATGTGCCTCAGCCCCATGTTCTGATGTTATGTTAAACCCTTCAGACCTGCTACACAGAGGCACATCGAGGCCACTCCAATGGTGAGGTGTAGTTTTGGAAAACTACTTGGAAAATGCAGGCTGGGTCAGGAACCGACCCCCACCCCCAAGCTCTCTTTCCAGGCTTCCCCTCTCTGTAACATCTGCTCCAGATGTGGGTCATGTTACAG
Organism: Chiloscyllium punctatum; assembly: GCF_047496795.1. Classification (NCBI taxonomy): domain Eukaryota; kingdom Metazoa; phylum Chordata; class Chondrichthyes; order Orectolobiformes; family Hemiscylliidae; genus Chiloscyllium; species Chiloscyllium punctatum. Next base: position 66,310,628 of record NC_092752.1, read on the forward strand.
ACCTAGATACGCTGGGTATACAGCCCCCATACCCCACCTAAGGTTAACCTAAACAAATCATCTGCTGTCCCTGAATGCAACATTGTGCAACACGACTTCCAGGAAAATAACCTGTTAGTTTCCAATAGCGTAACATGTGAAATTAATAAATAGGAACGGAAGTAGGTCATTCGCCCCCTCAAGCTTGCCCTGTCATAAAATAAGAACATGGCTGATCTACTCCAGGGCTCAACTCCACATTCTTGCCGACTCCTGTATCCCTCCACACCTCTCTGGGTTAGGGAATTCCAGACATTCACTACCTTCTGAGAGAAGGCATCACTTTGCATCTCAGATTGAAATCGATGTTCCTTATTCGGTATCTTTATCCTCGAGTTCGGCATTCTGCCCAGGAATGGGAGCAACTTCTCAACATCTACCTTCTCAAGCCCGCTCTGTATCTTATGTATTTCAGCAGTATCCCTCTTCATTCATTTAAACTCCAATGAATAATCACCTCACCATTATAGAGATTATGAATAACTCAACCCTTTCATCTCTGGAAGCCGGTTAATGATCCAACCGCATTACTTGCTGCATCAGCATGCTGACGTGATGCTTCATACTCAGGAAGACTCAAATCACTTTGTACTCCTCCTTTTCTGGAAATCCTCTCCATTAAATAACAGCCAGCCTTTTGGTTCTCAGTGTCTTCCACAAACTCGGATGTATTTTGCACTCAGCTCCCTCCTTCAGGCTGTCAGTATAGATTGTAAATAACTGATGCCATCGGACTGATATGTGTGGTGATCCAGCAGATGCACCTTTATCATAAAGATCCATTAATCCGGACTCACTGATTTATATGTGTTAACCAGTCATCATCGCATGTTAATACATTATCCGTCATCCTACGAGCTTCCGGCTTGAGTAAGATCTTTTATTTTGTCATACCCTGCGGAAAATCTCTGAAAAGCCTCTTGTCTACCAGATCCCCTTTATCAAGTCCGCTTGTTATATTTTCAGGCATCTCCATAAATCTTTGCATGATCTTACAGGGCAAAATATAATTTCCTTTCACAAACCCTCACTGACACTGCGTGAAGCTTTTCTTAATGTCCATGCTGGCCAGGTTTTCCAAACGAAACTAGCCCCATCTGCTTTCATTTGGCCCATAGGCCTCGAAATGTTTCCCATTCGTATGTTTATCCAAATGAGTTTTAAATGTTAAAGCTTTATTGGCATCTACCACTCTTCCTCTGAAAGCTCATTCTATACCCGTACCACTCTGTATAAAAACACTGCCCCTGCGTCCCTTTTAAATCTTCCCCCTTTCACCTTAAACCTATGCCTCCTATGGTTGAACTCTCCCCTCCTGTGGAAAAGCCCTTGGGTATTCACCCGATCCATACCTCTCATGATTCCATAAACTTCTATAATGTCAGCCCACAACCTTCTACACTCCATCTGATACTAACTTCAAGAACAAACATTTAAAGATAAGTGCTGCAAATTTGAAACTGTATTAAACATGACAGTAAAACAATACACAACCAAAACTTCATTCTATTATTTATTTTTCTCCATATTACAATACTGAGGCAGCATGAAACGCTTATTTAGTGCCAATAAAAAGTCACGCACCTGAATTTATTTGTCTAACGGGGGTGATGATCTCGACAATGAAAACGTAACTATGGCCAGATCGATATAATACCATATAGTCAACATTCCCCGTCCTGGCCTCCCAATGATCTTCTGTGCTTGTATCTTCCTTATCTTGCAGTCAATAGAGGCAACCTCTTTCACCATCGCATCTTAATTTAAACCCGTTTCACAGAATTTTCTTTTATTTTTTGCCACACCCTCTTTCCCCTGTCACCCATTCCCCAACTCTGGCTCGGGATTTAAAGCACATTTTCCAATTATTTTGAGTTCTGAAGAAGTGTCATACTAGACTTGAAACACTAATTCTGTTTCCATGTCTCTGCAGATGCTGACAGACCTGCTGAGTTTCTCCAGGAATGAATAGGGGCACAGAACAAATTTTCAATTAAAAAATAGCGATCGATACTGGAAATAAAAATACCAAACATTGCTGGAGAAACAGAGAGCTTTGTAGAAGGTTCAATGGACCTGCAAGTTTATATCTGCATCCACTCCAGAAGATGCTGCAACATCTTCAGCAATTTCTGCTTTTGAACAATTTCCAACGATGAATGTCAAAGATGCCCAAACATCCTGTCGAACATGGAGTGCCATACACTGGGAACTGAACGATAACGCATGGTGACAAGTTCCTTGACTCTGAAACTGCATAAGGCTGGCATCACTGACATTGCAGTGCTCTGATTCATGGTCAGGGAGAAAAACACAAGGAAACACATTCACTTCAAATACAAAAGATGGCATCACTAAAAGAAAAAGATTTAGATTCGTACCTTAAATTGATTCAGTTCAAGTAACAAATTGGAGGCGTGACACCAAGGAAAGAATTTCAGCAGAATGAGAATTTGAAAATGGAAGTGTTACCGCATCAGAAACCAGAGTAGGTCACTGAATACAGGGCTGTTGGGTGAATGGGTCTTGGTGTGAACTGGGGGACAGGCAGTAGAATTGAATTGTAGATATTGCAGATTAAACTGGGTTATCATCTGATGCTGTAGGTCACAGCAGCAACAGCAGAAGCAGAATTGTATTCAATGACAATCTGTAACCTTTCCCTCAGGATAATCCCTCAGTCCACCATTACCCTCAAGCCGATCTATAGTTCAGTGACGAGTGTGGGTGAACATGCCAGGGTCAGTACCATGTGTACCTTTACCTGATGACAACCCATTAAAGCTACCGCAATTGGCTGGTTAGTCTGGAAACAGCAGAATAACATCTTGTCCAGAGGTAGAAATTATACCACGAGTAACGAATCAGATCGAAGCACTGTCATCCTGACAAATCCAAGCATAAATGTCGATGGACCATTAAACAACGGACTGGAGGAGAGGACTCCACAAATATCCCCATCCTAAATAATGGAACAGTCCTGTACATCAGTGTAAAAGTCAAGTATGTGGTGTCTGCACAGTCCTCAGCCAGACTTGTTGAGTGGATGTTCCAACTTACCCTATCATGATGCCCACAGAATCACAGATGCCAGTCTTCAACCATTTCGACCCGCTGCACGTGAAGAAACCGCTGAACACAGTAGATACAACAAAGGCAATGGGCCCTGACCCCATTCCTGCAATGGGACTGAAGACTTGTGCTGCACAATAAGCCGTGTCACTGGGGAAGTTGTATCATTCCAGCTCCAACTCTGACATCTCCCTGGCAATGTGGAAAATTACTCAGCTGTGTCCAGTTTCCTAAGAAGGGAATAAATACAATCTGACCAATTACTACCCCATCAGTCCCATCACGACAGTCAAATTGGTGGGAGTTCTATATGACAGAGCTGTCAAGTAGCACAGAAATAACCTGCTCAGCGTGGTTTCAGATCGGTCTCCATGTGGAGATGGTGCTGTTGTGGAATTGTCATTGGATTACTAATACAGACCAGGCTCATGCTTGGGCAGCTGGTGGAAGATAAAAACAATTATTAACATATCAAGATCTAAAATCTGGTGTCAGTAATAGTGATCTTGTGTCCATTGTTGATTGTAAACATCGATTTCCTTCCCCAATGTACTTTCAGGAAGTGAATCTCCCGTATCTTCCTGGTCTGGCCTAAAAGTGACTCCAGACGCACAGACATGTGATAAACTCTTCAATAGTCCCTGAAACGGCCAAGCAAGGCACTCAAGTGTATTAACTGTTCCGAACTCTTAAAGGATATACCCGGAGAGAACACCTGGCTCCAACTTTGGTGTCGGAAAAGGGAACGGGAAACATAGTCCTGTTGACCCTGCAGAGACCTCCATCCCAACATCTGACGGTATGTGACAACATTTACTGAGTTTTCCCACAAACTGTACAGGAACTTCGGGAAATGAGTACGTCACACAACACATCGAGCTTTCTCTGTGCAAGTTAATGGTCGAACATCTCCTTAATGCAGTTTTACCCATACAATATTCATATCCCTTAATATGTTTAAACATTGTGAAATATAAAGTGAGAACTGATGTAGTCCCTTCAGCCCATCAATTTTGCTCCTCCATTCAATATACAGGCAGTTCTCAGATAACGCGTGTTGATTAAATACAATTTGGTTGCAATGTGATTCATGAACCTTTTTATCATAAAGTGAATTCCCGTTCATTGTGACGGCGTTCCTTGCCGGGAACCAACTGAACAGCAAAGCCCAGCCTCAGGATCCTGTGTCTGCAAAATGTACAACAATGTGTTCAGCTAAAACAGGAAAGTAATCCACTCGGGAAGCCTTGAAAATGAGCCTGAAACGGGGAATAGTAGTATCCATTTCGAAAGAACTTTATTTCAAACTGTGGGGAGAATCTTGAGGAGAACTGAAATTTCCCCATCGGCATCACGTGATCAGTCAGCCTCACACGCTTTCTGGTGAAAAGTGTGGTGAAAGGTACACTGCTGTAGTCAGTGATCTGTATTTTGAAAGTGTTACATTTACAGCACGGTTTTATTACAATATGGGACTTAAAGATTTATTTAGACTGTGCTAGTATGTGTGTTAGACTAAATTAAATTTTTGGCTTTACTAATATTTTTGGGGGTTCGCCACTTACCCTCTTTTTTCCCATAGACCCCATGATTAATATTGCACGATTTTGCACAACACGGTGTTGCACAGGAACACAGCTACTGAATTATTGGAGAACCACCTGGATTGATAGCTGATCTTCTATCTTCACACGATACTCCGATATTCTTTTAATTTCCAGAAATCCTTACTTATATTCAGTGCCTAGGTTTCCACAACCTGAGCTGGGAGAGAACACTCTAGTTCGCCAGTCTCAGAGTGAAGACATTTATTCTCATCTCAATGCAAAGTGGTCTCTCTGTACTTAATGCTGTGGCCCCTTGTCTGAGGCATCCAAGCCAACTTCCAATCTGTTGCGCCCTGTCAGAGTTTTATATATTTCACTGTGATCACCACTGATTTTCCTAAATCCCATGGAATACAGGTCCAGTCGCCCAAAACTCTGCTCCCACAACAAGTCTGTCATCCCAGAGATCAGTCTGGTCATCCTTCGCTGCTCTCCCTCAATGTCAGCTTTGCCCCTTATTGGGTAAGGAGCGCAAAACTGCACACAATACTGTACAATGTTTGAGATGGGGACTCACCAAGGCCCTGCACAGCTGCAGTAGGATACTCTTACTCCTGCACTCAATTCCCCTGAAATGAAGGTGAAATACATCATTTATCTGTCTACCTGATTTCTGCTCCTGCAATATTTCTTTAGTGACTGGTACAAGGTCATCCTTCAATGTTACAGCTCCCCACTTGCTGGGTCTATATGCACTGGTTAGCGTGTCAATGCCATTCCCAGTATTGACTTCTGGCTTCAGACTCACTGTCCTGCATGTACTCAGAGGGCTGTGCAGAAATAAACGAAAATGCAGCTTAAGTTCCTTTGTAGAACAACATTTTTCAACCATTCCCTTTTCAAATGAGAGGCTGCCATTCTATTGTTCCCATCAAAGTACACAACATCACATCTCTCCCATTGCTCTCCATCTGCCACGTATTATCCAAGGAATTTCACTTGTCTCAGTCACTTTGGAGCATTTTTACATCTTCGTCACCAACTCACATGCTGACATTGTTTCGTGTTGTCAGCAGACTTGGGAATATTGCATTTGAGCCCGTCAAGCAAATATATGATGTGTATTGGGAATAGCTGGGGCCCAAGACACGAACCTTGCTATATCCTCCTAGCCTTCCATTTAAAAAAAATGTTGTTTTATTCCTGCGCAGTGTTTCCTGCAGGCTTTCCCATTATACAACCATGATCATACGTTAGACCCAGTCCCACAGGATTCGAATTTGCACAATAGGCTTGGGGCTTTATCAAAAATCTTTCTGAGATTCCACTCGTATTACATTGATACCTTCTCCATAATGTTGCTAAAAGCCACTTTCTCAAATATGATTCCCATTTCATAAATCTCTGTTGACTTTGTCTACGCCCATTAATTTCATTCCGATACTTTCTCTAAACTGTTTAGTTGCTAATTTCATTCTATTCCCTTTTTCTCACCAGACTAAAGATCCCTAGTATTGCTCGGAAGTTTTCTTTTTTGTTTTGTTTTCCTCTGTGAAGGTATGACTGAAACTTTTGATCCATAGTTCTACCATTTCCCGGTCCTCAATTATCTGACATCAAACTGTAAGAAAGCTGCACATTTCTTTCTCTTAATTTTTCCATTAACATATTTTCAGAAAATATCATACGTTCTGTCTTATAAACTTTGTTAAGACATTCTTCAGAAACCTATCAATTCCAATTTTAAGGTACTCACTGATTGGCCTTCTGCAGCCAAACAATCACAGAAGCAAAGACTCAATCAGAAATACAGCATGGTCTACATAAGGCCCACTTTCCGACACAATACGCCTAGCCGTGAATCTTAAGGCACTTCAAGTGCACAACCGTGTATTTTCGAATGATTTTGAGTTTGCCATGACATCTCCTCTCTCAAGAAGTGTACTTCAGACCCCAATACACACTGGCTGAAAAGCAATACTCAAATCCTCACTAAACCACAAGCTCTTCACTTTAATAGTGTGCCCCTTTGACTAAAAGGAACAGCTGCTGTCCATCCACCCTGTCCATGCTCCTCGTAATCCTATGCTTTTGAATACGTCCCCCTCAGCCTCCTCTTCTCCAAACTAAACAACTCAAGTTTATCCAGCCTCTCTCTATAGCTGATATGCTCAATCCCAGGGAACATCCTGGTGAATCTCCTCTTCAAACCCTCCCGTGCAGTCACATCCTTCCTGTAATATGGTTCCCAAAACTACACACAGTATTCCATCTTGGCCTCACCAAAGTTCCGCATAGCTCTTATAATCTGAGCCTCAATGAATCAAGGTTATGTTTACATTCCTCTATGCTTTCCCAAATTGTGTATGAACCTGTCCACTCACATTCAGGCATGTGTGGAGAAGCACCCTCTGAACTTCCGAGTGTGCTCCCATTCATTGAGTCCTCTCCTTCTTCCAAAGTGTATCACCTCATGTTTATCAGGGTTACGTTCCATTTGCCATTGATCTGTCCATCTGACCATTTCATCTGTATCTTCCCATAACTTAAGGCCTTCCTCCTCACTGCCAGCCAACGGCCAATCTGTGTATCAAACACAAACTTACTTACCACACTCCCCACCCCTCGTCCATATTCACAGCTACATCATTTATGAGTACCACAAATATTAAAGTGTTAAATCACACAACATCAGGTTAGAGACCAACAGGTTTATTCGGAGGCACTAGCTTTCCAAGCGCTACTTCTTCATCAGGTGATTGTGCGCTTTGATGAAGAAGCAGCATTTCAAAAGGTAGTGCCGCAGAATTAACCTGTTGGAATCTAACCTGGTGTTATGAGATTTACAGCATTGTCCACCCAGTCCAACACCAGCACCTCCGAATCACAAACGATAAGAGATACAGCACTGATCCCTGTGGTATACCATTGGACACTGGCCTCCAGTCACACAAGGATTCAACCACCACCTTGTGTCTCCTACCACTAAACTTCATTTGGATGCAATTTGGCAAGTCACTAATGAGACCTACCTGTTCCCTGGTTATTCTGTTCCGCTGGACACACTCGTAGAATAATTGGGAATTCTCCCTAATCTTGCCCTGCCAGCAGGTTTCCATGCCCCTGTGTTAGTTAGTTCCCTACGCGTGCAGAATTTCCTTCTTATTGCAGCCTTAAATGGTCTGTCCTTTATCCTGCCATTATTTCCCTTGATTGTGTATTAGGCAGCCGGAGAAACATCCTGATAATTTTCAACTTGTCACATGTTTTGTGAATTTTATACATTGCACAGTGACCCATCTCTCATTCTTTGAAACTCTAGAGAACACAGGTCGAGTTTCCTCATCACGCAATCTCGCCAATTGAGGGATTAATCTGGAGAATGTCCATTGAACTTCCTCTGTGGTTAGTATATTTTTCTCAGATTTGGTGACCAAAACTGTCCTCAATATTCCAGGTACAGTCTCACCAACATGCTGTTAAACTGCTTCAACATGTCTTTACATCTATATTCTGACTCCCTTAAAGCAATGCAATCCAAACTTTAACTTACCACTTGCATATATTCCTCCAAATGCCCTTCACATTCATTGCATTTACAAACTCATTGTGTGAGTTCTTATAGAAAGCCTTCTGATAATCTAAAATATGCCAATTGCACTGGTTCCCCATTCTCTCTGCTGTAAGAATCAACTTCAAACAATTCCAAAGCTTGTCAAGTATGATCTCCCTTTCAGAAATGCAGACTGATTCTCTCCAATGTTGCTGCTCATTACTAAATAACGAATATCACATCCTACATCATAGAATCCAACAGTTTCCCCACAAATGTCAAGTTAATTGATCTGCAGTTCTCCACACTATCTCTTCTTCCCTTTGTAGATGCTTGGATGACTACCGTTCATCTATAGTGTTTGGATCCAGACTATGCAGAATGCACTGGGTAATAGAACACAGTCATCGACAGTGCAACAAATACTTCTATTAGTGGTTGATTTCTGAAGATTTTGGTATGAAGTACATCTAGTTTGTCAAGGTTAGCGATGCTCAATCCAGCTGTATGTTCAAGTAGAGCCTTGTTACTGATATAAATTGACTTTATGTCTTTCGATCCACAAGTCCTATATAATGACGTTGTATTTCTGGGTGATTTTCTGGATCTTTCTCCATGAAGACAGATAGAAAGTAACTGGTTATTTGCTTGGCCACTTTCCTGTTATCCATAATAAGCTCGTCTCTCCTGATTGCAGATTTCCACATTTGACTTTACTTTTCGCTTTCCTTTGAAATATATATCATAGATTTATGCAGTCTTTGTGTTCCGGTTTGTCTGCATGCATGTTCGCTGTTTGATTTCCTTACCCGTTTCATGGCCCTTCTTTTCTGGATCTTAATTTTCTGAGAATTCTCAGGATTCAACAATGTCTGGAATTCTTCTCAAGTTACTTCCTGTGATTCGTGTAATCTTTAATTTATCATGATAATCATTGTTTACTCACCTTCTCATTCTAGTTGTTTTACCTGAAATAAATAGACGTATTTTTCAGACTATGTAGTATTTCTATCAATCACCTGGTCCTGAACATATATATTCAGGAACACTGCAGGAGGACAGGAAAGAAATAGCGGGGGCCCTGGTTGGTACTTTAGCATCATCGGTCATCAATGGGTGAGGTCCTGGAGAACTGGAGGGTAGTGAATGCTGTGCTGTTATTCAAGAAGGGCTACAAATAAAAACCGGGGAACTATAGACCAGTAAACCTAAAATATGTAGCAGGTAAGTTACTTGACAATATTCTGAGGTGCATTTGGAAAGACAGGGCCTTGTGAATGGAGGATTATGGCTCACAAGTTTGTTAGACTGCATTGATGAAGTGACCAGTAAATTTGGCAAGGGCATGGTTGTATATATAGATTTCAGTAAGGCCTTCAATAAGGTTCCACATGGTACGCTGCTCTGGAAGGTTAGATCACATGTAATTGAGGGGGAGTTGGCAAATTAGGTCCAAAATTAGCTTGATGATAGGAAGAAGAGGGTAATCGTGGAAGGATGCTTGTCAGACAAGAGGCCTGTGATGAGTGGAATGCCTCAGGGTCGGTGCTGGGACCATATATTCATATATTACACATATCTATGATTTAGATGAGAATGTACAGGTATAATTTGTAAGTTTCAAGGTGACACTAAAATACGTGGTGTCGTGGACAGTGAGGAAGGTTATCAGAAATCTCAGAAATTGCAGCAGTACCTTGATCAAGTGGAGAATTGGGCAGAGAAATGGCAATTTGAGTTTAATTCAGAAAAGTGTAAGTTCTTGCATTTTAGAAAGCTGGAGTTTCATGGCGAATGACAGGGCTTTAAGGAGTCCAGTGGAACAGAGTGACCTTGGGAATTCAGGTGCACGATTTTCCGTAAGTGGAGTCCCAGGTAGACAAGGCACTGAAAAAGGCTTTTGGCTCACTGCCCTTCACCAGTTAGAGCACTGAGTATCGAAATTAGGGAGTTATGTTGCAGTTATACAAGATGTTGGCGAGTCCCTACTTGTAGCGTCATGTTCAATTTTGTTCACTTTGCTCGTGAAGGGATGTTATTAAACTGGAAAGAGTGCAGAAGAAATTTACAAAGAATGTTGCCAAGACTCAATGGTCTGAGTTATAGTGAGAGGTTGAATAAGCTAGGAGTTTTTACTTTAGAATGTATGAGGCTGAGGGGTATCTGATAGTAGTGTATAAGGTCACGGGAGGCATGGATAGAGTCTTTTTTTCCCCAGGATTGGACAGTCACGGACTAGAGGGCATCAATTTAAGGTCAGAGGGGAAAGAGTAAAAGGGAACTTGAGGGGCAATTTCTTTTACACACAGGGTGGTATGCATATGGGATGAGCTGACAGCAGAAGTAGTTGAGGCGGGTACATTCACAAAATTTAAAATACATTTGGACAAATACACAGGTAGGAAAGGATTAGAAGGATACAGGGAAATGGCAGGGAAATGGGGTTAGTGTGAATGGATATTTTGTTCGGAATAGACCAGTTTGGGCCGAATGGCCTGTCTCCGTGCTGTAAGACTATATGAGTCTAACAACCATTGTTCTCCTACTGAATGTTATATTGTACTTTCCCAATTCACTGGAGTGAACTTGACCCTCTAGCCTCTGTGCTTCCATGATGTTTGACCAGAATGTTCACACATTCCACATTGAATACAGACGCCGTGTAAAATACAACATATTAATGTCACTGTTCCTCCAAAGCTGCTTCAGAGGAAGGTTAGTAATTAGTCTTTCCGACCACACAATAGATAATAAACAATAGGTGCTGGAGTAGGCCATTCTGGCCTTCGAGCCTGCACCACCATTCAATATGATCATGGCTGATCATCCTTAATCAGTATCACACAACCCCAAATCCGAAATAATCTGCTCTCTAGTTTGGTTCACAACATACTCTCCAACCTACCTGATATACACTTAAGGAATTTATTTTTCACAACATTAGTAGTCACCTAGTTAACTCAGTTTCGATGCAACTTGACACCACCCATTATTACTGCAGGACCCAAGAGTATTTGTTACTCGTTCACAGAATGAGGGCTTAGCTGGATAACCAGCATTTACTGGCCATGTCAGAGCGCAGTTAAGAGTCAACAGCGTTGCCTTGGATCTGGAGTGACATGCAGGCCAGACCAGATAAGAACAGCCGTTTGCTTCCCTAAAGGATACTAGTCAACCAGATGAGTTTTTCCAACAATCAGGAATGGATTCCTGATCATCATAAACCCTTGATTCCAGATACATATTGAATTCAAATTCCACAATCTGCCATGGCAGGATTTGAAACCATGTCCCCAGAACATTACCCGGGTCTCTGGGTTAAGAGCCCAGCGATAATATCAGTATGTCATAGCTTCCCTTTGAGTATAGCTGCATATATAATTTGCAGAGCATATGATGCAAAATATTTGCGTGACAGTTTTGGTTCAGATATATAACACAACAAGTTTGTTTCGCCTTGCTATTTGCAAGACCCACCCAAACTCATTCTGTGGAATCTGAGGGACAGAGCCTGTGTCGTTATTAGTGATAGACTTGGATAAGACATTCAGGGAGGTTCACCTCGATGCTGAGATGATCTGAAGACAGGTCCAGCGATATCGGACAAGCATCAATATCCATTCCGCTCTGTCAGGATAAGTGTCACCGTATATTCTCACTGCTCCCTCACACTCACTGTATGTCTCTTATAGCACCTACCCTCGACCAAGACTCACACTCCAAAAAGGCTCAAGTACGACCACACTCACAGTTGAATTCAGCACCTTCCCTCCCCCACATTTTCTGTCCCTGATGCAATAGCCCCGCACACTAATAGCACTACAGGGATACAACACTATGGACAGACTCCCTCCGGCCACCTCACCACATCTCACCTCACCTAGTCCAGCACTAACAGCAGGACCATCCACTTCCACCCACACTCATTCCTTCCCTTTCTCCCATTCCAGGAGAAACAGCCTGGAATAGGACAGAAAGGGCCACGCCGAGTGGTGGAGTACCAGATATCCGTTCCCTCATACCCCTATCCTGATATGTGGGAGGATCCTGGAGAGAGCTGGAGAGGACCAGGAGGGCTTGTATGGAGATTCGGAAACATCCACGTCCCACCAACCGAATAAGGAGCAGTGTTTAGTAAAGAGCAATTCTCAATTCAAACCTACTGTCAGTTCCAAACTCATCTCTCTCACTGGTAGAAGAACAGATACCCCATTGCACAGAGATGCAGGTATTGAAATACACAGACTATTGGTAAACACCCCAATATACTAACATAAACAATGCATACAAGGAGATAAGCATGCACACACGGAGAAGCACACAAAGACATAAACAGTCACACACAAATGGACACAAACACAGATAGAAACACACAGGCTGATACAAAGACAGACAGACATAGTCACACAAATACAAAAGTAACAAGTACATGGACAAACACACACTTAAGTACACATTAAGACACAGATATGAGTGTCATTAAGACACAAATAAATTAGTTTCTGGTTTATAAGGAGATCAAGGATTCTGGGAGAAGGTAAGAGAATGATGTTGAGGAACATTATAGAAATGACTTTAAGGTATATCAGACTCGATAGGCCAAATGGTCTAATTCTGCTCCTTTTTTAATGCTCGTGTGGTGTTATGCTATCTGGTATTCTCTTCCTGAGACAGCAGCAGCAGCATATTTGATTGGAAACAGTCAGTGGCAATATGGGAAAAGATTGGAGGGCAGAATGGTTAATGTCTATTCCTAGTTATTGTACCACTATATCTGAAAAGGGGCAGTGATTTGATATGAGGTTGACACAGTTTTTAAAAAATGTATCCCACAATGAAAGAAGGATGTCCCTTTCCCTTTACTGTTGTGCGATCTGTGGTGCCCTCATCCTCAGGGAGCAGTGAAGACTCGGTAAATTCAGGTATTTTAGTTTGAGCTTGACTGATCTTTGCTAGACATGAGAGTCAAAGTTTATTGGGAAGAGACAGGAGACGGATGGTCAGACACACTCGGATCAGCCATGAGCATTCTGAATGGTGCCGCTAAATGGCCAACTGCTGCACCTTTCCAATGTGTTGTTCCCTGAATCCACCACTCGATGCTGTTACAGAGATATACTGCTGCCCCTACCCCTTGTGCTGATCCCTCAATCCACCACTCGATGCTGTTACAGAGATATACTGTTGTCCCTACCCCATGTGTTGTTCCCTCAATCCACCACTGAGTGCGATTACAGGGTAGAGGACTATCCCATTCAGCCTGACTGGATCGTTACAATTAGACGGGAGGAGACCATTCTGCCCCTCCAAAGAATTACACAGGAATATAGGATGAAGTAATTCAGCTCGTTGAGTACATTACACAGCCCAGGACGAGGCCATTCAACCCGCCTGAACTGCTGCACAGGAACAGGGATGCTGTCACTAACTGGAAGTAGATAGTAGTGATATATGATCTTTTTAAACAAAACTGTAACTAGTTTTGACTCAGCGATCACTGTAGGGTCATCAATGATAAATAATCTATGTAAAATATCTCGATGAAGGGACTGAATGGATCAAAGCTGAACTACCTCGTACACCAAAATGATCATTCAATAGATCTTCAAATGGAGGGAGTGAATCTGCATTATGATGGAGACAGGGAAGGTTAGTGAGCGTACCCTCAGCAGAAATAATATAATGTGAGTTGTCTATTGCAGTCGGGAACAATTTAAATGGAGAGAGATTGCAGAACTCTGTGATGCAGATGTTTTTCATATTCTTGGTACATGAATCATATGAAGTCTGTCTGCAGATGCAGCAAGTGATTTAGAAAGTAAGTGGAATGATGCTGTTTGTGGCAACGGGTATTGTGTTTAATTAGGAATATTTCACTGTATCTGCACAGGGCATTGCTGAGACCACATCAGATACATTGGGTGCAGTTCTGATCCTCTAAACTAAAAAAAACGGATACAATTCCTTTCAGAGATGTTTAAAGATGCTTTCCTTTACTCATTCCTGAAATGAAGGTCTTTTGTTATCGGGGATTATCTGTTTAGATTTTAGATGAGTAATCTTACTGAACCATGATTTTCAGAGAAGTCTTTCAGCTGGAAACATATTTTCTCTTGTTAAGAAAACGAAAGCTAGATAATAATTTTTTGAATGAGATGCGTTGGTATTAACACAAATATTAAGAAGATATCAACCCATTTTAAAAAATTACTCAGATGCATATAAGCATCTCATCAAATCATAAAACGGCCACATTATTTTCATTTGCTGATGCAAAGCAGTGTGCACAACAACAGCAATGATGCTGCATACAGCATACAGTCTATTATCATCCATTCCAGAGAATGTACATGGAGAGTGCACATGGTCCACTTTGGTGTTCAGTTGACATTCATGTATTTTTCCAAACAGAGCCGGAGAAAAATATTACCTGCCTCAGAAGCAGCAGCCAATTGGTTTCTCTGTCTCTGACTTTGTTCAGCCCGAAAACAAGGTGTGAGACCAGAAAAATCCTGAGTCATCTTTACCACTTGTGGAGGACTCCTGGTGAGGATTCATAGGAATCTCTGCACAGCTCGAAGCAAAGGGAATTCAGCCAAATCCAACTGTTCGGGGAAGAAATCCACATTCCCAAACATTTGTGTGAACAGAATAATTTCAATGTCAGAAAAACATTTGGAACAGTATCATTTTACTATTTGCTCAGAGTTCAACTTTCTGTGTCTCAGATTTTTCTACCAAATTACCCAGTCCAATACTTATACCATTGGACATAGCACTCAACCGGTTACATTTAAAATTTGCTTTCACCAATAGAGGAGTGGGAAAAGACATGGGTGACCCTCCAACATTGGTCAGAACCCGAACGAGAGATTCCCAAAGGGTTGTTAAGGTGTGAATTCCCTTCCACAGAAGATTGTGATGCCTGGATATTTCCATTTGTTCAAAATTGTCTATGTAAGACATTTGAAAGACAAATGAATGTAAGGAGATGGTACACTGACAGAAAAGTGCTGCTGAGACCTTAATCAGACCATCGTGCATGGATGAGCAGTGACAAAGTGTCTGATGTCCAACTCTTGCTCCACTGTCCCGTGTTAATAAGATGCATTCAGCCTCTCACAGCTCCTGCAAGGTGCAGATGGGAGCAACTTGCTCCAAATACCTGGTCCACAGTAACACAGGATCTCATTTAATCCCTCACAACTGTCACATACAGATTGGTACGGATTGGAAAATGTTATTTGGAAATCGAGGCTAGGTTCGAAAGACGGCTCTGGTCTGTTTACAGACTGCCCCCTCTCTGCAACTTGTGCTTCATTTGTTGGTCTTGGTCTAGACCAGGATTAATTATGAAAAAACTCCATACCTCAATCAGAAATGACTCAAAAATACTTTGCTCTCTCTGATTACAACATTCAATAACAGAACATCCAGGAAAATTACAGCCATTTACTTTGAAATTACAGAAAATGAAAACATAAGGAACAGGAATAGGTAATTCTGACGGTCAAGCCATTGTATACGATCATGGCTGATCTACTGTTCTCGTTAACGCCTCCTTAATGCCCAGTTCTTTACCCCCTCAGCTCTCTGACAGGTGAAAAATCCATGTACCACCTCTTTAAATACTTTCAGTGATGTAGCTCCCCGAACTCTCCATTGCAGATAATTAATGATATTGATTACCCTCTGTGAGAGGAAAACACTCTACACGTGCACTGTCAGCTATTGATATGAACAAGAGGTGAACACAGGGGCTCAGGGAAGAGTGAATGGTCTTGATATAAAGGCAGTGTTTGACCTGAGGATGTCATCGGGACCACCTAAATATTTGAGCTTAATAGGAATCGGGTGTAACCTCCTCACTGATCGGGGTTTTTCAGACCACAAAGGAAGATGTTTGTAGTCGGTGGCCGACAATCCTCTCAGTCCCGAGACATCTCCACAGACAACTTTCTCAGCAGAAACATCTTCAACTCCTTCGTTAACGTCTAAGTACCCCAACTCCCGCCGCCCCACATCCATCACAAGATCAGAAGCGGGGTGATCACTGAAGGTCACAAAATATTCCGAACATTTTGTCCCATCTCAGCTCCTGAACCCGTCTCTGTGTCCATGTGCAGCAAGACCCAAACAACATTCAGGTTTGTGCTGTTAAAGTGTCGGTAACATTCATGTAACAGCACGGCCAGACACTGTACATTTCCACAGTTAAAAGAGGAGCTCATTCAGCACCTCAAGCTGGATACACACGGATATGTGAAGGCCATTCAGTCCAACGAAACTACTGAACAAGAAGAGGGACAGCCCATTCAATTCTCCAGCATGTTCCATAAGAAGAGGAGGGGCCTGGTCACCACTTTGAGCTGTTAAACAGGAATAGGCAGAGCCCAATCAGACCCCTAAACCTGTTCTATGGAACCAGGCGGAGACCATTCATCCCTCAAGACACTTATACAGGAACAGGATGGTATCATTGATGCTCCAACCAGAAAAACAAATGGAGCAGAGACTGCACTCATAGACTGCTCACATTGTTCCTCGTGGCTCCATTGCCTGTGGAACAAATGATACTTAAACGTGTTTTGCTGGCAGTGAGGAAGGAAGCTAAATGTTTTGGGCCAAGCCTCAAGGAGGCAACTTCCATCTCCAAGAAGACAGACCCATGTTCTCCGTGGGGGATAGAAGCTTGTGGGAAAAGTTAACTGTTTTAGAATGAAGGTATTGTGGCTCCTATCGGGATGGTGAATAACGTGAGGTTCTATGCATGATCACACACGAAATGCACTGTACGAATATGGGAAAAGTTTAGTCAAAACTGGCTCACCCTCTCTCAATCGAAATTGGGGAGTTGTGTGGAGTGAGATTAACATTCTCAGAGGCTTTTAAGCCATCGAGAATCACGTATACCAAGTAACAAGCAAGCCATGGATTTTATCACCGTATTACTGTCTGTTTGGAATATAATGATTAACTGTCCATCCCCTTAAGTTTCAAAGCAATCACCTCTTATTCTCTCCAAGCGCTACAGATTAATCCTCATGCACTCCCGATGGTACAATCATCCCAACAATGAGTCTGGTGAAACTCCTTTATACTCTTTCTGCCAAGAGGATTATTCTTTATAAAGGAGAGAAAATCTGTGCACAATACCCCAAATACTATCTCAGCAACACTCTCAGGGTTGATCACAATAATCCTGTTCCCTCACTTAGCTGTCTCAGCTTCTTTCCTGTGGTATAAAAAGCCATTCCTTCTCTCTACACTGCGAATATTGTGGAATTTTGAAGTATCTTACATCTTTGCATCAGTCATCACCAGAGGTGCCGATGGAGATGAATATCACACTCGGAGGGAGACTCAATCAGAAAGAATTCACTCGAAACAGGGAATGGTCACCTACCTGAATGGAAATGACTTGCAGGAATATGGAAATCAGACAGAGGAAGGAAGCTAGCTTTCCTTTTGTTCGTCCCTGACGGGATGTGTGCAGCCCTGGTCAGGCCAGCATGTTCTGGCAAACTTGAACTGCGTGGCTGTTTCAGCTGTTCAACAGAACAGTAAAGAGTAAACTGTATTGCTGTGGGTTTGCAGTCCCAAAGAGACCGGACCAGGGAAGGATAACCCATTGCCTTCTCTAAAGGACATGAGGCAAACAGATAGGCTTGTGTTTAAAACAAGTGGTGATGATTCCATTTGCATTCCATCAACTTCCTTCATGAGACACCAAAAGATCATTATTCTGTCCCTCTCAATTATGAGTCAATGACTTGACCACCATGTACTGTCTGCCCATCTGACAGATTCTGTGGAGAGAGAACAAATTAACCATCTCAAGTGCAAATATTTTGTGACGGAAGCATAGTTAGAAGGGAG
Source organism: Chiloscyllium punctatum (assembly GCF_047496795.1). Taxonomy (NCBI): domain Eukaryota; kingdom Metazoa; phylum Chordata; class Chondrichthyes; order Orectolobiformes; family Hemiscylliidae; genus Chiloscyllium; species Chiloscyllium punctatum. The sequence continues at coordinate 66,328,718 of NC_092752.1, forward strand.
TTGAATCGGTTATATCTGGACATAACAAAGGCACAAACGATAGATTATTCAGCAGTTGCACTGAGGCTGAGAAGGAGACTGAAATATCCTGATAGTGGTCCTGGGCAGGGTTGGTGAGTGGGGAGAATATGTAGAAATGTAAATCTGAATGGAGATAAAAAGATCATGGAGTTTATGAAGAGTCTGTTTTCTCCTCGGGTATTGTTGAGTAAGTTGTGAATAGTAACTTGCCAGTTATAATTCGCAAGGAATAGCATTTTTGACTGGATCTGAAACTGACGACTTCCAAAATCTAAAATTTAAATATGAACGGCAATTCAGTTCAACTCGGTTTAATGGTCAGATGGAATGACTTACTAAGAACACCAACTATAGCGAGGATGGGATAGTAACCGCCTTGAATAATCCAAAGGACATCTTCAATCCGTGAGGCTAATGATATCCAAGGTTGAGAAAGACAGTAAAGACCAAAGGATAAACTCCTGTCTGTTGTAATATTCCAGGCTAATGTTCTCAGATTCTGATCCATTATTGGAACATTCCAGTCTAATGTTCTCAGATTCTGATCTGTTGTTGGAACATTCCAATCTATTGTTCTCAGATTCTGATCTCTCCTCCCCCGTCTATCGATCTGCTGATCCCTGTTAGTGCTGTCGGTGATACCCCCGCCCATAATATGGGATAACACATTGAACTGAGTCCCTAATTAATAGAAGAGGTAAACCTTCCAGTGACACATTTAGGATCCACGGAGACTGACTTCAATCACAGTCGCTGAACAACTAGCTCCAACCAACACCTTTTAATTCAATGCTGTTTTATTAAAATTAAAAACAATGATTTTTGTTTGCATTCTGGATGGGGTATGTGAGGGTGACTGGTGGAGAAAATGTTGAGGCTGGTAGATCAATTGAGTGTAACCATTCAATCTGCCTTGTACATGGGAGTAATGCCATAAGTTGATCAGAATGTAAACATGCTTCTCTATTTATAAATGGAAACATACATTCTGTAACTACTGACCAAGCATTATAATTTCAATAAAACATTAAGACAATTTTTATAGTGCATGATCTGAGGGGAATGTATGCCTGAGACAACGTGGTGTTAAAACAGACAAATGGCATGGATATGTTAACAGAGAATTGTACGTGACATGTGCAATTCAGTTTGATATTCCAGGATCAGAGAGGGCCGATGAGGACTGTGCTATTGATGCATTCGATATTAATTAACTGTGTCGAAGTGTCATTTATTGGACTTTAATTACAGTGTGATTGTGGCATTGTGGAGGAGACAGAAAACAGAGAGAATTGGGGGACATGGCAGTTCAGACTGGAGGGAGGGGCAGTAATATTCCCCAGTCATCAGTATTGGAATGTTACTCTTTATAACTCATATGAATAACAGATTCAAGGGTACTTCTAAAGTGAGGAATGAGGACTGAAATCTGTTTATTGAACACAAAATACAGGGACAAAATGATTTTCTGTCCGTACTAAACTATGGAACGTACATAGAGATAAGATATTTAAAATACACACAAGATATTGAGCTACATAAATTGAAATGGATATTACAAAACCATGGAAGTGGTATCGATAAAAACAATGACTGCAGATGCTGGAAACCAGATTCTGGATTAGTGGTGCTGGAAGAGCACAGCAGTTCAGGCCGCATCCAAGTAGCTTCGAAATCGACGTTTCGGGCAAAGGCCCTTCATCAGGAATAAAGGCAGTGAGCCTGAAGCGTGGAGAGATAAGCTAGAGGAGGGTGGGGGTGGGGAGAAAGTAGCATTGAGTACAATGGGTGAGTGGGAGAGGGGTTGAAGGTGATAGGTCAAGGAGGAGAGGGTGGAGTGGATAGTTGGAAAAGAAGAGAGGCAGGTAGGACAAGTCCGGACATGTCATGGTAACTATTACTGAGCTGGAAGTTTAGAACTAGGGTGAGGTGGGGGAAGGGGAAATGAGGAAACTGTTGAAGTCCACATTGATTCCTTGGGGTTGAAGTGTTCCACGGCGGAAGATGAGGCGTTCTTCCTCCAGGCGTCTGGTGGTGAGGGAGCGACCGTGAAGGAGGCCAGGACTTCCATGTCCTCGGCAGAGTGGGAGGAGGAGTTTAAATGTTGGGCCACGGGGCGGTGTGGTTGATTGGTGCGAGTGTCCCGGAGATGTTCCGTAAAGCGCTCTGCTAGGAGGCGCCCAGTCTCCCCAATGTAGAGGAGACCGAATTGGGAGCAACGGATACAATAAATGATATTAGTGGATGTGCAGGTAAAACTTTGATATATGTGGAAGGCTCCTTTAGGGCCTTGGATAGAGGTGAGGGAGGAGGTGTGGGTACAGGTTTTACAGTTCCTGCGGAGGCAGGTGAAAGTGCCAGGATGGGAGGGTGGGTTGTTTGGGGGCGTGGACCTGACCAGGTACTCGCGAAGGGAACGGTCTTTGCGGAAGGCAGAAAGGGGTGTGGAGGGAAATATATCCCTGGTGGTGGGGTCTGTTTGGAGATGGCAGAAATGTCAGCGGATGATTTGGTTTATACGAAGGTTGGTAGGGTGGAAGCTGGGCGCCAGGGGCGTTCTGTCCTTGTTACGGTTGGAGGGGTGGGGTCTGTGGGCGGAGGTGCGGGATGTAGATAAGATGCTTTGGAGGGCATCTTTTACCACGTGGGAAGGGAAATTGCGGTCTCTAAAGAAGGAGGCCATCTGGTATGTTCTGTGGTGGAACTGGTCCTCCTGGGAGCAGATCCGGCAGAGGCGGAAGAATTTGGAAGTAGTGTGCAAACTATATCAATCATTAATTGACCCACAGCTGAGATGCTGATTCCCCCTCTATCAGTGATCCCCCTCACTGAGATTCACTCGCACAGTATTTCAGTATCGAGGGGGGTTCTCAATTCTTGCTGCTGTTCTATTTAAATTAATCCATTTTCTCCTGGTAAAATAATAAACCTTTTGGTCTCTTTATAACTGCCATTAACAAAGCTCTGTGATATTATTGAAGATAAATGATCTGGGACCACAGCCAGTAACAGCACAGTGCAAACAGGGTATGGCATCAGACAAAGGCCTTGCGGTCCGTGAGAATTTCTGTCTTTTTCTATCTCCCCTCATGTTGTCTTCTGATCTATCCAACTGACCCTCGTTTAACACCCTTCCAATCACTCCCTGTTTCCAAATTGTGCAGTTGTACATCTTGATGTGCAGCCATTTTGGAGAAATGGGTAGAGCAGGGACAGGAATGATTGTTGTAGGTTCCGGGGTTTAGAGGCTTCATTAAGAACAGGGAAGGTACTAAAAGTGGGGAGGGTGGCATTTTTCATCAAAGGCAGTATTACAGTAGTAGAAAGGATGTTTGATGAAGACTCGTCTACTGAGGTAGTATGGGAAGATGTTAGAAACAAAAACGGAGAGATCACCTGTTGATAGTTCTCTATAGACCTCTGAAAAGTTCCAGAGATGCAGAGGAAAGGATTACAAAGATCCTACTGGATAGGAGCAAAAGTAACAGAAGATTTTAACTTTCTAAATATTGACTGGAAACGCTAGAGCTCAATTACTTTATATGGGTCAGTTTTTGTCCAATGTGTGCAGAATGGTTTCCTGACACATTATGTCGATAGGCCAACAAGGGTTGAGGCCAAATTGGATTTGGTACCGGGTAATGAACCAGAGCAGGTATTAGATTTGGAGGTAGGTCACCTCGGTGATAGTGACCACAATTCAGTTATGTTTACCTTCGCGATGGAAAGGGACAGGTGTATACCGCAGGGCAAGTGTTATAGCTGGGGCAAAGGCAATCATGATGCTATTAGGAAAGGTTTTAGGATGCATAGGATGGGGAAGGAAACTGCAGGGGATGGGCACAATTCAAATGTGGAGTTTTTTTCAAGGAACAGCTACTGTGTGTCCTTAATAAGTTTATATCTGTCAGGAAAGTGGGCGACACGGTGGCACGGTGGCACAGTGGTTAGCACTACTGCCTCACAGCGCCAGAGACCCGGGTTCAATTCCCGCCTCAGGCGACTGACTGTGTGGAGTTTGCACAATCTCCGCCTGTCTGCGTGGGTTTCCTCCGGGTGCTCCGGTTTCCTCCCACAGTCCACAGGTGTGCAGGTCAGGTGAATTGGCCGTGCTAAATTGTTAGGTAATGGGTAGATGTAGGGGTATGGGTGTTAGGTAATGGGTAGATGTAGGGGTATGGGTGGGTTGCGCTTCGGCGGGGCAGTGTGGACTTGTTGGGCCGAAGGGCCTGTTTCCACACTGTAAGTAATCTAATCTATATTCCATACAGAAAGGAGGAAGTGGTGGAGTGAGGGTGCTGTGGTTTACTGAAGAAGGTGACTCTCTTGTCAAGAGGAAGAAGGAGGCTTCCTTCTCCATGAGGTTATGCCTCCCCCCGCAAAAAACCTGGTTCAGCCATGTTTTGAGCATTGTATACAGTTCTGGTCACCGCATTATAGGAAGGATGTGGATGCCTTGGAAATGTTGAAGAGGAGATTTGCTAGAATGTAGACTGGAATGCAGGGAAGGCCTGACAGTAATGGTTGAGGGACTTGAGGCAGTTTTCATGAAAGACAAAAAGCTTGAGAGACATGCAAGATGATCAGAGGATTAGATACTTTGGAAAGTGAAAACCTTTTTCCTCGGATGATGATTGCTAGCATGAGGGGATGTAGTTTTAAATTGAGGGGTGATAGATTTCAGACAGATGTCAGAAATAATTTTTTCACTCAGAGAGTAATAATGGCAAGGAATATGCTGCCCGCCCAACAATAGCAGACTCACCAAATTTAAGGCCATTTAAAAGAGTATCGAATAAACATAAGGATGAAAATGTAACAGTGTAGGTTAGGTGGGCTTCAGATTGGTTTCACAGGTCGGTGCAACATTGAGACCCGAAGGGCCTGTACTGTGCTGTAATGTTCTGTGTTCATGGACCTACAATGGCCTGAATAGCTTCCTTCTGTGATGTAACAATTCTGAGGTACTCTGGCCCACAATAAAAGCTTTATGTGCCTTGAGAGACAAGCTGGTCCAGTAAAGGACACACACTGCACAATCATCCATCATCTCTTCCTGTTTTCTGATAAGCAGCGGCCTCAAAATATCAGTCCAAACAAAATAAATTGATTCAAATTCACACAGTCAGGAGGACGTTCACCCAAGGGGATTTCCATCGGAGGATTTAATGAATAATAAGATTTCAGAATAACATAAATAATAAAACAATATCACAACAGCAAAATAATTGTCAGCAGAGTAAAACTTACAGTTCCAAATAGTTCCAAGTTCAACATTGTCTTCTGTTTTGGTCACTTTGCTATTAGGAAGGATGTTATTAAACTGAAACTTTACAAGGTTTTTGCCAGGACTTCAGAGTCTGAGTCATAGGCAGAGGTTGGATAAGCTGGGACATTTCTCTTTACAGCACAGGAGACTGAGGGGGGCATGAAGTGCTTCGAGAGGCTAGTCATTGCCTACATCAGTTCAAGTCTCCCAGCCTGCCTCGATCCCCTCCAATGTTCCTACCAGTGGAGTGGGTCTATAGTGGGTATCATATCCCTAGAACATCTGGACAACAAGGACACCTACATCAGATTCCTGCTCATTGATTATAGCTCCACCTTCAAAACCATTATTCCCCTCAGACCAATCACAAAACACCGTGACCTCAGACACGGCTCCACCCTCCGCAACAGATCCTCAGCTTTCTGACCCACAGTCCACAATCAGAGAAGATAGGTAACTGTGCCTCTTCCACAATAACTTTCAACACGGAAACCCCAATGGATGTGTCCTCAGCCCCCTACTATACTCCCTGTACACCCACGACTGTATTGATAAATTCAGAACGAATGCCATCTGCATGTTCACTGATGACACCATCATAGTAGAACAGATTTGCAATGATGGCAAGTCAACATACAGAACGGAAATACACGGCTTGGTGATGTGCTGAACTGAGACTAACCTCTCTTCCAACGTCGGCAGAGCTAACCAAATGATCAATGAGTTAAGAAAGAAAGGAGGAACACATGCCCCCATCTGCATCAATGGAACTGAAGTTGAAAGAGTGGAAAGCATTAAGTTGCTTGGAGTGACGATAACCGACTTCGCATGTAGATGTGACAGTCGAGATGGCACAACAACGCCTCTTCTTTCTTTGGCAGCTCAGGACATTTGACATGTCCACAATGACCCTCACCAATGTCTACAAATGCACCACTGAGGGCAAACCATCCGGGTGCATAATGGCCTGGCGTGGCAATAGCCCTACCCAGCACAGGAAGAGAAATGACAGAAGGTTTTGTGCATGGCCCATGCTATTATGAAAGCAAACCGCACGTCCATTGACTACATTTACATGACTTGCTGCTGCAGAAGGGCTGACAACATTATCAACGATCCATTGCACCCTGGATCTCCTAACATCTCTTCCATCAGGCAGACAATACAGAAGCTTGAACACACAAACCAGTGGCTCATGAACAACATCTTCCCAGCCATTATTAAACTGAGGAATGGATTCTCTAACTTCAAATAATGCTGATCTTGCTCACGTTGATCTTGGCTATTGCATGCCCTTTGTGTTGTAGCCAGTATGCCTCAGTCTAAATTTTGCCTTTCCGCTCTGATCTGTATGTTACATATACTCACTTGGTGGGTCTATGTACACTGGGCAGCGTGCCAATTCCAATCCCAGTATTGACGTCTGGCTTCAGAGTTCACTGCTGTGAATGGACTCAGACTTCGGTGAAGAAGTCAACAAAAGTATGCACGTTAGTATCTTCACAGATCAACATTTTCACTTCAATTCCTTTTGAAATACTGGCCAGATATTATATTTTTCCAACCAAAATATTCAGCGTTACGTCCATCCACATTGCTGTTCATCTGCCACGTATTTGCCCATTCCCTCCACGTGTCTCAATTACGTTGAACTTCTTTACATCCGCCTCACCCAATCAATTCTCAGTTTGGTGCCATCAGTAGATTTTGAAAGATTACATTTAGTACCCTCGCGCAGATGTTTAATCTGCTTCCTGAATAGATGGGTGCCAAACATCAATTCCGGGATTATCCTGTTCGTAATTGCTTTCCATCCCAAAAAAGGAGCTGTTTATTCTGACTCACTTTTTCTTTCAGCTCTCTACCATTCTCAACCCATGCCAGTATATTAGATCTCACTGTGGCACACTGTTATGGGCTAGGACAGAACACCTCGAGCCATTTCAAGGAAGTAGTACAGACTCAAACTTTGCTTGTTGCCTTAAGCAGGTGTAAGGCATATATTCCAGGAGTGACGCAGCTGGTCAAGCCACTTAGTTTTAAATAAAACAGAATTTATTTTCAAGGTTACGGAATGAAACACAAAGAGAAGAGAATAGCATGCAGAATAACAATCTATCCGAAAACCCAACAGATTATCCTAACTTAATGATGTTAGCAAATTAAATTCATAAGAAGTGGGTACATGGGAAGACCAAGAACTGACTTTCAATCCAGCCGACAAAAATGTAGGGCATTACTGTGTAACATGATTAGGGATGACAATACCAAGAGGCAGCCAATTAGAAGCCATATACATGCTACTAGTTCCACAGTAATTAGAACTAAAGTGACTTTTCCCAGCTTTTGTCATTTTAAAGTTTTGTAAATAAATATTAAAAAATATTAAAAGTTTGTTACTCAACTAATCTTCCCGGTGAAGCTTTCTGGTCTTCAGTAGCACTCCACTTCTCAAGTGAGAATCTGAAAATGGTTGAAAGCCATTGGGTGGTACTGTGGCACAGTGGTTAGCACTGCTGCCTCACAGCGCCAGGGACCCGGGTTCAATTCCCACCTCAGGCAACTGTCTGTGTGGAGTTTGCACATTCTCCCCGTGTCTGTGTGGGTTTCCTCCGGGTGCTCCGGTTTCCTTGCACAGTCCAAAAATGCGCCGGTTAGTTGAATTGGCCATGCTAAATTGTGCGTAGTGTTCGGTGAAGGGGTAAATGTAGGCAAATGGATCTGGATCGGTTGCTCTTTGGGGGGGTTGGTGTGGACTTGTTGAACCAATGGGCATATTTCCACACTGTAAGTAATCTGTATCTGAATAATCTAAGGTGTTGTTCGAAGTACTTGAAACAATCCCCATAAACACCCCAGGGCTGGGAGAACTGGCCACTCACCTTTCATAAGAACAGAAGGACTAGGAGCAGGAGTAGGCCATCTGGTCCTTGTAACCTGCTCAGCCATTCTGTAACATCAAAGCTGATCCACTCGTGGACACAGATCCACTTACCCGCACTCTACTGTATCCGTAATTTACTTCATTGTTCAAAACATATCTATCTCAGCTCGAAAAACATTTACTGAAGTAGCGTCAACTACTTCACTGGGCAGGGAGTTCCATAGAATTATAAGCCTCTGGTGAAGAGGTTCTTTCTCAATTCAATCCTAAATCTGCTCCCTCTAATATTGAGGTTATTTCATCTTGTCCTAGCTTCACCTGCCAGTGGAACCATCCTCTCTACTTTTTTCTTACCTCTTCCCTTCATAATATTTTTATGTTTCTATAAGATCCTCCACTCATTCTTATAAATTCCAATGAATATAATGCTGATCTACTCTATCTGTGCTCATAAGACAACCCCCTCAACTCCAGATTCACCAGAGTGAATCTCCCCTGCGCCACCTCCACTGCCAGTACATCGCTTTGCTATGAAGGAGGACAAAACTGCTCACAATACTCCAGGTATGACCTCACCAGCACCCTGTACAAGTGTAACATAACCTTCCTGCTTTTAAATTCAACCCCTTTTGCAATGAAGAGCAAAATACCATTTACCTTCCTAATTACTTGATGTACCTGCAGATCAACCTTCTGTGATTCATGTACAAGGACACCCAGGTCCCTCTGCACAGCAGCATGCTGCATCTTTTTACAATTCAAGTAATCATCCTTTTTACTGGTACTCCTAACAAAAAAGATTACTCATATTTATTAATATTGTATTCCATCTGCCAGACCTTTACCTATTCATGCAATGTAACTATTTTCCTCTGCAAAGTTTCACAGTACTCTGCACACTTTGGTCTACCGCTCATCTTCGTGCCATCTGCAAATTTTGACCAACTACGCATGCTCCCAACTCCACATCATCTATATAAATTGTGAATAATTGCAACCCCAACACTGATCCCTGAGGCACACCACTCAGCACTGATTGCCAGCCAGGATAGCATTCATTTATACCCACTCTTTGGTTCCCGTTAGTCAACCAATCTTTTATCCATGCTAATACTTCAGCCGTAACGCCATCCATCTTTATCTTATGCAGCAGCCTACTATGTGGCACCCTGTCAAAGCCTTTTTGAAACCTAGATACACCACATCCACTGCGGCCTCATTGTCTATCTTGCTCGTAAGGTCTTGGTAGATTTCCAAAAGACTTGTTAAGCATGATCTGCCCTTCATGCATCCTCGCTGCATCTGTGCAATGGGCTGTTTTCTATCAAAATGCCTTGCTATTTCTTCCTTGATCATACAGTCAAAGCATCTTCCCCACTACACAGATTAAGTTAACTGGTTTATAATTCCCCAACTTTTATCCACCTGCCTTTTTAAACAATGGCTTCCCATTTGCTGCTTTTCAATCTGCTGGGACTGCTCCAAAGTTCAGCAAATTTTAGAAAATTACCACAAGTGCACTTGTTATTTCTCCTGCTATCTTTTTAGTACCCTGGGATACATTACATCAGGGCCAGGGGATTCGTCTAACCTTAGCTCCATTACTCCATTAGCTTGCCCAACGCTACCTCCTCTGCAACAATGATTGTTCACAAGTCCTCACCTACCTTCATCTCTTTGGTAATAGCAAGGACTGCAGATGCTGGAAACTAGATTCTAGAGTGGAGCTGGTAAAGCACAACAGTTCAGAGCATTCCTGATGAAAGGCTTTTGCTTGAAACGTCGATCATTCTGCTCCTCAGATGCTGCCTGAACTGCTGTGTTTTAGCAACACCACTCTAATCTAGAATCTTCATCTCTTCGTCGATCACTGGCATGTTATTAGTGTCATTCATTATGAAGACTGATACAAATACCTGTTCAATGCCTCAGCCATTTCATCATATCCTGTAAATAAATGCTCCTTCTTATCCTCTCAAGGACCAACATTTAAATTAGCCACTCATTTTCATTTTATATATTTAGGGAATCATCTGCTATCTGTCTTCATATACTGTGCGAGAGATTTTTTTTTTTGTCGTGTTCTATCCTACTTTTCTTTATAGCTCTTTTCGTGGCTTTCTGTTGACCTTTAATCTTTTCCCAATATTCTAGGTTCCTGCTGTTCTTGGCCACTTTCCATTCCATCTCTTTCAATTTGATAGCCTTGCGTATTTGCTTAGACACCCACGGCAGACTTCCCCTTTTCTTGCAGTCTTTCCTTTTCACTGAATATACGTTTGCTTAGGACTTTGAAAAACTACTTTGAAAATCCTCCACTGCTCGTCAACTCTCACCATAAAGCATTTGTTTCCAGTCGACTTTTGCCAAGTCCTTCCCCCATTCTGTTGTAGTCTCCTTCGTTTAAGCACAGGACCCTGGTATTGAATTTTATCTTGACTCTCCATCTGTGTTTTAAATTCAACCATACTGTGATCATTCCTGGCAAGTTGATTCCTAACTATGAGGTCATTACTTATTCCTGTCTCATTACACAGGACCAGATCTAGCATAGCTCACTCCTCATTGTACGTATTTTAGTTTTAGACTTGAAAGCACTCCCAAGTATTCAAACACAGACTCTTTGGATTCGCTGCTTTTCAGACTGCTATGAAAGAAAAACAAGGACAGCATAACCTTGTTAAAGGAGTAGCATTGTCACAACACGACACTTGGGACGTCATCAAATATGTTTCTGAAAATTCAAATTCAGTGCATATATTGATTCGCCATAATTTATTTCACAGTCGGATTCATAAATATGATTCGCCATTAATAATTTGATATTAACTTGATCCATGTTCATTACTTTCAAATTAACATAATTCTCAAAGTTCACTGGCAAAGCATTCTTTCTAATAAACTCTTGTATTGTCCTGACTGCTTCTCTGGTGCTAAGCAGACTGTAATTCTCGGTGTCTCCCTGCCTCCTTTAGAAATATTGGGGTTACATTTGCTGCTCTCAAATCTGTCAATTCAATCATCTGGAATTTGGAAGATGGCAAGCAAAGTATCCATTATTCCCATGGCCACCTCCTTTAGGAATCAGAGATATAGATTATCATTCCATGGGGATTTATCAGACTTCAGTGCAAATAATTTCTCCAAAACTGCTTATTTAGTGATTTGCTTCTATTTCTTTTCTTTCTCAGTAGACCTAGAATTGATTGGAACCAAGTTATTAAAATCCTATCATAAAGGCAGAACTGAAGTAGATGCTTCATAGTCTGCCATTATCCTGTTCTCCATTCTCCAGGCATGTTTCCAGGCGGATTTAAAATTGAGGCAGACTGAGAATGCAGAAAAAAGCAAGGATAACTTAGGACATATGACTTCCAACATCTCTAATGATAAGGAAGTTAGCATTAAGGCACTTTACCTGAATGCACGTAGCATTCATAACAAAGTCGATTAACTAATGGCACAGATAATATTGAATGATTATGATGTAGTAGGCATCACAGAGACTTGGTTACAGGGGGGTCAAGACTGGCAGTTAAACCTCCATGGTTTTTCAACTTATCGAAAAGACAGAGAGGTGGGCAGAGGGGGTGGGGTTGCCTTGTTAGTTAAGAACAAAATTAAATCTATGGTATTGAATGACATAGCGTCGGATGATGTGGAGTCTGTGTGGGTGGAATTGAGGAACCACAAAGGCAAAAAAAACATAATTGGAGTTGTGTACAGACCTCCTAACAGTGGTCAGGACCAGGGACGCAACATGTCCCGGGAAATAGAGAAGGCATGTCAGAAAGGCAAGGTTACATTGATCATGGGTGACTTCAATATGCAGGTGGACTGGGTAAATAATGTTGCTAGTGGATCTAAAGAAAGGGAATTCATGGAATGCTTACAGGATGGCTTTTTGGAACAGCTTGTCATGGCGCCCACAAGAGAGCAGGCTATTCTGGACCTAGTGCTTTGCAATGAACCAGACTCTATAAAAGATCTTAAAGTATGGGAACCCTTAGGAAGTATCTACCATAATATGGTAGAGTTCAGTCTGGAGTTTGAAAGGGAGAAGTCAAAATCTGATGTAATGGTGTTACAGTTGAATAATGGTAATTATGAAGGCATGAGAGAGGAACTGACTAAAATAGACTGGAAGCAGAGGCTAACCGGGAAGACACTAGAGCAAAAATGGCAGGAGTTTGTAGGTATAATTGAGGACACCGTACAGAGGTTCATTCCCAAGAAAAGAAAGATTAACCAGGGAGGGATTAGACAACCTTGGCTGACAAAGAAAGTCAGGAAATGTATTAAAGAAAAAGAGAGATCCTATAAAGTGGCTAAGAACAGTGGGAAATCAGAAGAATGGGAAGGATACAAAAGCAAACAGAGGATAACAAATAACAAAGAGAGTAATAAGAAATGAGAGGATCAAATATGAAGGTAGGCTAGCCAGTAATATTAGAAATAATAGTAAAAGTTTCTTTCAGTACATAAACAAACGACAGGCAAAAGTAGACATTGGGCCACTTCAAACTGATGCAGGGAGCCTAGTGATGGGAGATAAGGAAATAGTAGGAGAACTTAACAAGTACTTTGCATCAGTTTTCACAGTGGAAGACATGAGTAATATCCCAAAAATTAAAGCGTGTCACGGGGCTGAGTTGAGTATGGTTGCCATTACGAAAGAGATAGTGCTAGAAAAGTTAAAAAGTCTTAAAATTGATAAATCTCCTGGCCCCGATGGGATACACGCTAGAGTTCTGAGAGAGGTTGCTGAGGAAATAGCAGAGGCATTGGTTGAGATCTTTCAAGAGTCACTGGAGTCAGGAAAGGTCCCGGATGATTGGAAGATGGCTGTAGTAACCCCTTTGTTCAAGAAAGGATCAAGGCAAAAGATGGGAAATTATACGCCAATCAGCTTAACCTCGGTTGTTGGTAAAATTCTAGAATCCATCATTAAGGATGAGGTTTCTAAATTCTTGGAAGAGCAGAGTCTGATTAGAACAAGTCAACATGGATTTAGTAAAGGGAGGTCATGCCTGACAAACCTGTTGGAATTTTTTGAAGAGGTAACAAGTAGGTTAGACCAGGGAAACCCAGTGGATGTGGTCTATCTAGACTTTCAAAAGGCCTTTGATAAGGTGCCACACGGGAGGCTGCTGAGCAAGGTGAGGGCCCATGGTGTTCGAGGTGAGCTGCTGGGATGGATTGAGGATTGGCTGTCTAACAGAAGGCAGAGAGTTGGGATAAGAGGTTCTTTTTCAGAATGGCAGCCGGTGACGAGCGGTGTCCCGCAGGGTTCGGTGCTGGGGCCACAGCTGTTCGCATTATATATTAATGATTTGGATGAGGGAACCGGGGGCATTCTAGCGAAGTTTGCCGATGATAAGAAGTTAGGTGGAGAGGCAGGTAGTTCTGAGGAAGTGGGGAGGCTACAGAAGGATCTAGACAGGTTGGGAGAGTGGTCCAGGAAATGGCTGATGGAATTTAACGTGAGCAAGTGCGAGGTCTTGCACTTTGGCAAAAAGAATAAAAGCATGGACTACTTTCTAAATGGTGAGAAAATTAATAAAGCCAATGCACCAAGGGATCTGGGAGTGCGAGTCGAGGATTCTCTAAAGGTAAACATGTAGGTTGAGTCTGTGATTAAGAAAGCGAATGCAATGTTGTCTCTTATCTCAAGAGGGTTGGAATATAAAAGCAGAGATGGACGACTAAGAATTTATAAAGCTCTGGTTAGGCCCCATTTGGAGTACTGTGTCCAGTTTTGGTCCCCACACCTCAGGAAGGACATACTGGCACTGGAACGTGTCCAGCGGAGATTCACACGGATGCTCCCTGGAATGACAGGTCTAGCATATGAGGAACGGCTGAGGATACTGGGATTGTATTCCTTGGAGTTTAGAAGATTAAGGGGAGATCTAATAGAGATGTACAAAATAATACATGGCTTTGAAAAGGTGGATGCTAGGAAATTGTTTCTGTTAGGCGAGGAGACAAGGACCCGTGGACACAGCCTTAGAATTAGAGGCGGTCATTTCAGAACAGAAATGCGGAGACATTTCTTCAGCCAGAGAGTGGTGGGCCTGTGGAATTCATTGCCACGGAGTGCAGTGGAAGCCGGGACGCTAAATGTTTTCAAGGCCGAGATTGATAGGTTCTTGTTGTCTCGAGGAATTAAGGGCTACGTGGAGAATGCTGGTAAGTGGAGCTGAAATGCGCATCCGCCATGATTGAATGGCGGGGTGGACTCGATGGGCTGAATGGCCTTACTTCCACTCCTATGTCTTATGGTCTTATGGTCTTAATCTGACCACTCCATCTGTATCTTACTGTAACATAAGACCTTCCTAAACACAGACTTACTATCACACTCCTAATCCCCCTCTACATTCACACCTGCACCATTTATGAATACCACATTTAATAAGGGACACAGCACTGATCACTGTGGTATACCAGGGGACAATGTTCTCCAGTCACACAAACAACCTTCTACCACCACGTATTTTGTGCAAAATTTTCTTTAACACTGATCTGAAACACGCTGGTGTATCGTTCCCTGCTCTATCACTACAACCCTTCCTCTAAAGGGTGTTCTCCCGTCCTCGGACACCTCACCTGTGACCAGATTCTATTTAAACATTTGCATCAGCGCCTTTCATCCCTTGTCTCCAACTGCAGCCTGAGATGTAACTGATCTGGGCATGGGCATTGGTCCAATTTTATACCAGCCAATACATCAATCCATGCTCACATCTTATATCAATCTGTAAAAGAGCTTCCCAGTCCATCTTCTTGAATTCTATACCCGCCTCCTCCTTTTCCAAAGTAAAACAGACGTGAAGTTCTCATATAACAATAAATCAGCATCTTCAGTTTCACGCACAAATTTCAGCCTTGATCCTAGACCAATTCTCCTCAGCAGACCATTGTGCCATCTGAGGAATTAATCTGGAGAAAGCCAATTCAGTATATGTGATCAGTATATTTTACTTAGATCACGACATCAAAATTGTATAGGTACAGTCTCCCCAACTCTCTGTGTTACTTGTGCAGAATTTCTTTACATCTAATAGGAGCAAATCACTGCAGAAGCAGAATCTGCACTGAAACCAACACATGCTAGAGATCACAGTGAGTCAGACAGCATCTGTCAAGAGAGAGCAAGCTAACACTTTGAGTCTAATTGATACTTCATCGTCTGTATTCGGATTCCGTTTAAATGAAGGCATTTAAAGGGACACAGCACTGGAACGTGTGGCACATCAGCGTACACCGGGCTGCAGTCACACAAACAGCCTTCTACAACCACCTATGTTCTCCAATAGTTTCTCCAGTGCTTACCTTCCACCGTTTGCATATGTTCCTCCCAATACACTTTGCTGTAATGTTTTCGGCTAACTTACTGTGTTTGCTGATTAAAACTCCTCTTGAATATCTGACTGTACCGTATTCACTGATTCGCCATTATTTACAAATACAAGAGATATCTTCAAGAAAAAAATTATAAATTATAACTTCCCTTTCATAAATGCAGAACAATTCACTTGAAATTTGCTATTACTTTCTCAGTGTCCAATAAGATCTTCGTTACAATAGGTTGCAACAGATTCCCTACTGTGGATAACAACTAACTGGCCTGTCGTCCCCGACTCTCCTATAACTTCCCTTCATAAATCATTTGAATGCATTCATAACCTTCCGAAGTGAATACAGAGAAATACAGTGGCCCCTTTTGCAATCAACATGTGTATTGGTGTTTTCTCTGAAATTTCAGTTTGAATTATATCCGGTCTGTCAGACTGATCAATCCTCATCCCAGTTCTGTTTCCAAATACTACCTCGTAACTGTATATGAATTATTTTAGTCTTTAGTTACAAAGGTCCTGTGGTGACTTGGTATTTCTGGGAGATTTTCTGGATCTTCCTCTTTGAAGAATGATGCAATGTAACTGTTTCGTTTCCTTGTCATTTTTCTGTTCTCTACAATAAATTCTCGTAACCACACATTCGCTTTGCCAAATTTGATCTTGATTTAATTTTCCTTTCAAGTATCAACAGACGCTTTTCGCCAGTATTTACAATTAACAAAGAAAATCACAGCACAGGAACATGTCCTTCAGCCCTCCAAGCCTGTGTCTATCCAGATCCTCTATCTAAGCCTGTCGTCTATTTTCTAAGGATCTGTATGCCTCTGCTTCCTCATATTTAATGACGCTATCGTCACCACCTCTGCTACCTCAGCTGGCAACGCATTCCAGCCACCCACTACCCTCTGCGCAAAGAACATTTCGAGCATATCTCCAATAAACTTGTCCCCTTTCATCTTGAATTCTTGACCCCCAGTAACTGAGTCCCCCACTCTGGAATAAGCTTCTTGCTATCCACCGTGTTTACATCTCTCAAGATTTGTAGACAACAATCAAGTCCTCCCTCAACCTCCGTCTTTCTAATGAAATTCATCCTAATTTACCAAACCTCTCTTTATATGTCGTTCTCTCCATACTAGGCAACATTCTGGTGAAAATCCTCTACCCTCTTTCCAAAACATCCAGATCCTTTCTGTAATGTGGCAACCAGAACTGTCCGCAGTATTCCGAATGTGACTGAACCAAAGTTCTATACAACTATAATATGGCCTGCCTACTCTTCTACGCAATAGATTCCGACAGATCCCCTCCTGTTGGTGACGAGTTAACTGGTCTGTGGTTCTCCACTTCTTAAATTGTTAGAATGCATGAAGGAACTATGCTGTATGCCTTCTTCATCATTCTATCCACCTGCCACTTTCAGCGACCAATGGACCTGAACACCCAGATCTCTCTGTACATCAGTTTTCCCCAGGGTTTTTTCCAGTTAATGTATAATTCGTTCTCGAATTGGATCTTCCAAAATGCATCACCTCACAACTGCCCTTTCTCCACCCAACTCTCCAATCCATGTTCATTCAGCTGTGTTCTCTGACAGTCCCCTCAACTTTCTGCTACTCTACCAATCTTAGTTTCATCTGCAAACTTGCTAATCAGACCACCTATATCTTCCTTCAGATCATGTAAGTATATCACAACAAACAGTGGTCCCAGCACGGATCCCTGTGAAACACCACACAGAACAATTGTCCATTTTGAGAAACTCCCTTCCATTACTACTCTCTGTCTACTGTTGCCCAGCCAGTTATCTAATCCATCTAACTAGTACACCATGGACCCCTGCGACTTCACCTTCTTCATCAGTCTATCTCATCAAACGCCTTACTGAAGTCCATGTAAATGACATCTATATCCCTTTCCGCACTATCAACTTTGTCATTTCTTAAGAATTCTATTATGTTTGCTAAGATGTGACCTTCCCTGCACAAACATGGAAGGTCTTGCGTGGAGTCCGACTTGTTTTACCCTGGAGTCATCCTGGTTTTATTTCCCAAAGCAGGACTTTATAAAATGCCACAATGATTGGCTGCGTACAAATTGAATGTTGTTTTGAACAAAATACAATCTATCCACAAATACAAATCTGCAAACGCAAATTAACCCCCCAGATTTATAGGTGTGTCTGTGCGAGAGATGCGGTGTGTGTGTGTGTTTGGGGGGAGGGTGGCATGCGAGTGAGAAAGAGAGGATGTGTCTGTTTGTTTCCATGTGTGTGAGCGAAAGAGGGTGTGTGTGTGCACGTGCGTGGGTGTATGTTTAAGGACGAGAGTGAGAGTCTGTGCTCACGTTAAGACTCAGACAGATTTGGCAGATCCCTTTCCCGACACACACCCAGTCCGTGGTTTCAGAGCGTCCATGCTCTGCAGCCTCTGCTCCATTTGTTGTTCATGTTACAGACACTGATGCTGTAACTACAGTCCCCGTGCTTCATCCAGAGTTGGGTCACCAAATCCTCTGGTCTCCCTGAATGTCTGAGGTAGCTCACAGCACAACCTCCAGCAAATGATCCCCAGCCCCTCCACTAACTTTTCAATAACAGGAGACAATCAGACTTCCATCCACTAAAAGTGAGATATCTACTCCTTTATAATTATACTTCAGGATCCTCCTCGTGTTTCTGACCACGTGATCAGTTGAGAGGGACAAACACAGGCGTTCAGTAGACAGGCACAGACCAAGTTTTAAAGACATGGGTCAAAGATGCTGAAACTCCCTGTCCAACATGAAGCACAACTTGGGGCACACTGGGAAGTGAGCAATAACCCGAAACACAACCCCCTATCCATGGAGCACCACATGGGACACACCAGCAAGTGAACAAAAGCCCAGGACACACACCGCTGTCCAACATGGAGGACAACGTGGGACACACCGGGAAGTGAACGGCTGCCCTGCACACACACGCACCTCTTCATGAAGCACCTTAAGGGACACACCAGAGAGTGAACAACAGCCCAGCACTCCCTCCCCTGTCCATGGAGGACCAGATGGGACACAGCGGGAAGTGAACAACAGCCTGATACACACCATTACATTATTTCTGAACTTCATAATGCCAGTAGTCGATACAATACACACCCAAAAACCAAGGCCAGAGGAAGATCCAGAAGGACAGAGACATTCACGTAAAAGATAGAAACGGACAATTAAGACAAAACCAGAGCATGTTGTTGAAATATGTGAAAAAACAAGGGAGTGGGTCTATCTGGAGCAGTGTGACCTTGGTGGGTCAGGCCACAAAAATGAGAACATTGAATAAAGGCATTGCCAGAGCAGCTGAACAAATTTATTCACTAAATTCTGAATTTGCCTCACAGAACAAACGCAGAAACTATAGACTGGGACACGTAGACAACCCAGCGTAGAGAGCTATGCAGACTGTGCCAGTGTATTGCTCAGTAAACTGGTCTATCTGCCCAGCATGGGGGGCTGTGTGCTAGTGTATTGCTCAGTAAGGTGGAATATCTGGCCACATGGGGAACTGTACAGACTCTGCTAGTGTATTGCTCAGTAAGGTGGACTATCTGCCCAGCATGGGGCTTTGTGCAGATTATGCTAGTGTATTGCTCGGTAAGATGGACTATCTGGCCAGCATGGGGAGCTGTGCAGACGATGTTCGTGTATTGCTCAGTAAGGTGGACTATCTGCCCAGCATGGCAGTATTGCAATACTTTGCCGGTATATTGCTGTTACATTTGCACTGCGTAACTGACTAACATTGGGCAATTTGCCGCCCATACTGCGAGTAACAGTAAATGGGCTCCCACAAATTAATGTCTCTGTATCATCATGCATCAGTTCAAGACAAGGGGTTTTATGTGTGCTTTTGTGTGTGGTTCTGGGGCAGTGTTAGATGTGAAAATTATTGTCTAAGAGAGAGCACACCTGGAGGAAATCAGTTTAAATGTGAACAACTGTAAGGGCTTGGTATAATGGACAGAGAGAGATAGTTCATGGGCAGCTGTTAATGACGTTCTTGAGAATATAAAATAAAGGCATTGCCAGACCCAATAGCATTATAGATCAGTATGCACAGGAATGGTGGATGGATGGGGAGTTCTGTGTGATATCAGATATGAGCTGTGGAGTATTGACTCTGAGTTGTTTCTGCAGGTTTGCAGCTGTGAGTGTCAGCAACAGGCGAATGCCATCTTTAAGACTGTATTTCACAGCTCATGGTTCAAATACCAGATGGGATAAGCCAGTGAAGTATATGCTGGATTTATCAGGAGTTATAATTAGGAATGGTCAGGATGTAGTGTCAGGAATTGGTTCATGTCCAAAGGGATCACCACTGTTGTTATTTGTCTATTTGAGCTTCAGATATTGGTCGGGGATGAGATGGAGTCAGAGGAAGGAAATGCAGTTTGCAACCAGAACAGAAGATAGTGACCGCAATGCTTTCAATATTTCGATAGTAAGTGCAGTGATACAACGAATCATGGTTCACAGCTGAAACTGAGCAAGTCAACATAACAACCCATGAGTAACACTGCCAGAAGCAAGGATGGAGAAAGTGAATTAACAATTTAGTAGTGGTTTGTCAAGTGAATATGTGGATTTAGAGTCTTAGAAGGAACAATAACAGTGGCAAGGAGGGTAGAGTCAATGATGGAACAGTATTACTGTCAAACATGATATATAGAATTAATGACTGAACAGTGAGATCTACCAGGTACACCAACGAAAGCCAGGATTGGATAATAAAAATATTGTATAATGTAAAGTGCATATTTGATCGCCACGATAATGACCATTGATCATAATATGTAGAAAGAAGCCAAACATCCAAATATAAACTCCTGTCCATTCTTGTAATATTCCAGTCTAATGTTCACAGATTGTGATCCTTTGCTGTAACATTCCAGTCTATTGTTCTCAGATTCTTAATCATTGTTGAAACATTCCAGACTCATGTGCTCAGACTCTGATCTCTCCCCCCGTGGTCTCTGGAGCTGCTGATTCCTGTTAACACTGTTGGTGATGCTCCGACCATACTGTGCGATAACACATTGAACGGAGCCCAATTTTCATTAAAAGATGGAAACCGTCCACTGGGATAATTGCAACCCATGGAGACTAACATTAATCACAGTCTCTGAACAAACAGGTCCAGTTAACCCCTTCCTGACATCACTTTTCATATCCCAATAAAAGTGAACATTTATTGGGTGCGGGTGGAATGGATGGGCGTTACTTAGGGATGGACCATAAATCTTTCAATATTCTTATTGTTTCTTCCGTGCATGTGGGAGTAGTGCCAGAACACTGCAGGACTGTGTATATTACATACTGTTCATAAAGGGCGACAGTGAAAAAGTAACAGACCCGCTGCATAAGGTGACTGGTGGGGCAATTTCCAGAGCCAATAAACCAGTGTATATATTTATTGTCCATTTACTATGTGTAATGTTTCTCTTGGTTTTATGTGCACTGTTGTCAAATTCTTCCATAACCTTAGGATATCATTCAGAGCATCGGGACTGCTGCGCAGGGACAGGAGGAAGTAATTCTGTTCCCACACCCCTGTTACAAAGGGACGGGGGAGGCCATTTAGCCTCTCAAGTCTTTTACAGAGGGACAGGAGGAGGCCATTCTGCTTCTTGAGCCTGTTATGCAGTAACTATCAGTTGTAAAATACTTACGGACAAAAATACTCCTAATTTAAATTTTAAAGTTGTAAGTTGACTCAGGCCAACTTTTAACGTTTTATTTTGACACTTTGAAAAGCTGCTTTGGAGAAGCTATTGGCCGGAAAGTGGGAGGCCTTCACAAATGAGTTACAGAGTCTAGCGACACAATGTTCCTGCCAATGAGCAGGGTAAGGCAGGTAGGTGTAGGGAATGCTGAATGGCGAGCAGAATTGAGGCTCTGTTCAAGAAAAGGCGGAAGTATGTGATTGTTACAGATAGTAGGGATCGAGTGACTCCATCGTGGAGTACCAGGGATGTGGGCTAATGCTCAAGAGGGAAATGAGGAGGGCAAAATGGGGACATAAGATATCTTTCGAAAATAGTGTAAGGGACATTCCAAAGAGATTCTACAACTACATTAAGGTCAAAAGAATAACTAGGGAGAGAACAGGACCCCTTAAAGATCAGCAATGTTGATCTATGTGTGGAACTACAGGAGATCGGTAAGATACTAAATAAATATTTTGCATCAGTATTTACTGTGGAGTAGGATATGGAAGGTAGAGAACTTGGGGAAATGAATAGTGATATCTTGAAAATTGTCTATATTACAGAAGATGAGGAGCTGGGTATTTTAAAATGTATTAAGGTGGATAATCCCCTCTGACCTTTTAAGTGACTCTTGGTTAGGCACGTGGATTTTAGTACAATGAAGGGCATAAAGGTTAGTCTGACCTTAGAGAAGGATAAACTGCCGGCACAACATCAGCAGCTCAAGGGCTTGTGCTGTGCAGCACTGATCTATGATCCATGAACTAATCAGATGTACCCCAAATTTGTTGGGAAGCTAGGGAAGTAATTGTTCGGTCTCTGGATGAGATATTTGTATCATGGACAGTCACAGGTAAGGTTGTGTCATTGTTTAAGAACAGTTGGTAAGGAAAAGCCAGGAAACTGTTGACAAGTGGGACTGATGTCATTGGTGGGTAAGTTGTTGGAGGGGATTCTGAGGGACAGCATTTACTTGTGTTTAGAAATGCAAATTCCAATTAGCAATAATCAATAATCGTGTCCCACTAATTTGATTTATCGTTTTGAAGAAGTGACGAATAAGATTGACAAAGGCACAGAAATAGAACTGTAGAATAGAATATAGGATATTGTAAGGCATTCAAAAGGGTTCCGCGTGGTAAACTGGTTAGCATAGTGAGATCACATGGAATACAGGGAGAGTTAGAGGTAATTGACTCGAAGGATAGTAGACGAAGGAAATGTTTGTGAAGTGTTATACAGTTTTGGACTAGAGTTCTGTGACCAACCGTGGACCACAAGGATCGAATGGATTTTGTCATTTCATATAAATAATTTGGATGTGAATACAGTAGGAATTGTGAGTTTGCAGATAAAACCAAAATTGGTGAGGTAGTGGACAGTGCAGATGGTTAAATCAGAGTAAAACGGGACGCTGATCAGATAGGCTAAAGGGCCGAGGAGTGGCGGATGGTGTTCATGTCAGACAAACGGAAGATGTAACATTTTGTTGAGGCAAATTGCATTAGCGCTTATAGTTAGGCTCCTGAGAAGTGTTTTCAAACAGACAGCTACATAGAAATTATAGAAGCCCTGCAGTGTGGAACCAGACCATTTGGCCCACCGAGTCCACACTGACCCTCCAGATAACATCCCGACCAATAAACCCAAAGGTTACCCCGGTAACTCTACATTTCCCATCGACAATCCAGCGAACCTACACATTCCTGGATACTGCGGAGTAATTTAGTGAGGTCACTGAATCTAATCTGGACATTTTTGGCTGAGTGGAAAACCAAGCACCCAGAGGAAACTCACGCACACACAGGGAGAAGGTGCAAACACCGCACAGAGTATCACCAAAGGGTGGAATCGAACCCAGGCCATTGGTGCTGTAAGCCAGTATTGCTAGCCAAAATGCCACTCAATGACCAGCTGCGAGAGAAACTGCATTCTCCAACTTTCTCTGGATCTGTCGCATCTGTTCAAATGATGTCCAGTTCCAGTGTGGTGCTTTTGATAAGCCCTCCTTTACCTTCACCTCAGGATTCACATTCTGGTGGACAGGGCCTTAAGCTGTGACGGACACATTGCCTGCTCTTCTGTCCTCACGCCTTCCCCTTCTTCCAAGTTGTCCATTAATACTGCAGCATGCAAGATAATTGCTGATCTAAAATAAAACAAAGAGCTGCATATACTGCAGATCGAAAACAAAAGCTGTTCTGATGAAGAATTCCCAAATTAAAAAAATTGACTCACTGCCTTCCTTCAAAGGATTAGGAAAAAGTGAATTCTGAAGTGAATTCCTGATGAAGGGCTTATGACTGAAACATAGACTTTCCTGCTCCATGGATGCACCATGACCCGCTAAACTCTTTGAGGGCCAAACTTTCGACTTTCTTCCTTCAAATAGTACCAGACCCGTTGAGTTTTGCCTGAAAACGCTTGTATATCTAATTTCCTGTTTAGAACATACACATTTTTTCCCTGCAGTATTGACTTTCATACACATCTCCCACCAGTGTTTGCTAATACTTCTTGTTTATAACCTCCAGTCAAATTGTTTCTGTGTAATCTTATTGCTGGGGTGAGATGAATTGTAGATTCAATGAGATCTTTCCTGAGGCCTTTCTTGACATCACAAAACCTCGCTGCACTTTGTTCGAACAATATATGAATTGAAAAGGCAGAGAAAGATATGGGCCAAGTGCAGGGAAATGGGGTTAATGTGGATGGACATTTTGGTTGGTATGGACCAATTTTGGCTGAATGGCCTGTCTCTGTGCATGACTGTAAATGAAAGTGGTTTTGGGTATAGACACAGAGGATGAGATTGAGCAATAATATCATGGAAGGATGTGCTCACAGGTTTCAGAATGCTGAGAGATAGACATTTCAATAACATCCGGCAAAATAAGCCAGTATTACTAGGAGTGATGGTGAATGGAACATAGCAATGAGTTCAGATGATGGAGAGTTGTGGATGAGGACTTGTGCTGCAGCTCTGTAACTGTGAATGGGGTCAGCAGAATCTTCGACTCGTCGGGCTGAATCTAACAATAATTTATCTTGGAGTGATTTTCATTGGGTGTGACAGGGGGATTGTCTGCACGAGGCCGAGCTAGTTTCCTGGTGCTGTCATATCGAACTCACCTCATTAACTACCCATCCTACCCCATGGTGTCCCTCTCATTCAATGCTAGCCCCATTCTCCCACCCATCTTGGCTGGAGGTTCCCACCATCGCCCGGATGCCCCTGGATATACCATTATACCTTGTACTGTTGTAATCTTTAAAAGGACATTGGCTCTCGATTGAGCTTTCCTCAGTTTGGAGCTGTCATGTACAGTTTACCCAGAGCATCGCAGATAAGGGTCAATTACACCACGGTTTGTCAACAGGTTCACAGATATCCTGGTGGATGGGTTAGTACATCTCTTCACAGAGTGGGCTACACCACCAGTCCCACCGAGCATGCTCTGAGCTCACCACACAGCTAAGTGCAGTACCTGTGATCTGTAGCAATGTCCAGCAATACAGGACAAAGATGAATAACATTCCCCACGCTGCGAAGATAAGGTCATTGTATGCTCTCTGGTCCCTCATGCTAAATGTATGTCTGTTCCAGCACCGACACCCGAACAAGGCTCATGCTCCACCACTCTCACTCCTGCATGCAGCAGCCACCCCTCTGTCTCTGTGTCTCTTGCCTTTGTAATATCCCCACAGTTGGTAGAATGCTCTGGAGAATGCTGATTATGGAATATTCCAAATAATATTCCAAATAATTCCCAGTTTCAGGAAAATGGTAGTGCCCCAGTGTGTAAAACATTAGGTGAAGGAACAGAGTGTTTCTTTTTAAGTCGCATGGAGCTAATATCCATAATGAGTCCATTCAGCCCTTCAAATGTGCTGTACCATTTAATAAGATTGAGGGTGATCTGACTGTCTCCTGAGTTTCACGTTGTAGGAACTTTCAGTCATTTACAGCCCTCTGGTTTCCTGTCACTGACCAGACAACACTCACGCACTTCCTACCTTGGGTTTTTTCAAGCATGTGTTCTGTATGCATTTCCCATGGGGGCCAACCCTCAAAACATATATTCCATCAGCTTTTTACTTTCAGACAATGGTTAGCATGCTTCACACAGACCAGACAAAATTTACTTATATTTGATAGATATCGATCTCTAATCACAATTAGTAATTCTGGTTATTTCGCTTGGGTCACCTTATTATATTCAACCAAATATAGCATCCAATCAACTGTTTCGCTATAAAATACAATTTCCAGCGAAGCAGTTTTTTTCCTCAGCCATTATCTTGACCGTTATCTGAATTGTACCTTTTTACCTTCTTATCAAAATTTATATTTTACTTTGACTTTGGCATTTTCTATCTATAGCAGTTACACAGTCTCGCAATCTGTTGGCTGGATGGATGGCTTATGATGCAGAGGAAGGCCAACAGCGCAAATTCAATTCCCCACACAGACAGAGGTTGCCACGAAGGGGACGCCCTCTCAACTTCATCCTGTCACCCATGGTGTGATGATCCTTAAGATAAACCATAATTTGTGGTCTCACTAATGAGAAAGTGGTCCTTTGGTACTCTATTCTATCCATGTTTACATTTTAATTTTTTCAAAAATATTTTTATTCAGAGAAAATCTTTTTAGTGCTTCAGTGAACTCAAAAAAACAATGCAAATTGAACACAATTACACACATGTGCATGTACATAAAAAAACAAGGCAAATCAACGGACCGAAGAAAAATTTAAAAAATTAAAAATCAAATAGTAGAACTCAGTGTAACAAAACTATAGATCTCAACCTTCAAGAGCCTTAACTAATACACGTTCATTTGTTCGTAATTCTTCCTCTGTGGACATTAGATTCATTAGTCAAGTTCGTCATAGCTATATAAAAGTCCTTATTAGAGTAACAAGTCAGCCTGTACCTTGGTAATTCAAAAAGGGCTGCCATGCCTTATTTCCTTTATTTTCTGGTGCAACATACCTTTACAAAAGTCCAAAGAGCTATGCTCGATGAAGAGGTGACGACTACCCAATAAACCCAGGCGGTTTTCAGACACCCAATACAACAGAACTTTTTTTCTGAAAAAAGAGAATGGGGCTATCGAAGTATTTTTTTTCATATGCACATCTGAGTAAGGTAGACTGGGCAGGCCCAGGAAAAGGGAAACCTGATCCATCTCCAATTTGGTCTCCAAGATTCTCTCAATCCCATCGAACACACCGCTCCTATAGCGCTGGTGGAAGGTCAACAAGCAATGAGTAAGAGTGTCCATAGTCATTCTGTATTTAAGACATACTCCCATCTTGAATTCTGAGAGAGGATCTGGGGCCAAATATATGAAGAATCTTTAACTACACGGCAAGAGTCTTCTCACAGATCGAAATCCTTCTTGCATTTTCACAAATATCCTCCCCTGTGTCCGAAGAGATCTGAACGCCCAAATCTCTTTGCAGACCTCAGAAAGGCACAAAGTCACGTCTGAGGACCCACTCTCCATCAAATGATAAAGGGTACTGACAGAGAGTGTGTTCTTAGCACTAAGCACCCTCTTCTCTGTAGCTGATCTCTACGGGTCTGTTAAAAGCGTGGTTCTTTTCTGAATAATATGTCTGATCTGATGAAAAGAAAACAGAAGAGATCTCTACTCGGTAGTCTATAGTTACAACTTATTTGATCAAAGGACTTCCTTGTTTCTCCCTCAGATAAATCATCATAGCAAGATATACCCACGAGTTTCCCATAGTTTAAACATGGAATCCAATATCCCCGGTCGGAAACACGGTACACCACATTTTTGGATAAGAAATGAGGTGTGGCAATATTGCCCTCGATCGGACACATTGCCCTCCCAACTTTAAAATCATTGATATTCATTGGAAAATGGCAATTCTTTGTGCCTGTCCTCATTTTGTCTATGAATATCAGACTAATAAGGGAGCACGTTGCCTGAGAAGCTTCAATATGTCACCATATTGATGCCGAGGCCTCACTAACATCGGGTAAAGAAGAGCTTAATTGATAGATGTTAATATCCGGGAGAACTACTCACCACAAACTGTGGGGTCATTGTAACTTGGTTAACATGATATCGGGTAGCTTATGGTGACAAATCCAAAAGCTAAATCATCCATTAAGTATCCTAAATGTCTGCCTGGGAAACATTGAAGAACGCATTCACACGGGGTATAGCGAACATGGGAGGGAATTCATTTTAATAAGAGCTATCTGACCTAGCCAGGACACAGGAAGAGCCTCCCATCTTCGAAGGTTTTGTTTAATTTTGTCAAACACATGTCTGAATTCCACGTTAATTGTAAGTTCAAAGATAGGATTAATGAAATTAACTAAATAGGGAATATCCCCATACCCCCAGGACCATTGAAAAGGTAACCAAGATTCTCCATCAACATCAGGTATTTCCCCAAGATCGCCCATAGACATGGCCTGCGACTTTGTAAAATTAATGGTACAGCCAGAAACGGCACCATTCGTACTGATGCATTACATGAGGTGAGGTACCAAAAACTGTGGGATTTAACAAAATATTAAACCATCATCTGCAGACAATGTAATCTTACGTGACTTCACTCCCGCTTCTGGGGCAGCTATGTTGGGGTCCCTGCAGATGGCTTTCAACAGTGGCTCAATCACCAATGTAAACAACAGTGGCAGAAGGGGTCTACCTTGGACTGCCTCTAGGACTATTACTGTTATAGGATCGCACAACATTGGTGAGAAACGTGGCCAGAGGATCGCTTTCAAGGGCCCTCACCCACTTGGTAAAGACTTTGCCTCGACCAAACCATTGTAACATATAGAAGAGATACAGCCACTCAACCCAATGAAATGCTTTCCCTGCGTATAAAGGGATCACTAATACCTGTATAATTTGTTCTGGACACGCTGGGACCATATTGAGTAATCTCCTAATATTGTTAGTGTATCTGCAGCCCTTTATAAGCTGGTGTGGTCCAGTTTGACAATGGAAGGATACAGATTTTCCAGCCGTAATGTAAGGGTCTCAGACAGGATTTTGAAATCAACATTTGAAAGTGGGATGGGCCTATAAGAAGCAAAATCTTCCGGTGTCTTCGTTCTGTTAAGAATAAGAGAGACATGAACCTCTCTTAAGGATGGTGGGCGGCAGTCGTGACTGTGTGAGTGACTAACATGGTCAGCATCGGCCCTGACAATAGGTTTACAATTTCAACATAAAATTCACTTGGAAATCCGTCGGGACCGGGCGCCTTTCCGCCCTGAAGCTGCTCTACACCCTCCAGCACTGACAATGGTGCATTAAGGCAAGACACTTATTTGGAGGTTACCCCTGGAAGATCCAAGTTCTTGAAGAAAGACTCCATCGTAGTCCACCTATCCTCATAATGCTCAGTCTGATATAAGTCGGAGTAAAATCTCCGAAATGCTGCTTTAACCTTTCTGGGATTTCAGGTAAGGGTTCCAGTACCTTCCTTAATTGAGGTCGTGGCTTTGGGGCTATCTTTTACCTCGCAAGATAGGCTAAATACCAGTCCAGCTTATCACCATGCTCAAACAGACTTTGTTTTGCAAAAGTAAGTTCCTTCTTGGCTGTCTGTGTGAGCGTGGAATTCATTGTAGACCGAAGTGTTGTGATCCTCTGCAGCCTAGCCACCGAGGGTCTATCACAGTATGCCCTCTCAGCTGCCTTCAAACGTGCCTGGAGCAAGCGTTCCTGCTCCAATTTTAGATTAGATTAGATTAGATTAGATTAGATTAGATTACAGTGTGGAAACAGGCCCTTCGGCCCAACAGGTCCACACCGACCCGACGAAGCGCAACCCACCCATACCCCTACATTTACCCCTTACCTAACACTACGGGCAATTTAGCATGGCTAATTCACATGACCAGCACATCTTTGGAGTGTGGGAGGAAACCGGAGCACCTGGAGGAAACCCACGCAGACACGGAGAACGTGCAAACTCCACACAGTCAGTCGCCTGAGGCGGGAATTGAACCCGGGTCTCTTGCGCTGTGAGGCAGCAGTGCTAACCACTGTCCCACCGTGCCGCCCACTTCTGCCATATCCTAAGGAATAATTATTCCTTTGGTATAAGCCTTAGCAATTTTCCATAGAATGGATGGGTTACTGGTTGAATCTGAATTAATGGCTCAGAAAGATCTGAATTCATTACATAAATACTCAGTGTACTTTCTATCCTTAAGAATAAAGGGATCCATTCGCCACTGTCTCGAATCTGTTATATTGCCCTTAATCTTAACCAATAAGTAGACTGTTGCATGGTCAGAAATTGTAATATTCCTAATTGTACAGAACACCACCGAATTGAAGATTGCTGCAAGATGTGGAAGAGGTCAACCCTCGTGTGGCATTTCTGCGGGTTAAAGAAAATAGTAAAATCCCTATTTATGAGGTGGATCGGCCTCCAAACATCCACCAGCCCCAGTTCCACACAAAAATCCACTAACTGCTCAGATCGTAAAGATGGTCCTGGGGATTTTGGGCATTCTGTCCACCGTGGGTGCAAAAGACAATTGAAGTCTCCTCCTAGAATAATGTGCTGCGAAGAAAGATTACTTAATTTGGAAAATGCATCTATCAGGAATTTAAGGCTGTGCACCAGGGGACAATAATCATTCAAAATACCATTTCTTCCCCATATATGTTTGAGGATTATGATCCTCCCGTGGATGCCTAATACAATCTCGTAATTTAAATGGAAGATTCTTCCTCACCAGTATGGCTTCTCCCATACTCCTAGTATTAAAAGACTAGAAATAAACCCGATCAAACCCACCCTGCTGCAATGTCAAATGTTCCTTGTCATCAATGTGCATCTCCTGCAATAGGACAAGATCCACCCTCTCCTTGTTAAGGCTAGAAAGTACCTTTTTCCTCTTAACTGCCTCCCCTTAATGCTCCAGATACACCATTGAAGCATGACATTAGCCATAACACACTGGAACAACATTTGAACTCCAGAGAGGAAGAACTCAAATTACACATCGCTGAGCATCAATGAAAAAAGACTCATCGAGCCTCAAAAAAACATACTAACTAAAACTACTACAACTAACAAGCTTTCAAAACGTTCTACAACTAAATACATATAAAGACAAACAGAAAACAGGCTACAAAGTGCCAATGGCAATCAGGAGAGGCATTTAACACCCTCCCACCCACCCACCCCCCCCCCCCCCCCGGGGGCATTTGCACGTCACAAATCTTTATCTGCTGCCCCATTATCAATACTACATACCTGGCAATTAAACACAAAAATCTGGATTGAACTGCCCTTAGGTAGGCATTCAGTCTTCATGATCAGCTTGATAACTCCCTTCAGCTTGAGCCGAACCCGACACACAAACTAAGCAAGAGAAAAACGAGTAGCAATAATAATCAAGTTAACAGTGAGTACTCGATCCATCCCTGACTATAATTTAATATTAATTAATACCAGAAAGATTCAACAAACGTTCTTTAAAACGAGAGAAACATGATTGTCGATATCCATTAAAGCATCCAGCCTGCTTTAGAGTGTCCACAAAATTTTCGCGTCCTCTGGATCATGAATGGATCTATTGAAAGATCCACCAGTGCGTAGAACTATTGAAAGCATATGGAGCACCGCTGTGTTCATGAAGGAATACTGAATCTCAAGTTCCCTTACTCTTCTCATGATATCATCAAAAGATTTTCTTTTCTCAATTACTGCCGCTGAAAAGACCTGGAAGAGCATAATCCTGGAGCCCTCGTCGGATCTTTTCCCTGTGTTCTGGAAGCTGCCATAAGTCTTTGATTGTCTCTGCAACTATGTAATCGCACAAGGACTGGGTGAGGGCTTTGGTCTGAGTCTGACCTGCGCTCCATAACCCGATGAACTGTCTCACTCTTCACTCGTCCCTCTTCAGCTTTGAAGTGAAGGAACACTGCAGCCAGTTCTCGAAAAAAACTCACTGGCTGAACACCTTATGTCTCCAGGAGACCGATGATATGAACATTCTTCATTTTGCCCCTGTTTTCGAGGTCGTCACCTTGTTCAGTTAGGTACGGACCTGTTTTCCAAGGGCGAGGATCCGCTCCTTAGAGGAATCGATGACATTCTCTGCCCCTGCAGTTTGACGCTCGACCACATCCGTTCTGTTTCCAAGGCTTTCAAGTTGCTGCTCATGTTTTTGGAGCACGGCTGAGAGTGGTTCTAGTTTCCTACTGAATATTTCTTCAATCATGGTTTCAATCATTTCACGTAACTTGATTAACTCGGTGACAAAGGCCTGGTGGGTAACTGGGTCCATCGAACGAGCAGAGGGGGTTACAGCTACTGCCTCAGGCTTGCTGACAGCTTCTGACGTTGCCCTGCATGTTGGGACTTACTCGATCCTTTCCCGTGTTTTGTCATTTCCACTTGACAAAACGGAATTAGTAAGGATTCTATAGCTCATTTAGTGTTCAATTACCACTGTGATTCAGAGCCCAGCAAAGCAGACCTTTCAGATCGCTGCCGTCTTGTTTCCCCGTTAAAACTTTATCGATGTTATAATTTCGTTTAATTCCTGGATATTCTGGAGCCGTGCCATTCAGTACCACTGACTACATTTTCCCGACAAGGCATATTGCTGCCCATTCCTCGATAATCCTTGACTCCTTTGTGATTCGTGAACCTGCCTCAAAAATATTCAATATCTCTGCCTCGAATAGACTGCAGGAAAGTGTTTCAAAGACTCACAGCACCCTGAGAAAATAAACATAAACCGACTGATCGATGTGTGAGATTAGTTTTATTTTTGTATCCAGATCTTAGAAAGGATATAGTAATATTGGAAGCAATTCAGAGGTGCTTGCCTTCACTTATTCCATGGATGAAGGGCTGACAATATGGAGACCTTAACAGGTTACTCTTGGAATGAGAGCTGGTCTTATTGAAATATACAATGCCTTGAGGTGAATGGATCAACGAGATACCCAATGGTTGTTTGCATAGTCCAAACTTGAAGTCATTGTCATAGAATCCGTACAGTGTGGAAGCAGGACATTCTGCCCATCGAGTCCACACAAATCCACCGAACAGTATCCTACCCAGGATACCCTACCCTATCCATGTAACTCTGCATTTCCCATGACTAACGTACTTAACCTACACATTCCTCGTCACTCTTACTAATTTAGCATGGTCAATCACTCTAAGCTGCACATCTTTGGAATATGAGAGGAAACTAGTGAACGGGGAAGAAACCCACACAGACACGGGAAGAATGTTCAAACTCCACATAGAGGGTTGGATGAGGTTGGAATTGACCTCAGCTCATTGCTGATATGAGGTAGCAGTGCTAACCACAAATCCACCATACTGCTCCATTAGCCCTAATAGTTGCCTGCGGTTGATGAAAGAAATCTGCCTGACTTGTTCCTGTCACTGAATCTGGCCCAGTCTGAAACCTTTATAATCGGTCATATCACCAACCTGGTTACATTTAAAATGTGCTATGAGCAGTGGAGAAGTGGGAATAGAAAAGGAAACTGTTGACACCCTCCAACTTCAGTCAGAACCGGATTGAGGAGAAATTCTCAAAGTTGGATTTCATTAAAGTGGGAATTCTCTTTCTCAGAAGTTTGGAATGTTTGAATCTTTATAGGAAAGCAAGGCTGGCCTCGTCTGATTGTTTATAGACAGGTGAATCAGGGATAATGGTGCATGGAGAGAAAAGTGCAGCTGGGACCACAATGAGATGAGTCACGACCTTATTTACGTGTGGAGTAGTGTCAAAGGGCCGAATGGCCCCCTCGTGTCACTCAGCCCTGTGTTCTGATGTTCTATTCAGCCCTTCGGACCTGCTACACAGGGACAGATCGAGGTCACTCCGATGGTTAGGTGCAGTTTCAGAAATGTACTTAGAACATCCAGGCTGGGTCAGAACGTGGCCACCAACCTCAATCCTTCTTTCCAGGCTTCCCCTCTCTGTAACTTCTGCTCCATATCTGAGTCATCTTCCAGACCCAGATTCACAACCACCATACGCCACCAAGGGCTAACTCAAATAAATCTTCTGGTCTCCCTGAATGCAACATTGTACAATACGATTTCCAGGAAAATAACCCGTTACTTTCCAAAAGCATAACATAAGAATGCAAGAAAAAGGAACAGGAGTCGGCCATTCGGCCCCTCAAGCCTGAATGCTCATTTAATAAGAACATGTCTGATCTCCGCTTTCCCACGCAATTCGTTGTATCCCTCCACAACTCTTTTGGAATAGGGAATTTCAGACATTCACTACCTTCTGAGAAAAGATTGAATTTGGTGTTCCTTATTCGGTATCTATCTCCTTGAGTTCGAGGCTCAGGGGAAACACCTTCCCAGCATTTACCTTGTCAAGCCCCCTCTGTATCTTGTACATTTCAGTCGTATCACCCTTATGCATTTCAACTGCAATGAATAATCGCCCCAGCATTTTCGATGCACTCAATAAATCAACCCTTTCCTACCAGGAACCCGCCTCATGAACCAACCTAGTTACTTGCAACATCAGCATGCTGACATTACGTTTCATGCACAGGAACAGTCCAATCACTTTGTATTGCTCCTTTTTTTGGGAGTCCTCTCCATTAAATAACAGCCTGAATTTTGGTTCTCTGTGTCATCTACAAACTCGGATGTATATTGCACTCAGCTCCCACCGTCAGGCTATCAGTGTAGATTGTAAAAAACTGATGCAATCGGCCTGATATTTGTGGTAATCCAGTTACACCTTTATCATGAAGATCCAGTAATCCTGACTCTCCGATTGCTATGTGTTAACCCACCGTCATTCCATGCTAATATATTATCCGTCAAACTAAAAGCCTCTGTCTTGTGTCAGAACGTTTATTTTGTGATATCTTGTTGAAAATCTCTGGAAAGCCTCATGTTGACCAGCTCCCTTTATTAAGGCTGTTTGCCACATTCTCAGGAGTTCCTGATGAAGGGCTCTTGCTCGAAACATTGACTTTCCTGCTCCTTGGATGCTGCCTGACCTGTTGTGCTTTTCCAGCATGACTCTAATCTTGACATTCTCAGGATCGCCAGAAAAAATGTATGATTTTACAGAACAAAAGTAGTTTCCCTTTCACAAAACCATGCCACTCTGGGTTTAGCTTTTCTAACTGCCCTGAAATTCCTTCCTTATCAACAGGCTCTAGAAGATTCCCAGCAATAATGGTTAGGCAAAATGTTTCCTGCTTTCTGTCTCATTCGTTTCTTGAAGACAGGCGCAACATTGGAGGGTCTCCAGTTTCGCTGGAACATTTCTGTAATCCAGAGTGTTATGGAGTAGTTCACACAGTGCTGCTGGTCACTCTGTGACCACTTCTTTTAAAATTAACTATGAATTACTGCTGACCTGCTCCCCTTATTCTTGCCTGTTATTTGAAAACCTTGTTACTTTTGTTGCAGACAGTTCAAGAAATTCCCTCCTACTACCATTTTGTTTATACCATTTAAATGCTTAGAGTACTTTCCCCATGAGGAACCATTTAAAATACTGGTGTAAGTTATTTGCCTGTTCCCTGTGGCCAGTTCCCTCGTTACACCCTCCATATGGCCTCAATGTACTTTCCTGACTGCACTTCTGCCTCAGCTCACAAACACATTTTTAAGCTTTTTTTTTAATACAGATGGAAAAAGCTCGTGATACTTGTTTTTATATTTCTTGCAAATTTATTACATCATATCTTTTCATACATCTTCCTCGTTTCTAGATTCATACAAACATATTGTGTACAAACACACCATTTGGTCCAATTTATCCATGCTGGCCAGGTTTTCTAAACTAAACTAGTCTCATTTGCTTGCACTGGCCCATATGCCTCTAAACGTTTCCATTCCTATGATTGTCCAAATGTCTTTGAAACATTGTTGCTGCACTTGCATCTACGACTGTTCCGCTGGCAGCCCATTCCATACTTACATCACCCTCTGTGCAAATAAAGTTGCCCCTTTGTCCCTTTCAAGTTTTCCCTCTTTTACTTTAAATCTATGCATCTATGTTTGAACTCCCCGATCCTGCAGAAAAGACCTTGGCTATTCACCCTATCCATGCCTCCCATGACATTATAAACTTCGAGAATGTCACCCCTCAACCTCCTACAATCCATCTGATAATAACTTCGAGATAAAATGTTTAACAATAGGCACTTCAAATTTGAAAGAATTATAAAGATGAAAGGTAAAGAAAACAGCCCAAAGTTCATACTTTCAGTTTTGCTCTATGTTACAAAACTAAGGAAGCATGAAACTCTTACTCGTGCCAATAAGAGGTCAAGCTCCTGAATTCCTTAGTGTGAAGGAGATGATGATCTATAGAGTGAAAACCTATCTCTTGCTAGATCTATATAATACCACATGGTCAACATTCTCTCTCCTGTTCTCTCTATGACCTTGTGTGGATGTGTTTTCTTTATCTTACACTCAGTTAGAGAGAACCCCTTTCCCCCATTCACATGTTAATTTAAACTCATTTTGCATCATCTTCTCGGTCACCACTGCTAATAGCCCGTTTATGTTTTGCCATGCCCTCTTATCCAAGTCATGCATCCCCCAACTCCGGCAAGGCATTAAAAAGACCAGTTTCCAACCCTTTTCAGTTCTTAACAAGTCACACAGACTTGGAAGGCTAACTCTGTTTCTCTGTCTCTGCAGATGCTGCCAGACCTGCTGGGTTTCTCCAGAAATGAATAGGAACAGCACAAATTTTCAATTAAAGAAATAGCGAAGCTTACTGGAAGTAAAAACACAAAAATGGCTGGAGAAACTGAGACCTTCGTAAAAGGGTCACTGGACCCAAAAGATTGACTCTACATTCACTACAAAAGACGCCCGCAGACGTGCTTTGTTTCTTCAGCATTTTTTGAAGAAGTTCCAATTTGTGAAAGCTTCTCAAACGCCCTGTCCAACACGGAGCGCCGTACCCTGGGAACTGAACGATAATGCAAAGTGCACACATTCATTGTCTCGGAAAATGCATATGGCTGGCGTCACTGACACCACAGAGCTCTTCATCATGGTCAGGGAGAAAACCAGAGAGAAACACATTCAATTCAAACGCAGAAGATGACATTAAGATTAAGGAGAAGATTCAGATGAATATGTCAAAGGATTTGAGTAATGTAACAAATTGGAAGCATGACACCAAGGAGAGACACTCAGCAGAATTAGAGTAGGAAAATTGAATTATTATCGCATCAGAAACCAGGTGATGTCACTGAGTTCACGGCTGATGGGTGAATGGAACTCGATGTGAACTGGGGAACAGTCAGTAGAATTGAATTGCAGATATTGCAGCTCAAACTGGGCTATCACGTGATGCTGTTGACAACAGCAGCAATAAAAGCAGGATTGTATTCAAACATAATCTGGAACATTTTCCCCAGTATATTACATCAGTCTACAATTACCACCAAGACAAATGATGGTTCAGTGATGTGTGTGGGTGAACATGTCAAGGTCAGGACCATGTGGACCTTAAGCTGATGACAAACCATTAAAGCTACCGCACTTGAATGGTTTCATTCCAAACAGCAGAACGAACATCTGATAGAGAGGACGAAATGATCCTAAGACCAACAGATCAGATCTAAGCTCTGCAGTCCTGCCACATCCAGACATAAATGTCGGTGTACTATTAAACAACTTACTGGAAGAGAGGACACCAGAAATATCCCCATGCTAAATAATGGAACAGCCCTGTACATCAGTGAAAATGACAAGGGTGTAGTATCTGCACCATCCTCAGCCAGAGGTGTTGAATCGATGATTCATGTCACCGTCGTCATGATGCCACAGAATCACAGATGCCAGTCTTCAACGAATTCGATTCGCTGCACTTGACATGAAGAAACAGTTGGACACGTCGATACAACGAAGGCAATGAGCCCTGACACCAGTCCCACAATGGTACTGAAGACTTGTGCTGAACAACAAGCCGTGTCCCTGGGGAAGCTTTTCCATTCCAGCTCCAACGCAGACAACTCCCTGGCAATGTGGAAAATTACTCACACTATGTTCCGTCCCCTAATAGATTAATAATTGCATTCTGACCATAAAACACTCCCTCAGTGCCTTCACGATAATCACATTGGTGGGAGTTAATTTTGACAGACTGTCAAGCAGTACAGAAATAACCCGCTCAGTGTGATTTCCGATAGGTTCATTTGTGGACATGGTGCTGTTATGGAAATGTCACTGGATTACTAATCCAATACAGGATAATGCTCTGGGAAGCTGGTGGAAGTTAAAAAAAAATAATAAAATATCATGATCTAGAATCTGGTGATGGCAACAGTGACCTTGCATCCAATGTTGATTGTAAACATCGATCTCCTTCCACAAAGTACTTTCAGGAAGTGAATCTCCCATACTTTCCTGGTCTGGCCTAAAAATAACTCCAGACACACAGACATGTGATAAAGTCTTCAATGGTCCCTGAAACGGCCAAGCAAGACACTCAATTGTATCACACTGGTCCAAGGTCTTAAAGGATAAAACCAGACAGAATACCCGGCACCAGCCTCGATATCAGAAAAGGGCACGGGAATCACAGTCCTGTTGACCCTGCAGAGTCCTCCTTCCTCACATCTGAGAGCTTGTGACAACATTTACAGAGCTTTCCCACAGGCTGTACGGAAACATCGGGAAAGGAGTAGGCCATTCAACACATTGAGCCTTCCCTATTCTAGTTCATTGAGAAAATTTCCTCAATGCAATTTCCCCGACACAGTGTTCATATCCATTAATATGTTTAAACATTGTGAAATATAAAATAAGAACTGTTGTAGTCCCTTCAGTCCATCAATCTTGCTCCTCGATTCAATATACAGGCAGTTCTCTGATAACACGGGTTTATTAAACGTAATTTGACTGCAGTGCGATTCGTGAATTGTGATCTTTTTTCTATAAAGCGATTCCTTGCCAGACACCGTCTGAACAACAAAAACCCAGCTTCAGGATCCTCTGTCTGCAAAATACACCCTGTGAGTGTTCAGCTAAAACAGGAATGCAATCCGCTCTGCAAAGCCTTGAACCTGAGCCTGAAACGGGGAAGTGTTCTCTCCAATTAGAAGGA
This sequence comes from Chiloscyllium punctatum, assembly GCF_047496795.1. Taxonomy (NCBI): domain Eukaryota; kingdom Metazoa; phylum Chordata; class Chondrichthyes; order Orectolobiformes; family Hemiscylliidae; genus Chiloscyllium; species Chiloscyllium punctatum. The sequence goes on from NC_092752.1 coordinate 66,367,112, forward strand.
ACTTTATTTCAAACCAGGGGGAGAATCTTGAGGAGAAATGGAATTCCATGTTGGCATCACGTGGTCAGTCAGCCCTTCGCGCTTTCAGGTGAAGAATTTGGTGAAAGGTACAGGGATGTAGCCAATGGCTGTAATGTGAAAGTGTTGCGTTTACAGCACTATTTCATTACCATATATGATTTTAAGGTTTAATTAGACTGTGCTAGTGTGTGTGTGTTAGACGAACTTTAATTTTGGTTTTATACTGATATTTTGCGGTTCGCCCATTATTCTCGTTTCCCCATAGACCACATTATTAATATTGCATGATTTTCTGCAACACAGTGATGCACAGGAACACAGCTACCACGTTATTGAAGAGCAACCTGTAATGATATCTGATCCTCCATCTTCATACCATACCCTGCTCTCTCCCTATCCCTTTAGTTTCCAGAAATCCATTTTTATATTCAGTGCCTTGGTTTCCACAGTCTGATCTGGGAGATAATTCCCCAGGTTCACCAGTCTATGAGTGCAGACATTTATTATCATCTCAGTGCAGAGTGGTCTGTCTGTACCAAATACTATGGCCCCTTGTTTTGATGTCCCAGCCAGGAGAATTGTCACCACTGCTTCCAATCCGTCTTGTCCTGACAGAGTTTTATATATTTCACTGATATCTCCACTTATTTTCCTAAAGCCCATGGAATTCAGGCCCAGCCACCCCAGATTCTGCTCCCACAACAGCGATCAGTCTGGTCATCTTCGCTACTCTCCCTCAATGTCACCATACTCTTGTATTCAAATCCCCCTGAAATGAAGGTAAATACACGATTTATCTGCCTATCTGCTTCCTGCTCCTGCAATATTGCTTTCAGTGACTGGTGTACAGGGAGATCCAGATCCTTTTCAATGTTACAGCTCCCCACTTGTTGCGTCTGTGTACACTGGTCAGCGTGACAATGCCATTACCAGTATTGACTTCATGATTCAGATCTCATTGCCCGACACTGACCTCGGAGGGCTGCACAGAAGAAACAAAAATGCAGCTTAAGTTCCTTTATACATAAACATTTTTCAACCAATCCCTTTTCAAATGATAGGCTCTAGTTCTGTTTTTCCCATCAAAGTCACAAGATCACATATCCCCCGCCTCCCCTCCCCATTGCTCCTCATGTGCCACGTATTTGCCCAGACACTACACTTGTCTCAATCACCTTGGAGCTTTTTGACATCCTGCTCACCCACTCACAATCTGATATTGTTTAGTGCCATCTGCAAATTTGAAAATATTGTACTTGATCCTCTCAATCATTATCATGATGTGTATTGGGAATAGCTGGGGCCCAAACCCCAACCCTTGCTATGTCCTCCAAGCCTTCCATTCAAAAAATACATTGTTTTATTTCTACTCACTGCTTCCTGACAGCTCTCCCATTGTAAAACCATGTTAGTCCCAGTCCCATAGGATTTGTATTTGCATAATAGACTTTATCAAAAATCTTTCTGAAAATGCACATATTTCATTAATTGCTTCTCCATAATTATGCTAAAGGCTCTTTCTCAAATATGATTCCTATTTGATCAATCTCTGTTGACTTTGTCTGTGCTCATTACTTTCAGTTCCAATACTTCGTCTAAAACTGTTCAGGTGCTAATTTCATTCTATTCCATTTTTCTAAACAGACTAATGTTCGCTAGTTTTTTTGGGAAGTTTTCTTTTTTGTTTCGTTTTCTTATGTGAAGACATAACTGAATCATTTGGTCCACAGTTCTGCCTTTTCCCTGTCTTCAATTCTCTGGTATCAGACTGTAAGAAAGTTGCACCTTTTTTCCCGTAATTTTGCCATTGACATATTTTCAGAAGATATAACAAGTTCAATCTTAAAACCCTTGTTAATATACTCTTCAGAAACCCATCAATTCCTACCTTAAGCTACTCAATGATTGACCTTCCACAGCCATACAAACACAGAAGCACAGACTTTGTCCCATCAACAATACAGCACGGTCGACATTAGCCCCACTTTCCGACACAAAACCGTAGCCGTGAATCTTATGGCATTTCAAGTTCACAACCGTGTATTTTCTAATGGTTGTGAAGTTACCATGACAATTCTTCTCTCAGGAAGTGCATTCCTGACCCCAGCACCCTTTGAGTGAAAAACAATCCTCAATTCCTCTCCACATCTCAAATCCTTCAATTTAAAATGTGCTCCATTGTTCTTGGCCATTTGACTAAAAGGAACAGCTGCTATCTATCCATCCTGTCCAGGTTCCTCGTAATCCTATCCTTCTGAATCTTGGCCCACTCAGCCTTCTTTCCTCCAGACTAAACAGCCCGAGCTTATACAGCCTATCTCCATAGCTAATATGCTCCATCGCAGCGAACATCGTTGTGAATCTCCTCTGAGCCCTCTCTAGTACAATCACATTCTTCCTGTAATGTGGTTCCCAGCACTACAATCAGTATTCCATCTTGGCAAAGCAAACTTCCGCATATCTCTTATAATCTATGCCTTGATGAATAAAGGTTATGTCTACGGTCCCGTAAGCTTTCTCAAATTGTGCATTAACCAGTTTAGTCACATTCAGGAATTTGTGGAGAAGCACACTCTGAGCTTCCTCGTGTGCTGCCATTCATTGAGTTTTCCCCTGTCCAGTTCCTTCTTCCAAAGTGCATCATTTCATATTCATCAGGGTTACATTCCATCTGCCATTGATCCACCCATCTGACAATTCCATCTGTATCTTCCTGTAACATAAGACCTTCCTCCTCACTGCCAACTACCCGGACAATCTTTGTATCAAACGCAAACTTAGTTGTCACACTCCCGCTACCCCCGTCTATATTCACAGCTGATTCATTTATGAATACCACAAATAATCAGGTTAAAGATGACACAACACCAGGTTACAATCCAACAAGTTTATTCAGAGGCACTAGCTTTGAAGAGCTGCTTCTTCATCAAGTGGTTGTGCGCTTTGAAATCTCGTGCCTCTGAGTAAACCTGCTGGACTATCAACTGGTGTGATGTGATTTTTAAGTTTGTCCACCCCAGTACAACACCAACACCTCCGTATCACAAATAATAAGGGACACAGTACAGATCCCTGTGATACATCATTGGACACCGGTCTCAGTCACATTAACAGCCTTCAACCACTACCCTCTCTCTCCTAACAGTAAGGTGATTTGGATGCAACTTGGCAAGTCACGAATACTTGTGACCTGTTCCTTTATTATTGTTTTCCACTTGACACACTTGCAGAATATCTGGGAATTCTCCCTAATCTTGCCCGACCAGCAGGTTTCTATGCCCCTGTTTTAGGCAGTTCTCAATAAGTGAAGAATTTCCTCAATATTGCGGTCTTAAATGGTCTGTCCCTTAAACTGCAATTATTTGCCTTGAATGTGGAACTCACAGCCAGGGAAATGTCCTGTTTATTTCCAACTCAGCATATGTTTTGTGAAGTTTCCAAGTTTCATTGTGACCCTCCTCTCATTCTTTCAAACTCTAAAGAACACAGGCCGAGTTTCCTCATCAGGCAATCTCGCTATCTGAGTGAATAATCTGGACAATGTCCATTGCACTTTTTTGTGGTCAGTATATTCTTTCTCAGATTGGGTCACCACCACTTTACACAATGGATGTAGGTTTGCTCGTTACATTTCCAGACGTTTCGTTATCTTACTAGGTAACATCTTCAGTGGACCTCACGCGAAACAATGCTAAAAATTCCTGTTTCCATTTATATGTTTGAATTTCTTTGTGTTGGTGATGCTATTTCCTGTGGCGAAGTCATTTCCTGTTTCTTTTCTCAGAGGGTGGTTGATGGGGTCAAAAAACTAATAGCACATCAAGTTAGACATCTGTCATGAATACAGATGGATTTTCTCCATTGTTGCTGTTAATTCCTAAATATCCAATATCACACGCTGTATAATAGATTCCAACAGTTTCCAACTTGCAGATGTCAAGTTAATTGTTCGGCAGTTCTCCAAACTATGTCTTCTTCCCTTTATAGATGCTTGGATTCCTTCCATCCATCTATAGTGCTTGGACCACGTTTGCTAACTTCCATTTATCCTCAATGGCTTCCAGCCTCTTCAGAATGCACAGGAAAATGAAACACGATCATTGACTGTGCAATTAATATTTCTATTGCCGATTTATGTCTGACATTTTAATATGAAGTACATTAGGTTTGTCAGACTTAGCGATGCTCAGTCCAGTTACATTCTCAAATACCACCTTGTTACTGATATAAGTTGACTTTATGTCTTCCGTTGCACAAGCCCAACATGATCACTGGGTATTACTGGGTGATTTTGTGGATCTTCCTCCATGAAGATAGATGCAAATTAACTGGTTACTTTCTTGGCCATTTCCCTGTTTTTCACAGTAAACTCTCCTCTCCCGATTACCAATTTCCATATTTGACCTTGCTTTTACTTTGTTTCCTTTGAAATACAGATTGTAGATTTATGCAGTGTTTTTGTTCTTGTTTGTTAGCATTCATGTTCTGTTTTTGATTTCCTTATCAATTTCATGGCCCTTGTTTCTCGATCGTGAATTTGTGAGAATTCTCAAGTTTCCACAATGACTGAAATTCTTCCAAAGTCGCTTCCTATGATTAATGCGTTTTTTTTTAATTTGTTATGTTAAACATCATTGTGCCATTTTCCCTTTCCTTTTTTTTATATCTGAAATAAATAGACGTATTATTCAGACTTTGCATTATTTCTATACATCTCCTGCTCCTGACTCAGACATATTCAGGAACACTGCAGGAGGACAGAGAAGGAATTGCGTGGGCCCTGGCTGATATTTGTGCATCATCGCTGGCCAATAGGCGAGGTCCCGGAGGACTGGAGGGTAGCGAATGCTGTGCTCTTACTCAAGAAGGGCTAAAAAGAAAAACTTGGGAACTGTGGACCACTAAACCTAAAATCTGTAGCAGGTAACTTACTTGAAAAGGTCCTGAGATATAAGATATATGTGCATTAGGAAAGACAGTGTGTGATTCTAAGCAAGATTGGAGTGTTGCTAGAAAAGCACAGCAGAGCAAGCAGCATCCGAGGAACAGGAAAATCAACGTTTCAGGCAAAAGTCTATCATCAAATTCAGCACGGATTTGTGCATCGGACACCACAACTCACAAATCTGTTCGAATTCTATGACGAAGTGACCAGCAACGTTGAGGAGGTAAGGGTGGTATGCGTAGTCTATATAGATTCAAGTAAGGCCTTCAACAAGCTTCCACATGGTGCGCTGCTCTGGAAGGTTAGATTGCATGAAAATGGAGGAGGACCTGCCAAATTGGATACAAAATTGGCCTGATGGTAGGAAGCAAAGAGTAACAGTGGAGGGATGCTTGTCAGAATGGAGGCCTGGGACTAATAGAATGCATCGGGGCGATGCTGGCACCACTATATATTACATATATCTATAATTTAGATGAGAATGTACGTGCATGATTTGTAAGTTTGAAGGTGACAATAAAATAGGCGGTTACATGGAGAATGACAAACGTTATCAGAAATTTCAGAACTTACAGCAGTACCTTGATCAGCTGGGGAAGTGGGCCGAGAAATGGGAAATGGATTTTAATGCAGATCAGTGTAAGTTCTTGCATTTTAGAAACTCAAATCAATATCGGAGATTTATGGTGAATGGCTGGGTCATAAGGAATGTAGTGGAACAGAGGGACCTTGGAATTCAGGGACATAGTTCTCTGAAAGTTGATTCAGAGCTAGACAGGGCAATGAAGAAAACGTTTGGCACACTGGCATTCATCAGTCAAGGCACTAAGTAGCGAATTTGGGGAGCTATGCTGCAGAATACGGGGCACTGATGAGGCCATACTTATAGCGTTATGTTCAGTTTTGTTAACTTTTCTATCGGAATGATGTTATTAAACTGGAATGAGTGTAGAAGAAATTTACAAGGATGTTGCCAAGGACTCAAGGCTCTGAGTTATATGGAGACGTTGGAAAAGCTAGGACTTTTTATTATTGCGTGTATGTGACTGGGGAGAGCATCTTATTGAAGGGTATAAGATCATAACAGGCATGGATAGAGTGAATGCACTCAGCCTTTACTTCCGGGATTGGACAATCACGGACTAGAGGGCATCAGTTTAAGGACAGAGGAGTAAGAATAAAAGGGAACCTGAGAAGCAACTTTTTTACACACAGGGTAATACACATATGGAATGAGCTACCTAATTTTCCTAATTCACTGGAACAAACTTGACCCTCTCGGCTCCATGCTTCCATCATTGACCAAAATGTACAAACATTCTATATTGTATGCAGACGCCGTCTAAAATACAACATATTAATATCACTACTCCTCCAAAGCTGCTTCGGAGCAAGGACATTGATTAGTCCTCCTGACCACACAACACCAAATCCGAAAAAAACTTGATCTCTCTTTTGGTTCAATACATACTCTTCAACACACCTGATATACATTTAGGGAATTTATTTTTCACAGTTACATAGTTAACGCAGTTGAGATGCAACTTGAGACCATACAATAAGAATGCAGTATCCATGATATTTGCATGTCTAATTTTCAGAGCATATGACGCTCAGAATTTCTGCAACAGTTTTAGTTTCGATATATAATACACCAATGTTTGCTTCTCCTTGTTATTTGTAAGCTCCCCTTAAACTGAATCTGAGGGACATGGTCTGTGGCGTTATTGGTGATAGACTTGGACAAGACATTCCGGAAGGGTCACCTTGACGCTGTGATACAGACCAAGCGTCAATAACCTTCTCTGCTCTGTCAGGATAAGGGTCACCATATTCTATCTGCTCCTTCACACTCCCTGTATGCCTGTTATAGCACTGACCCCCGAACAAGGCTCACACTCTATTTCCAAATAAGGCTCAGGCATTTCCAAACACACTATTGAATTCAGCAACTTTCTTCCTCACTTTCTCTGTCACCTACACAATACCCCCCACACTAATAATGCTAAATTGATTTACAACTGTCGACTGACTCATTCCGGACACCTCACTATTCCTCCTAGCCCCACATCCACCAGCACTAACAGCAGGGTCATCCATTTCCACTCTCCCTCCCTCTCTCCCTTTATCCTGTTCCAGGAGAAACGGCCTGGAATGGGACAGAAAGGGCCAAGACAGGTGGTGCTGTGCCTGATGTCTGTTCCCTCACACCCCCTTCTCCCGCCATGTGGGGAGGAACCTGGCATGAGCCGGACAGAAACAAGATGGCTCATGGGGAGCTTCTGAAACATCCACTTCCCATCAACTGAGTACAGAGCAGCATTCAGTTCTCACTTTAAACCCACTGTCAGTTCCACCGTCAGTCCATTCACTTCCAAACAAAAACAGACACCTCACTGAACAGAGATGCAGACACTGAAATGCACAGACGTATTGGTAAACACCCCAACATACTAACATGCACAACACATATAAGGGGATGGGCATACACACAGATTACAGTACACAGAGACATATACAATTACACACAAATAGATACAAACACAGATAGAAACACAGAGGCTGATACATAGGCACACTCATGTAGACACACAAATACACAGAAAACAAGCACATGGACACACACACATACACATAGAGACACAAGCACTAGTGTCATTAAGACACAAATCGACCCTTTTTTTGGTTTATAAAGGGATCAAGGAATCTAGGGACGAGGCAGGAGATTGAGTTTGGGGTACATACAAGGAACTATTGAATGGTATATCAGACTTGATGTGCCGAATGGCCTTATTCTGCTCCTTTTTTCATGCTCATGTGGTGTTATGCTGTCAAGCATTCACTTTCTGAGATTGCAGCGGAGGATGGATTTGATACATATTTGACTGGAAAGAGTCAGTGGGAATGTGGGACAGGTTTGGAGGGCAGAGTGGTTGATGGTTATTCATAATTATTATATCCTTAAGTATGAAAAGAGGTGGTGATTTGATGTGAGGTTAGCACAGTTTTAATGTTATTGGTCCGACAATGAAATAAAGATGACCCTTTCCATTTAGTGCTGTGTGGTCTGTGGTATCCTCATCCTCAGGGAATAGGGAATAATGAGGATATTCTAGACTGAGCTCGACTGATCTTTGCTGGACAGGAGAGTCAATGTTTATTGGAAACAGACAGGAGACGGATGATCAGAGACAATTGGACCAGCCATGAGCATACTGAATGTGTTGTTCCCTCAATCCACCCTCGATGCTGTTATAGAGATATATTGCTACCCCTACCCATGTGTTGTTCCCTCAATCCACCACTGGAAACTGTTACAGAGATATACTGCTGTCCCTACCCAATGTGTTGTTCCCTCAATCCACCCCTCGATGCTGTTACAGGGTAGGGGACCACCCCAATCCGTCAGACAGGATCGTTACAATGAGACAGGAGGAGAACATTCTGCCCCTCTAAGAAATTACACAGGAATATAGAATTAAGTAATTCAGATTGTTGAGTACATTACACAGACCAGGACGAGGCCATTCAACCCGCCTGAGCGGCTCCACAGGAACAGAGAATATGTCGCTAGCAGGAAATAGAGAGTAGAGAGAAATGTTTACTTTCAGGTTGCAAAGCTCTATCTGATGGAGTGCCTCAGAGATCACTGTGGGGTCATCAATGACCAATAATCTGTATCAATGATCTGGAGGAAGGGGAGGGAATGGCTGGGAGCTCAATTAGCACGTACACCAAGATGGTAATTCATTGTGTCGTCAAATTGAGATACTGAGTCTGCAATATCATTATAGACAGGGAAGGTTAGTGTGCAAACCTTTAGTCGAAATAACATAAGGTAAATTGTCTGTTTTGGCATGAAGGATACAATAATGGTAATCAATTTAAATGCAGAGAGATTGCAGAACTCTGTGAAACAGGCGGTTTCCATGTTCCTGGGACATGAATCATGTGAAGTCAGTCTGAAAATGCAGCAAGTGATTTGGAAGGTAAGTGGAATGATGCTCTTTTTGACAAAAGGTTAAGGTTTAATTGCAGGAATGTTTTATTGCATCTGTGCAGGTCATTGCTGAGACCACAGCTGATGCACTGTGTGCAGTTTTGATCCCTAACACTAGAATAAAAGGATATAATTATTTTTGAAATGTTCAAAAAGGTTTCCCTTTTCTCATTCCTGAGATGCCAGCCTTTGGTTATGGGGGATAATCAGTTCCGATCTTAGCCTAGAAATAGTATTGAACCACCAAGACTTTCAGAAAAGTGCATCAGCTGGATGCTGATTATCTCTTGTCAGGGAGACTAAAGCTAGAGAATATATTTGAAGAAAAAGATGCATTGATATTAACACACATACTATGAAGATATCTACCAATATTTACAAATTACACAGACACGTGTACGCATGACATCATATTATAAAATGGGGACTTTTTTAAGATTGAATGGAATTGTGTACAACAAGAGCAATGATGCCCCTGCATATAATCCATAATCAGGTTTTCCAGAGAATGTTCCAGGAGAGCACACATGGTCCAGTTTGGTGTTCAGTTGACATTATTGTAAGTTTCAACACAGAGAGGGAGAAAATTATTCTCTGCCTGAGAAACAACAACCGATTGATCCCTTTCTCTTACTTTGTTCCACCAGATAGCAAAGTGTCAGTCTATAAAATCCCTGAGTTATCTTTGCCCCTTGTGATGGATTCCTGGTGAGGATTCATTGGAAACTCTCATATGCCCGAAACAAAGGGAATTCAGCCAAATCCAACTGTTCCAGAAAGAAATCCCACAACCAGTAGCTTATTTGAACAGAATAACTTCAAAGGCAGAATAACATTTGGAGCAGTCTGTCATTTTCCTATTTGATATGAGTTCAACGTTCTGTGTCTTACATTTTTTTCGAGAAAATGACCTACTCTGAGACCGATATCATTGGCCACATCATTAAACTGGTTACATTTAAGATTGGTGTAACCAGTGGAGGAGTGAGACGGAAAAGGAAACAGTGACCCTCCAACATTGGCTGGAACACAAATGAGAAATTTTCAAAGGGCTGTCCAAGTGGATATTCCCTCCCCAGAAGTTTGTGGTGCCTGGATGTTTACATTTATTCAAAGTTGTATTTGTTGACATTTGACAGAAAAGTGAATGTAGAAAATGGTAGACAGACAGAAAAGTGCTGGGGAAATCACAATCACATGACCCATAATTTTTGTGCATGGTGGAGCGGTGACAAAGTGTCTAATGGCACACTCCTGCTGCTCAGTCCTATGTTCCTATGTTCCATCCAACCACTCACAGCTCCTGCAAGGAGCATTTGGAGGCCACTTGCTCCAAATACCTGATCCACAGTAACACAGCATCTCATTCAGTCCCTCAAAACTGTCACACACACACGGTTTAGTGTGGGTTGGAAAAGGCTACTTGGAAATCCAGGCCAAGTTCGAAACACGCTTCTGGTCTCTTTGCAGAATGTCTCCTCACTGCAATTTGTGCTTTATTTGTTGGTCATAATACAGGCCCAGATTCACTGTGAATACAACCCTCATATCTCACCCAGAGATGACTCACAAAATACTTTTCTCTGTCTGATTGCAACGTTCAATAACATAACGTTTAGGAAAATTACAAACATTAACTTTGTAATTACAGAATATAAGGACATAAGGAACCGGAGCAGCTAATTCGGACAATCAAGCCATTGTCTACCATCAAGGCTTATCTGCTATTGGCATTAACGCCTTTATAATGCTCAATTCTTCACATTCCTTAGCTGTCTGACAGGTCAAAACTCCATCTACCTCCTCCTTAAATACTTTCAGTGATGTAGATCCCATAACTCGCTAGCCCAGATAATTCCTGACATTGATTACCCGCTGTGAGAGGAAAACATTCCCTACACATACATCGTCACCGAATTGATATGAACGAGAGGTGAACACAGGGGCTCAGCAAACAGTGAATGGCTCTGATATCAAGTGAGTATTTGACTGAGGATGGCATCAGGACCACCCACTTATTTGAGCTGAATGGAAATCAGCTGTAACCTCCCACTTGTCTGGGTCTTTCAGAGCACAAAGAAAGATGCTTGTGGTGTGTGGCCAACAGTCCTAACAGTTCCTGGACATCTCTGCAGGAGATCCTCAGGTTAGCCTCCTCAGCACAAACATCTTCAACTGCTATATCAATATCTTTCCACATCATAAGATCTGAAGTAAGGATGATGACTGAAGATCACACAATATTCAGAGATATTGTGCCCCCTCAGCTCCTGAACCATCCTGTGTCCATGTGCAGCAAGACCTGGACAGCATTCCGTTTGTGCTGTTAAAGTGTCCGTAACATTCATGTAACAGCGCTGCCAGACACTGCACATTTCCACAGTTAATAGAGGAGCTCAATCAGCATCCCAGGCTGGTTGCACACTGATATGTGGAAGCCATTGAGCCCGTGGAAACTACTGAACAAGAAGAGGGACAGCCCATTCAATCCACCTGCTTATTCCACATCAAGAAAAGGGTCAGTACATGGAGCTGTTAAACAGGAACAGGCAGATCCCAATCAGACCCTTAAACCTGTTCCATGAGATCAGGAGGAGGCTATTCAGCCCCACGAAATAGTTATACAGAAACAGGAGGGCGTCATTGATACTCTAACATGACAAACCAATGAAACCGAGACTGCATTGATAGGGAGTTCCTTGGTGTTAATCATGGTTCTATTGTTTGTAGAACGTGTGCTACCTTAACATGGTTTGCTGGCAGTGATAAGGGAAACCAAATATTTTGTGTAAAGTCTCAAGGAGGCAACTTCTATCTCCGAGAAGACACTCCCATGTGCCCTACGTAGGTCAGAAGCTGCTGGGAAGAGTTAACTCTTTTATAATGAAGGTACTGTTGCTGCTGTCGGGATTATGGATGGCATGACGTTCATTGCAGGATCACGCACCATTTGAACTGTATTAACGTTGGGAGAGTTTTTTTTCAAAAGCCTGAACCTCTCTCTCTGTTTCTGAATCGAAATAGGGAGTGGGGATGTATGGGTGGAACGTTCTCAGAGGCTCTTAAACTATCGAGAATCATGTAACCCGAGTGAAAAAAAAATCCAATGAATTTATCACCGTAACAGTGTCTGTTTAGAACATCATAAGTGATTATGCATCCCCCTTAATGTTGAATGCAATCACCTTATTCTCTCACTGAGCTTTACTCACTGTTCATGTTGCCATCATCCCAGAGATTAGTCTGGTGAGACTTGAGAGAAAGTCTATCCACAGTACCCCAAATACTGCCTCAACACACTCAGGGATGATCACAATAATCCTTTACTCTCACTTAGACATCGCCGTTTCCTTCCTGTGTTATGAAACGCCATTATTTATCTATGAACTACGACTGACATGGAATTTGTAAGTTCCTTATATCTGTACGTCAGCATCAGTACAGCCAGCACCAGAGTTGCCTATGGGGATGTGCATCACACTCGGGGAGCATTTCAATGAGATCGAATACACCTAAAAGATGTAATGATCACCTACCTGAATAAAAACGAGCTGTACAAATACGGGAAACAGGTAGAGGATGGGAGCTATCTTTACTTTTGTTATTCTCTCACAAGATGTATGCAGCCCTGGTCAGGGCAGCATGTTACACCAATCTTAAACTGAGTGGCTGGTTCAGTTGTTCCACAGGACAGTAAAGAGTAAAACACATTTTACTGGGGGTTTGTAGTGTTACAATTCAGGATAAATTCTCCTGCTCAATTAAAACCAGCAACACAGAAAAGATTTATCGAATGCAGTAATCTGTGATAGTTCTATAGTCTAAGAGCTATTTAAAGTAAAAAATAACAACTTTATTTCTTAAAGTTTTACGGAGAAAATAATCGAACGAATATTTACAACTTCTTCCTCTAACCTGTCTTTGACCTTCCCCTTCCACAATACGAGTCAGATAAGACTCCTAATTAAGGTTTACAAAATAACCTTATCTCAAAGGCAGGAAGCTTTTGGTTCTTCTCCATAGTCCTGTCTTCTTTTCTTCTGGGGGATTCTGCTTCACCAGTTACGAATCAATGAATATACTTTTAAGGGAACTATTTTTCAGGCAGTCTTTGCGTGCTTGTAGCTTGGCAGCTCTGCGCTCAACTGTTCAATTTTCCTCGGTTTTATACCTCCGAACTATTGGATTGTGTCACTGGCTTTTAAGATTATCAATCTATTACATTCAAACTTGATTGGAAGTGGGTCATTTAGGGTATAATTTGAACTGTTTGGCTGCATTTGTTTTTGTCTCAAGACAATGAGCTAATCGAGTTGTTCGACCAAATGTTAAATTATATCTACTTTTCAGAAGACTTGGTGCTGTCAGGTAGTTTAAAGGTACAGTACACCCACATGTTCATCACTGAAATCACACGGAAACCTGATTAGGGAAGGTTGACACATTGACTTACCTAAAGGACTTCAGGCAAGCAGATGGGCTTTTATAACAAATGATAATGGTTGCTTTTAAATTCCACCACTTTCCTTCATAAGATATCAACAGACTATTATTCTGTGGCTCTAGATTATGAGTCAATGACTTGACTACCATAAACTGTCTTCCTGTACGTGCAGGGAACACGTCAAACATCCTCAAGAGCAATTATTTAGTGATGGACATGTGATGAGAAGGCACTTGAAACTGTTGCATCTAGATTGAACAAAGGCAAAAATCATGGCTTATTCAGAAGTTGCACTGAGTCTGCAGACGAGACTGAGATATCATGATGGTGGTTTTGGACAGGATTGGTGAGTGGGGAGGACATGGAGATGTAAATCCGTGAAGGACAAAATGGATTATGGAGTTTGAGAACATTCTGTGTCCTTCTCGCTTATCAGTAAGTAATTTATAAATAGTAGTTTGATAGTTATAATTTATAAGGAAAGGATTTTTTGTTTGGAACTGAAGACATTGACTTGCACTTTCCAAAATTTGTATATCATGAGCAGAAATTGAGTTCAACCCAGTTTAGTAGACAAATATAATGACTTACCAGGAACACCAACTATCGCAAGGATGGGATAGTAACCACCTTGAATAATCCAAAGGATATCCAGGATCCGTGATGTTAATGGTATCCAAGGCCGAGAAAGGTAGTAAAGACCCGAGGATAAACTTCTGTCCATTGTTGGAACATTCCAGTGTAATATTCTCAGATTCTGATCCATTGTTGGAATATTCCAGTCTAATGTTCTCAGATTCTGACACATTGTTGTACCATTCCAGTCTAATGTTCTCAGATTCTGATCCATTGTTGGAACATTCCAATCCATGATCCTCAGATTATGAATCATTATTTTAACGTTCATGTCTAATGTTCTCAGATTCAGATCTCTCCTCCCGCTCTCTCTCTCAAGCTGCTGATCCCTGTTAGTGCTGTCAGTGATGCTCCTGCTCACACTATGTGATATCACATTGAACAGAGCCCATTTATATTTCAATCATGGAAACTCTCCACTGCCATAATTAGGATCCACTGAGATTGATATTAATCTCAGTCACTGAACAAATAGCTCCAGTTTACCCCTTTGAATTCAATAATGATTTTATTAAAATTCAAAAGAACTTTTAAAGTTTACACATTTGGCATGGGATATGTGTGGGGGGTGAACAGGAAGAAATATTTGAGATGGTAGATTGGTTGAATGTAATCATTCAATCTGCCTTAGATATGGCAGTAATGACAAAGGATTGTCAGAACTTAAACAAGTTTCTTGGCTTATAAATCGAAATATACGGTCTGTAACTACTGATCAGTGATTATAATGTCAGTAAAATATGTAGATAACTTTTCTAGTCCATAATCTGACAGAAAATTACTTATGACAGCATGAGTGATAACAGACAAATGGCATGGATATGTTAACAGAGAATATAATGTGACACACAATTCAGATGGTTATTCAAGGATCAGAGAGGGCAGGTAAGGGTCCTGCTGTTAATGTTATCGATGTCAATCAACTGTATTGAAGTAAATGTCACTGGATTTCAATTGCAGTGTGATTACGATATCGGGGCATGGCTGCTGAGAGTGGAGGGAGGGAACATGATATTTCCCAGCCATCAGTATTGGAATTTTATTCTTCATAAATCATATGAAGATCAAACTCAAGGGTACATTGCCAATGAGGAATGAGGAGAGCCAATATTAACCACACAACCAGAAGACATTGGGACAGAGATTTGGCCATTAGACCCATTGAGACTGCTCCGCCATTCAATGATGGCTGTTAAGCTTCTCAACCCCATTCTCACACTTTCTACCTGTAACCCTTGATCCCCGTTACAGTCAAGAACCTATCTGTCTCACACCTAAATATACTCACTGACCTGGATTCGACAGCCCTCTGCAGCAGTGAATTCCATAGATTCACCGCTGTCTGGCTGAAGGGGTTTCTCCTTATCTTTGTTCGAAAAGATCTTCTCTTTCCACTGTCCGCTCGGGTACTAGTCTCTCCTACATTGGATGCATCTTCCCAAAATCCCCTCTCTCCCAGGTCATTTAGTATTCTGTAAGTTTCAATTAGACCTCCTAACATCCTTCTGAATTCTACCAAATACAGACCCAGAGCCCTCAAATATTTTTAATATGATAAGCTTTTATTTCCTGGCACCATTCTCGTGAATCTCTTTGAAAAACGCACCAGGACCAGTGCATCCTTCCTGAGATATGGGACTCAAACCTTCGCACAATAATCCATATGTGGCATGACCAAAGCCTTGGAGAGCCTTAGAAGTACATCCCTGCTTTTATATTTAAGCCTTCTTGAAATAAATATCATCATTATATTTGCCTTTCTAACTACTGACATTCGGCAAGTTTACCTTTCAAGACTCCTGGACTAAATCCCCTAGTCTTTTTGCCCTTCAGACTTCTGAATTTGCTCGCTATTTCGAAAATAGTCCATGCCTCTATTCATCCTGAAAAATGCTTTCCCACACTTTCCCACATTGTACTTATTCTACCACTTCTTTGCTCACTCTCCAAACCTGTTAAAGTCCTTCAGCAGGTGAAAGTGAGGACCGCAGATGCTGGAGATCAGAGTCAAAAAGTGTAGTCATAGAAAAGCACAGTCTGTCAGGCAGCATCCGAGGAGCAGGAGATTCGACGTTGCAGACATAAAACCTTCATCAGGAATGTGGGGTGGGTGGAAGGAGGTAGAGAGATAAATGGGGCGGGGGGGGGGAGCTGGAGCTGGGAGAAAGGTAGCTTGGAAGGCGACAGCTAGATGAAGGTGGGTGATGATACTGATAGGTCAGAGTGGAAGGTGGATTTGATACTTGGGAAGGTAGATGGACAGGTAGGACAGTTCAAGAGGGCGGTCCTGAGTTGGAGGGTTAGATTTGGGATAAGGTGGAGGGAGGGGAGATAAGGAAACTGGTGAAATTGTCCTTGATACCCGTGTGTTTGGAGGGTCCCAAGGCAGAAGATGATGCGTTCTTCCTCCAGAAGTCAGCTGGCTAGAATTTGGCAGTGGAGGAGGCCAAAAGCTTGCTGGGCTTTGGCGGAGTGGGAGGGGGGGTTAAAGTATTCGGCCACAGGGAAGTGGGGTTGTTGGGTTTCTGTGTGTTCCCTGAACCATTCTGTAAGTTGACATCCTGCCTCGCCAATGTATAGGAGACAGGAGCAATGGACTGACTAGATTAGGTGTTTGGATGCACAGGATGTTCTCTGACTGATGTGGTAGGATCCTTTGGGGCCTTGGGTGGAGGTGAGGAGGGAGGTATTGGCACAGGTTTCATACCTCTTGCAGTGTCAAGGGATGGCTTTGGGAATGGAAGGTGGCTTGGTGGGGGCGTGTAGACCTAACGAGAGAGTTGTGAGGGAATGTTCCCAGCATGGGGTTGGGAGGGAAGTATATCTCTGGTGGTGGGGTCTGACCGTTGGTGGCAGAAATGGCGGAGGATGATGCGTTGTATCCTGAGGTTAGTGGGATGGAAGGAGAGCACCAGAGAGGTTCTAACCTGTTGTCGTTGGAAGGGTGGAGTGCAAGGGCGGAGGTGTGGGAAGTTGAGGAGATGCACGAGAGCACCCTCCTGCAGCCGAACCAACTCTTCAATGCTACCTGCCCCTCTGTCTATCTTTGCACTGTTTGAAAGCTTAGCCAGAATGCCCTCTGTTCCTTCATATAGATAATGAATGCAAAAAGTAAAAAGTTGTGGTCCCAACACTGAGTTTTGTGGAACACCACTTGTCACTTTTTGCCATCCAGAGAAGAGCACTTTTATACCCACTCTATGCGTTCTCTCAGGCAGCCAAACTTCTATCCATGCTATCACCTTGCCTCTAATACCATGGGCTCATACCTTTCTCAATAGCCTCATGCATGGCACTTTGTCAAAGGATTCTTGAGTGCAGATGGATAACATTTATTGGTTCTCCTTGAT
Organism: Chiloscyllium punctatum; assembly: GCF_047496795.1. Classification (NCBI taxonomy): domain Eukaryota; kingdom Metazoa; phylum Chordata; class Chondrichthyes; order Orectolobiformes; family Hemiscylliidae; genus Chiloscyllium; species Chiloscyllium punctatum. Next base: position 66,384,508 of record NC_092752.1, read on the forward strand.
CTAAACTGCTCATTACTCCCTCAATGTTTTCTAGCCGGTTTGGCAGGACTGATCTCCCCTTGATGAAACCATGCTGACTCTGTCCTATTTTACCAAACACCTCCAAGTATCAGAAATCCCATCCTTCACAATGGATTCCAGGATGTTACCCACAACCAAGGTAAGGCAAATCAGTCTGCAGTTTTCCATCTTCTATCTAACTCCCTTAATAAACGGGCTGTCATGTTAGCAATTATACAGCCACTTTGCCGTTTCCTGATTTTAGTCATTCCTGAAAGATTACCACTTACGCTTGCACTAAGTCTTCAGCTCTCTCCCTTACAAGGCTGGGGTGTAGTCCATCTGGTCCAGGTGAGCTATCCACATTCAGGCCATTCCGGTTTCTAACATGCTCTTCTTGGTGATGACCACCATATTCAGGACTGCCCTCTCACTCTCGTCAATTCTTGAGAAATTACTCGTGTCTTCCACCGTGAAGACTGATACAAAGTTCCTCAGCCATTTCTTTATTTCCCACTACCGTCTCTCCAGCATAATTTTCCAGTGGTCCATGTTCACATTGACCTCTCTTTTGCACTTTATATATCTAAAGAATCTCTTAACGTTTCCTTTGTGTTAATGGTTAGAAGGGCTTTTGCCCTAAACGTCGATTTCGCTGCTCGTTGGATGCGGCCTGAACTGCTGTGCTCTTCCAGCACCACTAATCCAGTATCATCCTACCTGTACCATGCCTTTATTGCTCAGCATGTACCTCTGCAGTGTCTCCTGAATTAATCTTGGAATTTTCTGCCGTTACTGTTCCGCTGTCTTTCCTGCTATACCCCTGTCCCGGTCAATTCTACCCAGTTACTCACTTGTGCCTCTCCAGTTACCTTTATTCAGCTGAAATATTGTTAACTCTGATTCTACTTTCTCTCTCTCAAATTGCAGAATAAATTCAACCATGTTCTAATCACCGCTTCTGAAGTTTTCTTTCACCTTAAGCTCCCTTATCTAGCCTGCGTCATTAAACCTCGTGTCGTCTGTTCCAGAGTGGGCTCCACCACATGATGCTCCAAAAAGCCATCCCATAGACATTCCTCAAATTACTTTTCTTGCGATCCACTCCCAACCTGGTTTCCCATTCCACTTGCATATTGAAAATCCCCTATGATCACTGTAACTTTGCCTTTCCGACAGATCTTTTCTATATCCTGGTGTATCTTGTACCCCAGCTCCTGACTACTCTTTGGAGGCCTGTGCAAGGCTCCAACTGTGGTTGTCTTATCTTTGTGATTCCTCAATTCTACCCACGCAGATTCTACACCATCTGACTTTACTTCCTTTCTTAATATTGATTTAATTTCATTTCTTAGTAATAATGTAAACCCACTCCCACTGCTACCTATCTTTTCGGTAGGATACATGTCCTTGAATATCCTGATCCCCTTGCAGTCACTTCTCTGTGATGCCCATCACGTCATACCTACCAATTTCAATCTGTGCCACAAGCTCACCTTCTCTATTCCTTATACTGCGTCCATTCAGATATAACCCCTTCAATCTTGTATTAACGGTCCCTCTTCTCATTGTTATTTGTTTGTCCAGTGTGATTGAAGTCTGATTGCTTACGCTTTCCATACACTCTGGCTTATTTGCGTCTGTGCTGGAGATTTTAATAACCTCTCCTGAGCTCTGTGCATTTACCTCCTCTTTTCTAATTAAACCCTATAACGGACCCCCCACTCTGCCAACACAAACACTCTCCAAATCAGTTTAGAGCTCTGTCTACAGCCTTAGTTAGGATTCAATCGGACTCTGGTCCCAACACAAAATAAAGGGACAAAAAACAAGCTTTTCTGTACATTCCAAAACATGAAAACTACAAAGATGCAAGATTGTTAAAATACACTTACGATGTGGAGTTTTATGAATTGAAATGTGAATTTAAAAACCACGGACGAGGTTTTCAACCTTTATCAGTCATTATTTGACCCACAGCTGAGATGCTGATCTCCCCCCTGTCAGTGATCCCCCTCATTGAGAATCTCTCGCCCTGTCTCTCACACCGTGTTTAGAGGGATTACAAGTTCCTGTTGGCCCAGAATATTTAAATTAATTCACCTTCTCCCTGGAACTAATCTATTGTTCTTTTGGATCATGTTCAGCGTCAGCAACCCGGTTCTGTGATATTATTAGCGATAAATGATCTGGGATGACAGCATAGTGCTCACAGGGTACGGACCAGACAAAGGGCTTGCAGTCTGTGGGAGTTTCTAAATGAAATTTCTGTGTATTTCTCCTCATGCTGTCTTCTGATATAACTTCAGACTCGTCTGACACCCCTTGTTCTCACTCACTCTGTCGCTCCATTTTCTCTCCATTCCTTTTATCCCTCTTCACTTCCTTTTTTCTCTTTTAATCTTTCTCTGTCTCACGCACACACACACAGACACACACACATTCTGTTCTCTCTGTTGACAAATTGTGCTGTTGGAGAGCTCGTCGGTGTACAATGGGCTAAATGGCCTCCTTTAGTGCGCTATCAATTCTGAAGTTCTCTGACCCACAATAAAGACTTCAGGTGCCTGGAGAGACAAGCTGATACTGAGAAGGACACAGTGCAGAATCATCCTTTGTCTCTACCTGTTGTCTGATAGGCAGGGCCTTGAAATATCAGTTCAAAAGAAAAGATAGAAATTCGAGCAGTTGGGAGAACGTTCACGAGATGACTTTGCTGTCAGGATTTAACAGGCAGTTCCCATACAAAATTGGATTTGCCTGATAGCAGCTCCTCCCAATTGACACGTCCGAGCTCTGTCTAATGCTGACGTAATTTGCCTTCCGCCAATTCAGTAGATTCCCACAAGGTCCTGACATATCCGTGTTCATAGCTATCTTAAATCTGAAGGAACTGTGACCACTGTTTCTAACATTATGTCCCACTGAAAGGTCAGTCACCTGGCCAGGCTCATTAGGCAATACGAGGTCCAGTATGGTTCTTCCTCTCGTTGGACTATTCACATACTGCTGCAGTTAACAAATTCTGCCCCGTCTGAGCCCCTTGCTCTAATGGACTTCCAGTCATTATTGGGGGTATTAAAGTCACTCACGATGACCACTCTTTTTTTAATACACCTTTCCTTAATCGACATACATATCTGTTCCTCAATCCCTCCGTGGCTGTTGGAGAGATTATAGTAACGCAGTGCTTGTATCCATCTTATTTTTGAGCTTGACCCATATTGCTGCAGTGGATGTTCCCTCCTGTATGTCCTGTTCACGTGCAGATGTAGCATTTTCCCTGATCAGTAAAATAACTCGTCCACGTCTTTTAGCTTCTTCTCTATCTCGCCTAAACCAATGAAACCCTGGATACTTTGTACGGCCAGTCCTTTGCCTCTCTCAACCAAGTCTCTGTAAACCCGCAACATCATAGTCCCATGTATGGATTCAGGCTCCCAGTTCATCGTCCTTCCCCATAACAATTCTTGCATTGAAATAAATAAACTCCATCAGATCCTGACTTGATATTTGGTTTGAGTTTCCCTGATGTAAATTCCTCCTCGTCTATTCTCTGGTAGCAGGAGATTACAAAGGACTGTCAGTAAAGCAGAAAATATTGTAAACAGACAATTTCAGTTTCCTCCCTTGTCCCTTCAATCTTTACATTTCACCGCACACTGTCCAATTTCAATAAACTGATGAATATATATTATGCTTCAAAAAACCGTCTCCAGCCTCTTACGACACATTCTTCAACTCACTCTGGTCCCATTGGATTGATAGTTTTCTGATCCCTCTCTCAACCAAATCTCTGTAATATTTGTCTCATGGTTATATATATTCATCTGTCTTACCTGTCACACTGCTCACATTAAAATCAGCACACTTCAGACTTCCAGTCCCATTGTGTTCACTCCCCTCTGCCAGTTTGTTGTTGGTCTTAGCTGTACTGGGATTAGTCTCCAACTACTCTTCAGTCACTGTGCTTGTTGACATACTGCTCTGGCTCTCACCCCCACCCCCACCCCCACTTCCCCCCAGTGCCACATTAGTTTAAAACCTCCTGAGTGACAACAGCAAACCTGCCTGCCAGGAGATTGCTGCCAGTTCACATCCATCTCGTCCTTCTTGTGTATTTCATACTGACCCAAGATTCCCAATGGCCCACATATCTGAGATTGCTGTCAGTTCAGCTGCATCCCGTCCTTCTTGTGTCTATCCTACCGACCTGGGCATCCCAATGATCCACATACTGGAAGTGCTGCCAACCCTACCAGCTCTTTGGCCATGTTTTTAACTTTACTACCTTCCTATTCCTAACTTCACTGGCACGTGGCATAATCTAGTCTCCCCAATATTCAAATATGCTTTCAGCACAACTCCAGCAAGACCTTTACTTTAAAATGGATAGATTTGACATTAAAAACTTAAGGGTGATCTCATTAACCAGGAACGTGGAGCCCAACGAATCAGTCATAATGATCATAGGATCTGAAATCTGTCTCCTCCACCAAACCTGTGTGACAAGACATACTTATGGAGCATCTATTTGTACATGGACGAGGATAAGCAGAAATTAGTCCAAAAGAACTGAAAATGTCATAACAGATGGGTGCCAGTCAGCCTGTTTACTCTGCTTTGCTGTTCAATTGGATTTTAGCTATTCTGCTCCTTTTAATGGCTGGGTCTTTAACCCTGATCCCTAGCGCGTCAGAAAGTGCCCAGTGTCTTTGTGCGCTCACTGCATAAGGAGCATCCAGTGCCAGGCGATGGGGTGTGGGGAATCCCGGGATGGCTCAATGAAAGGCTGCATGCAGTGATGGATGGACTCAGGGACTGAGAGAGACAGAGTAGGTAATCAGGGACATGCACTCACATAAGTAGCTGGGCAAGATTCCCAAGCACTCAGGAAGCCTGAGGACCAGAGCCACTTTTACAATAAACCCGTCATATTTGCAGCAATTCTCCATCAAATACAAGCAAATATACTGTAGATGGCAGAAACCTGAAACAAACACAGAAACATACTGTGTAGAGAGAAAAGAGGCAATTCTCCCAATGCAGAGATTGCAAAATCTCCAGAAAGACAGGGTCCAGAGATTGGAATTGAACCCGAGTCCCTGGCACTGTGAGGCAGTAGTGTTGTGTCATCACGCGATCCAATGATGGACAACAGGATTAGGACAGTTACATTAGTATATTTTCGACAGTTAGTTAACAGGAATGCTCTCACGCAGCCTACCTAAGATTGGGAAGCCTTTATACAGCAGCAGAGGACAATTCAAGAACCAATAAAGTGATAAACACGAAACATGTAAACTAGCTTGCTTTAGAAAAGGAGATTGCACGAGTTTTGTGAAGATATATAAAAGGGGAGAGTGAGTATTGGACAACCAGAAATTGAGGATGGCTGCAGAGAAATGGAAAACAAAGTATTGGAGGATGAATTGAATAGGTACTTTCCGTCAATCCTCACAATGGCAGATACTGTGAACATTCCAGAACTTAAAGCGAGTCAAGGGTGAAGAAAGGATGTAGTGATCAGCGCTGAGGAGAAGGTACTGGGGAAGCTGCAATGTTTGAAAATGGATAAATCACACAGACAGGAAGGATAACAACCAATGTTCTGAAGGAATTAGCGGAGGAGATTGTGAAACCATTGGTCGTGACTTTTCAGGAATAACTATCATCAGACAGAGTCCCAGAGAACTGGAAAATGGACAATTTAAAATCTCTGTGTAAGAAGGAAGAAAGGCAAAATACAGGAAATCGTAGGGCAATATAGCCTGGCATCGGCCGTTATTAGGGATTTAGAATGCATTGCTAGCATGAGATTGCAGAGTACTTGGAGGTGCATGGTAAAATAGGACTGAGTCAGCATGGCTTCATCAAGGAGTGGTCCCGCTGACAGGTCTGTCAGAATTCTATCAGAAGGTAATGAGCAGGTTTGACAAAGGGAGGATGTGATCTCATTTGCTAATAGGCAGTGTGTTAACTTTGAATCTGTGTTAAATTCAAACATGTTAATTTATTGGTTACAACTTGCATAAGCAGATGTACATAAACAAATAAAATTGCAGAGGAGCAATTCAATAGTAGATAAATAATATAAGGATGGAGGTCGGGTGATGTGTTGTTTCTACATGATGTGGGAGTGGTCGACCCCACTGTGGGTGACCATGTCTGGAGTAAATGTCGCATGCAAGAACAACTCTGGTTCTGAGTCGGTGAGCTGGAGTTTCAGCTTCAAACATTGCGAGGCATCAGGGAGGGGGAGAGTTCCCTGGATGCTGTGATTCAAGAGACAGTTACACTCCTTAGATCAACTGACTCAAATTCAGCCAGTAGTTAGAAAGCAGAGAGATTATCTGTGAGTGAGGCAGATAAAGGGATCCAGGACGTAGAATTGCTGGAGCCTCAGCCCCTGTCCGTGTCTATCAGGTTCAAGAGTTTTGTTCCCTGTGTGGATGGGATGGGGACTGCAGGGAGGATGAGCTGATTGGCCACAGCACCGAGTTGAGGACAGCTTTCAAGTGGGGCAAGAGAAGAGAAATGTTCATGTAACTGGGTATAGTATAGTTAGTGGCATAGACACTGTTCTCTGTGACCTGGATTGAGAGTCCTGAATGTGGCATTACCGACTGGTGTTTGGGTAAGGGATATCTCTTCTGGGCTGCAGGGGAACTTCGAGTGTGAGGGTAAAGTTCCATTGGTCATGGTCTGTGTAGGTACCAACGACAGAGATAAAACTAGGACAGAGGTTCTGCTAAGGGATACAAAGATCTCGGAGCTAAATTAGAAAACAGAATCAAAAAGGAAATAATCTCTGAATTACGGCCTGAGCCCTGAGTTAATTAGCACAGGGTCAGCAGGAAAATGTGTGGTTCAAAGTCTGGTGTGGGAGAAATGGGTTTGTATCATGGGACATTGACACCAGACACTGGGGAAGGAGCGCACTGTTCTGATCGGATGGTCTTCATCTGAACCGTGTTGGGCCCAGAGTCCAAGCAAATCGCATAACGACGGCTGTAGACTAGGCATGAAGCTAAATGGATGTGGGGTGGTGTCAGTTATAGGGAAAATTATAAAACCCGAATTAAAGGAGCGGGTAAGTTTGTAGATCTCAAGAAGAAGGCGTTTGGTATGCTTTCCTTTGTTGGTCACAGTATTGAGTGCAGGAGTTGGGAGGTCATGTTGCGGCTGTACAGGACATTGGTTCGGCCACTGTTGGAATATTGCATGCAATTCTGATCTCCTTCGTATCAGAAAGATGTTGTGAAACTTGAAAGGGTTCAGAAAAAAATTACACCGTGGGCGGCACGGTGGCACAGTGGTTAGCACTGCTGCCTCGCAGCGCCAGAGACCCGGGTTCAATTCCCGCCTCAGGCGACTGACTGTGTGGAGTTTGCACGTTCTCCCCGTGTCTGCGTGGGTTTTCTCCGGGTGCTCCGGTTTCCTCCCACAGTCCAAAGATGTGCAGGTCAGGTGAATTGGCCATGCTAAATTGCCCGTAGTGTTAGGTAAGGGGTAGATGTAGATGTAGGGGTATGGGTGGGTTACGCTTCGGCGGGGCGGTGCGGACTTGTTGGGCCGGAGGGCCTGTTTCCACACTGTAAGTAATCTAATCTAATCTAATGTTGCCATGTTTGGAGAATTTGAGCTAAAGGGAGAGGCTGAACAGGCTGAGGCTGCTTTCCCTGGAGCGTCGGAGGCTGAGGAGTGAGCTTTTACAGATTTACAAAATGATGAGTGGCATGGATATGATAAACAGACAAAGTCTTTTCCCTGGGGACAGGGAGTCCATAACGAGAAGACACAGGTTTAGGGCGAGAGGGGAAAGATATAAAAGAGAACTAAGGGTCAACGTTTTCACGCAGAGGGTGGTACGTGTATGGCACGAGCTGTCAGAGGTTGTGGTGGAGGGTAGTACAATTGCAACGTTTAAGAGGCATTTAGATGGGTATATGAAGAGGAAGGTTTTGGAGGTATATGGACCGGGTACTGGCAGGTGGGACTGGATTGGTGATATCTGATCGGCATGGACAGGTTGGACCGAATGGTCTGTTTCCATTCTGTACATCTCGATGACTCTAAAACTCTAAGTTATTCAAAGCTTCAGCACAGACGCAGAGTATGGAAAGTGTTAGCAATCAAACTTCAAACACTCAGGACAAACAAATACCGATGAGAAGAGGGTTGGTTACTACAGGGCTGAACTGTTTTATCGGAATGCAAGCAGTATAAGGAATAAGGTAAATAAGCTTGTGGCTCAAACACAAATTGGCAGATCGCCATCATGGAGACGTTGCTGCAAGAGGATCAGGATTGGGAGCTGAATATTCAAGGATATGCATCCTATCAAAAAGAAAGGCAGTTGGGCAGAGGGGATGGGGCTGTCTTATTAGTAAGAAATGCAATTAAATCAATAGTAAGAAATGATGTAAAGTAAAATGGTGTAGAATCTGTGTCGGTAGAATTGAGGAATCAAAAAGGTTAAAAACAAGTAGTTGGAGTTCTGTTCAGGCCTTCAAACAGTACTCAGGAGCTGGGGTGCAAGATACACCAGGAGCTAGAAAGATGTGTAGGAAATACAAAGTTACGTGATCATGTGGGCTTTCATTACGGAGGTGGGCTGTGAATTCAGATTGATGGTGGTTTGCAAGGAAAGGAATTTGTGGAATGTCTATGAGATAGCTTTTTGGAGCAGCTTGTGCAGGCAGATTAGATGACGGAGCTTAAGGTGAAGAAAATCATAGGAGGCATTACCGTAATATGATTGAGTTTACTCTGCAATTTCAGATGGAGAAGTTATATTCAGAAGTAACGGTATTAAAGCTGAATAAAGTCAACTACAGAGACATGAGAGAGGAGCTTGGTAGAATTGACTGGTAGAAGGGCCCAGCAGGAGAGACAGTGGAGTAGCAATGGCAAGAGACTTTTCGAGTAATTCGTGATGCAGCAGAGATTTACCCCGAGTAAAATGAGGCAGAGTACATGGAGAATGAGGTAACCATGACTGATGAGGGAAGTCAGCTATAGCAGGGAGTAAGGAAAAATTATTTTTAAAACCGCAATGAATAGCTTAACCTCTGTCCTGGGTAAGATCCTGGAATCCATTGTGAAGGGTGAGATTTCTGAATACTTGGAAGTGTTTGGTAAAATAGGGCAAAGTCAGCATGGTTCCATCAAGGGAAGGTCATACCTGACAAATTTGTTGGAAATCTTTGAAGAAGAAATGAACAGGCTCAATCAAGTACAGCCAATGGATGTTATCCACCTGGACGCCAAGAAGGTCTTTGACAAGGTGTCACACAGGAGATGATTGAGTATGATTAGGGTGTTAGAAGCAAGGTAGAGGCATGAATAGGAACTTGCCTGTCTGACAGAAAGCAGAGAGTGGGGATAAAATGGTCCTTCTCAGAATGGCAGCCGGTGGCAAGAGGTGATCCACAAGGCTCAGTGTTGGAATCGTAACTTTTTACCTGTTACGTTAACAATATAGATGATCGAACTGAGGGCACTCTGGCTAAGTTTGCAGACGATACAAAGATAGGCAGATGGACTGGTCGCATAGAGAAGTTGAAGAAGGAATTGACTCGGTAAAAGTGTTGGCAGATGGATTCCAACGTCACAAAGTGTGAGGTCATGCACTTTGTCACGAAGAATCGAGGCATGGTCTATTTTCTAAATGGGGAGGAAATTCAGAACTGTGAAGTGCAAAGGAACTTGGAAGTTCTAGTGCAGGGTTCGCTTAAGGTAAGCTTGTAGGTTGAAGCAGTAGTTAAGAGGGCAATTGCATTTATTATTGATGGCATTTATTACGGGAGGAATTGAATATAAGAACAGGCTGTATACAGTTTTGGTCAGACTACATTTGGAGTGTTGAGTGCACTGTTGTGTCCCATATCTCAGGAAAGGTATACTGACACTGGAGTGTGTTCAGAAGATTTTCACGGGAATAGTCATAGGAGTGAAAGGTTTGTTGTATGGCGAATGTTCGAGTCTTTGGGTCTATACTTGATAAAGATTAGAAGGAAGAGAGGAAATGTAATTGAAACATACAGAATACTGAATGACCTGAACAGAGTGGATGTGCATAAGATGTTTCCATTGGTAGGAGAGATGAGGACCCAAGGACACAGCCTAAGCTTAAAGGGAACATCTTTTCGAACATTGCTCAGGAGAAACTTCTTTAACCAGGGAATGGTGAATCTTTGAAATTTATTTGCAGAGAAGGCTGTGGGGCCAGGTTATTGAGTACATGTGAGACGGGGATAGCTTTTCAGATTATTCAGGGGATCAAGGGTTACGGGGAGAAGGTTGGAAAATGGGTTTGAGAAACTTATCAGCGATGACCAAATGGCGGAGCAGACTCGATTGGCTAACTGGCCTAGTTTCGGCCCCTATGTCTTATAGTATTATGGTTTAAACTTTAAGGAGTCTTTTGCATCTTTGAGAATATGGATTCGTGTTCTTCATGAAGGTCAGAAGCTGGTGGAAATAGACAATAGACAATAGACAGTAGGTGCAGGAGTAGGTCATTCTGCACTTCGAGCCTGCACCACCATTCAATATGATCATGGCTGATCATCCTTAATCAGTATCCTGTTCCTGCCTTATCTCCATAATCCTTGATTCCACAATCCTTGAGAGCTCTATCCAATTCTTTCTTAAATGAATCCAGATACTGGGCCTCCGCTGCCCTTTGGGGCAGAGCATTCCACACAGCCACTACTCTTTGGTTGAAGAAGTTTCTCCTCATCTCTGTCCTAAATGGCTTACCCCGTATTTTTAAGCTGTCTCCTCTGGTTCGGCACTCACCCATCAGTGGAAACATGTTTCCTGCCGCCAGAGTATCCAATCCTTTAATAATCATATATGTCTCAATCAGATCCCCTCTCAGTCTTCTAAACTCAAGGGTATACAAGCCCACTCCCTCCAGGCTTTCAGTGTAAGGTAATCCCGCCATTCCAGAATTGACCTCATCAACCTACGCTGCACTCCCTCAATATCTAGAATGTCTTTCCTCAAATTTGGAGACCAGAACTGCACACAGTACTCCAGGTGTGGTCTCACCAGGGCCAAAAATAGTTGACTGTTTTTGAATGAAGATATTTTGGCTGCTGTCAGGATGGTGGAAATGTGACATTCAGTGCAGAATCACACACTAACTGCACTGTATTAATGTGGGGAGTGTTTATTTAAAACCTGGACCTCTCTGTCTCTGTCAATCGCGTGGGGAGTGGGGGTTGGGGTGGGTAGGCGTAACGTCCTCAGAGGCCTTCAAACTATCCAGAAGCATGCATCCTGAATGAATCAACAGTCACGGAATTTATCGCCTTCTCATTGTCTGTTTCGAATATAAGGAGTGATTGTCCATCCCCCTCAAGGTTCAGTGCAATCACCTCTTATTATCTCACAGCGCTAAAGATCAACCTTTACTCACTCCTCATGGTGCCATCATCCCAGGGATTAATCCGGTGGGACTCTTGTTCATTCTCTCTGTGGTAAGGAGATTACTCCATATAAAGGAGATAAAATCTGTCCACAATACCCCAAACCCTGCCTCAACAACGCTCTCACAGTTGATCACAATAACTCCTTTCCCTCACTTAGCTGGCTCCATTTCCTTCATTTGACACAGGATACCATTCATTTACAATGCACAGCCACTGACGTGAATTTAAACCATCCTTCCATCTGTAGGTCAGCATCAATAAAGCTAGCACCAGAAGTTCCTATCGAGATGGAAAACACTCTCGGAGACAGACTCAATCACAAAGAATACGTCTAAAAGTGTGAGTGACCACCTACCTGAATGTAATTCAGCTGCAGGAATATGGGATACAGGCAGAGGAAGGGGGTTATTTTTCCTTTTCATCTGCCCTCACGGGATGTATTCAGCCCTGGTCAGGCCAGCATGTTATGTTGACCTTGAACTGAGTGGCTGGTTAGCTGTTCCACAGGACAGTAAAGATCAAAACACAGTGCTGTGGGTTTGCAGTCACACAGAGACCTGACCAGAGAAGAATGACCCATTGCCTTCACTAATGGGCAAGAAGCAAGCCGATATCAACAGATTATAATTTTGTGGCTGTAGATTATGAGCCAGTGACGTAACCACCATACACTGTCTTCCCATCTTTCTAATTCAGTGCAAAGAACAATGTAAACATCTCAAGTGCAATAATTTTGCAATAGACACATGGTAAGAATGGGTTTGAAGAAGCTGTATGCGGAGATTAACAAAGGCACAAATGATAGTTTTTTCAGGAATTGTACTGAGGCTGAGGAGGAGACTGGGATGTCATGTTGGTGGTCCTGGACAGAAATGGTCAGTGGGGAGGATATGGAAATATAAACTTGCGCAGGAGATAATGAATCAAGGAAAATAGTTTGTTTCATCCTCACATATTGGTGTGTAATTTTTAAATAATTATTTGCTAGTTATAATATGTAAGCAATGGAATCTTTGATTGGAACTGAAAACATTGACTTGCAACTTTCCAAAATTTACATATCATGACCATCAATTCAGTTCAGACCGCTTCACTAGACATATAGAGTGATTTACCAGGAACACTAAATATCTCAAGGATAGCATAGTAAACAGCTTGAATAACCATCAGTACATCTTCAATCCGCGATGCTCATGATATCCCAGGCTGGGAAAGCCAGAAAAGACCCGAGGATACTCTCCTATCCATTGCTGGAAATTTCCATTTGAATGTTCTCAGATCTTGATCCATTGTTGGAACACTCCAGTGTACTCTTCCCAGATTCTGATCTCTCCTCCCTCTCTCCTTGAAGCTGCTGATCCCTGTTACTGGTGTGCTCCTGCTCATACTATGGATTAAACATTGAACACATTCCATTATTGATAGAAGACTGAAACTCTCTGGGGACCCATAGGATCCATGGAGACTCGTATAATCACAATCGCTGAACAAACAGCTCCAGCTAACCTCTCTCAATGTGATACTGTTTTAATAAATTCAAAATAACTTTGAACACATGCATTCTGGATGTGAGATCTGAGTGTGACTGAAGGAGGAATGTTGGAGATGACATACTATTTGTGTGTAATCATTCAATCTGCCTTGGATATACAGGTAATGCCAGAGGATTTACTGAACATAAACATGCTTCTCTGCTCATAAATGGAGAAATAAATCTGATAATTACTCATCAGTCATTGCAAAATCACTAAATCGTTGAGAGTACGTCTTCCATCTGTGATCTGATGGCAACATGTGCCGAAGACAATGTGAGTTTATAACAATCAAACAGCATGCATATGTTAACAGAGAATTGTACGTGACAACTACAATTCAGATTGTTATTCCAGAATCAGAGAGGGCAATCGTGGGTGTTGATGTTATCCATGTTAAGGAACTGTGATGAAGTATAATTTACTGACTTCAATTACATTGTGATTATGACATTGGGGAAAATACAGAAGATGGAGAGGACTGGGGGACATGGGTGTTCAAACTGGGAAGAGGAACATTGCTGTTCCCTAGTTATCAGAATTGGAACGTTACACTTTATAACTCATATGATGAACAGGTTCAAGGATAAATGTATAATGAGAAATTAGCAGAGACAATATTAATGAAATGTATTTAAAAATGCAAAATGCAGGGACAAAATGATTTTCTATACAGACCAAAATATGCAAAGTATAAACAGATACGTTTGTTAAAATGCACTCCTGATATTGAGTTATATAAATTGAAATGTGGATGTGAAAACTGGAAAGGTGATGTGCAAACTATCAATCATTATTTGATCCACAGCGGAGATGATGATTTCCTTTCTGTCAGTGATCCCCCTCACTGAGATTCTCTGGACCAGTCTGTCACACAGTATCTGGTGGTGGGGTGGGAGTGTTGGGTGGGGTTATCATTTCCTGCTGCTCATGGCACAGTTTATTTTTTAAAAAATCCACCTTCGCTATATAACTAATCGACGGTCTTTTGGGTTCTGTTTAGCTGTCAGTAACATAGCTCTGTGATATTATTGGAAAACAATGATCTAGGACGACAGCCAGTATCAGCAGAGTGGTCACAGGGAATGGCACACAGACAAAGGGCTTGCAATTCAGAGGAATGTCTAAATAAAAATTCCAACTTCTGTCTGTCCGTATTTATCTACCCTCATGCTGCCTTCTGATCTATCTGACTTCACTCTCATCTAACACCTCTTCCTCTGCCACTCAGTCAGTCGCTCCATTTTCTATCCTCTCTCAGTTTATCTCCATTCACTTTCTGTTCCCCGGTTTATATCTCACTCACGCCATCTATATCCACACACTCTCTCAATCTCCAGTTGTGCAATTGAAGAGCTTATGACCCCACAATGGGTTGACTGACCTCCATCGGTGTTATAATAATTCGGCAGTTCTCTGAATCACAAGAAATACTTTAGGTGCCTGGTCAGATAAGCTGGTGCGGTGACAGGTACAGTGCACAATCACCCATTATCTCTTCCTGTTCTTCTCTGACGTACAGCTGCCTTGAAATGTTTGTGCAAACAAAATAGACTGAATGAAATTCGAGCGGTCCAGAAGACGGTCATGACGGTGGATTTCAATTAGGATTTAATGAAGGATGAGATTCTAGAAAAACCTAAGCAATGAAAGAAAAACAGGGCAACACAAGAAATAGCACATGACTGCAACATGTGGCACCAAGTAGGCCTCATGGTATTATCGCTAGATTATCAATACCGAAAATCAGCTCTTGTTCTGTGGACCCATGTTCGAAACCCGCCACTGCAGAAGGTGGAAGTTCAACTCAATATTTTTTTAAAAGCTGGAATTAAGAATCTACTGATGAGAATGAAATCTTTGCCGATCGTCAGAAAAGAAAAACCATTTGGCTTACTAATATCCTCCAATGAAGTAATCTTGCATCCTCACTCCAGACCCAAAGCAATGTGATGACTCTCAGTCGCGCTGTGAAATGGACTAGAGTGTTATACCAATCGCTACAAAATCTCAAAGAAATGAAACCAGATGGACCAACAGTTATCGATCTGAACACCCAAAACGTCAGTTGGAAACATCACTGTCCGACCTGCAAAGTTCTCCTTAGTAACACCTGAGGACTAGTGCCGATATTGGAACAACTGCCTTACAGACTAGTCAAGCAACAGCCTGATATAGTCATGCTCATGAAATTATAACTGACAGAAATACCCCAGAAACCACCATCACCATGACTGGATATGTCCTGGCCCAAGGTCAGGACCAATCCAGCAGAGGGGGCAGCTCAGTGCGATACATTCTGGAGGTAGTTGCTCTGCGAGTCCCCAAAATTAACACCAACCTCAATGAAGTCCCATGGCTTTAGATTAAACGTGGGCAAAGCAGCCTTACTGATTAACATGTAACGTCATTCCTCAGCTGGATCAGTACTCCTCCATGTTGAACAACACTTGGAGAAAACACTGACTGTGAAAAGGGCACAAAGTTTATTCTCGCTGAGGAATTTCAAAGTCAACCACTAAGATTGGTTTGGCACCAGGACTACCAATCACACTGGTCGGATCCTAAAGGATATATCTACTTGATTGGGTCTGCAGAAGGTAGTGAGGGAATGAACGAGAGGGGAAAAAACATACCTGACCTCATCCTTACCAATCTAAAAACTGCAGATGCATCTATCCATGACAGCATCGGTAAAACTGACCACCGCACTATCGTTGAGGAGACAAAGTCTCACGGTCACATTGAGAATAAACACTGTAGTGTTGTGTGGCGCTATCACCATGCTAAATGGCGCAGACTTCAAACAGATCTAGCAACTCAAAACTGAGTATCCATAATGCGCTGTGGTCCAACAATAGCAGAAGAATAGTATCCCAGCACAATCTGTAATCTCATGGCGCAGCATATAAACCACTCAATCATTACCATCAAACCAGAGGATTAACCCTAGTGCAATAGAGAGTGAAACAATGAGAAAAAAACTGCTCAAGTACGTTCTGTACATAAAACTTAGGATAAATTCAAACCAACCAAATACCGCCTCATCAGTCTACCCACCAGCATCAATAAAGTGATGGAAGGACTCATCAACAGTGCTATCAAGCAGCACCAGCTCAGCAATAACCTGCTCAGTGACGCCCAGTTTGGGTTCCACCGGGGACACTCAGCTCCTGACCTCACCACAGTCTTTGTTCAAACATAGAAAAAGGAACTGAATTCCAGCACTTGAAAATCAAGGCTGCATTCTTTCAAATGTGGCATCAAGGAACCCAAGCAAAAAGGATATTTCGAGCAAGTATTTCATTATTGGAGTTATACCTGACAGATAGGAAAACGGTTATTGTTGTTGGAGGTCAGTAATCACACTTCCAGAATATTTCTGCAGTAGTCCCTCAGGATAATGTGGACGTAGGTTTGCTCCATGAGTTGGAATTGTCATTTTCAGATGTTTCGTCACCATACTAGGCAATACCTTCAGTTGCCCTCCGGAAGAAACCTAGGTCTAAACACCTTCTGTTGCTTCATCAATGGCCTTCTCTCCATCATAAGGTCAGAAGTGGCGATATTCGACGATGAATTCACAAAGTTTAGCACCATTTGCAAATGCTCAGTTATGGAAGCAGTCCATGCCTAAAGGCAACAGGATCTGGACAGTATCCAGGCTTGGGCTAATAAGTAACAAGAAAAACTCGCACCACACAAATGCCAGACAATGACTATCACCAATAAGAAACAATATAACCACTTGGTATTAAGCAGCATATTTGTCACTAAATTCCCCTCCCCACCACACTATCAATACACTTCGGGTTATCAATGACCAGAAACTCAACTGGACTCGCCACATAAATATAAGAGCAGATCAAAGGCTAGGAATATTGTGTGTTTAACTCAACTCCTGTCTTCCCAAAGCATGCTCACCATCTACAAGACACAAGTCAGGTGTGAGATGAAATACTCCCCAATTGCCTGAATGAGTGCAGCCACAACGACACTGAAGAAGCTTGACACCATCCAGGACAAAACAGCCCTATTGATTGGCACCACATCCACAAGCATTCACTCCATTCACCACCTATGCTCAGTAGCAGCAGTATGTACTATCTACAAGACAGCACCTTTCAATCCTACAATCACTTCCATCTTGAATGACAACGGCAGCAGGCTTTGGCGAACACCACCACCTTCAAACTCCCTTCCAAACCAGTCAACATCCGGAGTTGGAAATATATCACCATTCTGTCACTGTTGCTGGGTCAAATCCCTGGAATTCCCTCCCTCGTAGCATTGTGGATCAACTCACAGCAGGTGGACTGCAGCAGTATAAGAAAGCAACTCAGCACCACCTTCTCAAGAGGGTAACTAGGGACGGAAAAGAAATGGTCGGTCCATCCAGCGATTCCCATAACCAAAAAAAAAGTTTTAAAAGTTCCAAGTTGAACACCTCAATATAACAGGTTTTCTGATTTGAACATGAACAGCAAAGCAGTGTTTCTGATACTGAACATTTTCGACCTTTCTGTTATTAGAAAGGTGTTCAGTGTTCCATGACATATTGTTGCTGAGTGCTGTGATAAATTGCACCTGTTTTATTAAATGCAAAATTAGTGGAACTGGATCGATCTTTCAAAAATACCAGACTGAAAATGACAATCATCGTCGAGACAATGTCCTCCCGCCAGATGAGACTCACAGATAGCAGCTTATATTCAACATCTTACTGCGCTACTGGTTAACACTGAATCCTCCCACCGTCCATATTACAGGGATTACCATTGACCAGAAGGTGAATTCAAATCAAAATACAGATTCAACGGTTACAAGAGCAGGTCAGAGATTTACAATTCTGCACTGAATAATAGACTGTACGACAATACAGGCATGTTATATAGCAATAGATTTAGGCCATTCAGCCGATCTCTTCAATCTGAAACTGTCTAATTTTGTCATAGTCTCTAAGACTTGTGGCAATATCTTCTATACTCAAACTGTATCAATCTTTGCAGTAATCGCTCAGTTTCAATCAATTGCGCCCCCCCATTCTTCTAAATTCCATTGAGTACAGACATAGAGCCCTCAACTGCTGCTCATATGACAAGCCATCATTCCCAGGATAGATCATGTCCAACACCCGTAGATCCTTCCCCAGAACAGCTCACAATACTCCAAATCCAGTCTGTCCATAGCCCATTACATTCTCAGCAGTATGTCTCCGCCCTTGTATTCTCACTCTCTTGAAATAAATGCTAACATTGCATTTGCTTTCCCAACTGCCAACGTCACCTGCGCATTAACCGTAAGAGAGGACGATGACTCCAAACTCCTTTTGTGCTTCAGATTTCATGAAGCCTTTTAGAACATAGTGTCTGCCTGTATTCCGTCCACTGAAGTGCATAATCTCACATGTTCCCATATGGTGTTCCATCAGCCGTGTGTTTTCCCAGTGTCCTAAACTGTCCAAGTCTTTCTGCAGCCTCCCCACTTCTTCAATATCAGCTGCCCATCCAATCATCATTGTACCATCTGCAAACCTAGTAAAACTGCCAGGTCAGATGGTTCACGTAAATGGTACTTCTTGACGACCTAAAGACTATCCACCATTGGAAAGGCACAACACTCGAGATGTTTGACTCCATTTAGGTTAAAGCAGCATGACTGGAATTACACCTGCAATGCCTTCACTCCTTGCACCACTGGCACTGACACCCGGCTCACTATTTTATTATGAATTTACCCCATTATGGTGACACAGAACTTGATGCCGCACGATCCCAGTCTATTAATGGCAATCTGTCTCAATGCTGACTGTGTGGTGCTCACACCAACGAATATTATTTTGTGTTGAAGACGACAGAGGGAGGTGGGGGGAGGTGATGTCGATCATAAATGACTGTGTGACTGTCACTGAGGGCTGACACAGGCCGCGAAAGCCCCAGATGCAGCTATGTCTGTTGTCGCCGCTGCAGGCAAGGTCAGCTTTTCAATGAGTCAAATCAAAGAAAGTGATGGGCCTGGACAGTGTTCCTGGCTGAGCATTCAGATCCTGTTTGTACCAACTAGCAGAGGTATTCACATACAACTTCAGCCTCTCCCTCCAGAAGCCGAAGTCCCAATCTGATTCAAGAAGGCTATCATCATCCATGAGAAATCACATGGAACATGCCCTTATAGATGACCATCCAGTGGCTCTGACCTCAATAATCATGAAGTGCTCTGAGAGAATGGTTATGGCCTACACCAACTCCAGTCTCCCAGCCTGACCTGCTGCACTATAATTGGCTGACTGATGTAACGGGTGCACAACAGATGCCATATCCTAGCCTGCATGCATCACTGGAAGATCTAGACCACAAGGACACTTACACCAGACTCCTGCTCATTGACTAAAGCTCCACATTCAAAATCAATATCCCCTACAGACTAATCCCAAAATTCCATGACCTTGGTCTCGGTTCCATCCTCTGCAACTGGCTCCTCAGATTTCAGACCCACAATCGTGAAGATATGTTAAAACCACCTCCTCCACAATAACAATGAACACTAAAGCTGCTGAAGGATGTGTTCTCAAGACCAGACAACACTCCCTGAACACCCACGGCGGTACCCTCAGCCAACTACTGTCCTCCTTATACACCCATGACTGTGCCCTCAGCACCTTACTGTACGCCCTGTACACCCACAGATGTGCCCTCAACCCACTATTGTATTCCCTGTACACCCACGGCTGTGTCCTCAGCCCCGCTCTGTCCTCCATCCACACCCAAGTCTGTGCCCTCAGCCCCTTACTGTATTCCATGTACTCCCACATCTGTGCCCTCAGCCCCTTATGGTACTCCAGGTACACCCACGGCTGTGTCGTCAGCCCCCCACTATCCACCCTGTACACCCACGGATGTGACCTCAGCCCCTTAGTGTGTTCCCTGTACACCCACGGCTGTGCCCTAAACCAACTATTGTACTCTTTGTAAACCCACGGTTGTTTCTGCAGCCCCCTAATGTCCTCTTTGTACACCACGGCTGTGCCCTCAGCCCCCTACGTAATCTCTGTACAGCCACGACTGAGTTTCCAAATTCCAAACAATGCCAGCAACAGGTTCGATGATGACATCACGAGAGCTGTACGGATATTTAACAATAACGCGTCAGAATCTAGGAAGGCGATAGAGAGTTTTGTGGCATGGTGTATTGATAATTACCTCTCTCTCTAATCCGGCAAATGTCAAGAACTGATCACTGACTTTATGAAGAAAGGAGGGGGACACACCCCATCTACGTCAACCTTTTGAGGGAAGGCAGAGCATCAAGTCCCTCGGAGTGATGATAACTCACAACCTGTCCTGAACTTCTCACATAGATCCGACGGTCGGAAAGGTTCAACAATGCCTCTCCTTCCTGAGGTGATACAGGAAAATCAACATGCACTACTTCTACAGATGGACCATTGAGAGCGTATTGTCCCGGTGGATAACAGCCTGGTATGGCAACTGCTCTACTCAGGATTGTTAGAAACTACAGAAGGTTGGGTGCTCAGCTCTGACCAACACGGACTCTAACATCCCAACCATTGATTCCATTTACATGGCTCGTTGCCGCAGAAAGGCTGCCAACATCTACCCCAGATTACTGAGGGAAGGGAGACAGGAAATATCTGGGGCATTAACAGATATCTTTGTAGCATCCTTGAATACGGCCGAGGTCGTGGAAGACTGGAAAATTGTTAAACCCCTTGTTTAAGAAAGGTAGTAGGGATAATCCCGTCAATTATAGACCGGTGAGACTGATGTCAGGGGTAGGGAATCTGCCAGAGAAAATACTGAGGGATAGGATCTACTCTCATTTGGATGAAAATAGTCTTATCAGTGAAGGACAACATGATTTTGTGCAGAGAAGGTCATCTCTTAACAACTCAATCGAATTCTTTGAGGAAGTGACAATGTTGATTGATGAGGGAGAGACTGTAGATGTCATGTACATGGACTTCAGGAAGGCGTTTGGTATGTTTCCCCTCGGTCGGGTTATGGAGAAAGTGAAAGTCACATGGTGCACTAGCTACGTGGAGAAAGAACTGACTGGGCAACAGGAGGCAGAGAATAGTAGGGGGAGGGAGTTTCTCAAAATGGAGAACTGTGACCAGTGGTTCCATTTAAGATGTTTCTGGAAAGATACATGAATGGGCAGGGAACAAAGGGATACAGATCCTTAGAAAATAGGCGACAGGTTTAGATAGAGGACTTGGATCGGTGCAGGCTCGGACCACCGAATGGCCTGTTTATGTGCTGGACTGTTTTGTTCTAACATTATCAAAGACCCATCACACCGCAGTAATGGTCTCCCACAACCTCTTCCATCTGGCTAAAGGATATGGAAGCTTGAAAACACTGAGCAGCTGGCTCATTATAAGTTTCTTCCTGACTATTATTAGACTGATGAATGTACTCTCTAATCTCAGATAATACCGATCTTGTTCATGTTGATCTCGCCTCACGCACGCCCTGTACAACGTAACCTACATGCCTCTCAGACATGTTTTACAGCCATCGTTCTGCACATCCTTGCTTACTATGATCAGCCTGTACACCTTGGTACAGGTCAAGGTAAATCCTCATCTCCCTCCCCCCAGCTTACTCCGAGGTCTCTCTGGTCCTCACCCCCAGCACCTCCCATTCCCCATCCCCAGCTCCCTCTGTGCTTTGTATCTCACTATTTCTCTCACACTGCCTGTTTCCTTGTATTTTCTTTTTCTCTGTCTTCTGTTTCTTTCCCTGAATTTACTATCTCCCCTTCTCCCTGTCCATATGATTGTTTGTTTCTTGTTTTGATTCCTTTCTCTATTTTACTGACTGTGATTCTGTTTCCCTCGCTGTGTTCTCTCTCTCCTTATACGTGTCTGTCTAGTTCTCCCTCGTTGTGATGGTGATGGCTTCTCTATTGTTTTGAAGAGCATGTGATGGCTCTTTGGTTGAATGTTGGCAATATTGGTTAAACTTCAATTGTTGTCAAAACAGCAACCAGAACTTGGATATCCATTTAATAGCCAATTGCTACGTCTAAATATTTTGGAACTGCCTTCTCTGAGTGCTCTGCATACTGGCAACTGAAAGCATTCGATTCACGTGCTGTAACCTTGAGTGCCTCACTCTGAGTAAGTGCCATTGAGGCTCAAGGTCTTCTCAAGGGCAAGCAAATGAGTGAACTAATGCTGGCCCAGACAGCGATACCTATTTCGCATTAATAAATTTAAGAAGATGACGACACTCAGTGAAGACAGACACGTGGGATCAAATCGCTTTAAACGTGATCTTAGATATATACAGCTTTCCCTCGGTATCTGAAGGTAGAGTGTTCCTACAAAACCTTTCATAAGCTGATATGGTGTAAAGCAAAGTAGCATTAATGTATGTGGGAAAAAAATCATCTTTCTTGGTAAAAGTGACAATCCTCTTCGGATTTCTTTTGGTTAGTGAAAACAGGACGTAATGGAGGTTTTTCAGAAAGGGAAGTGGCCAAAAGCGAAATTTTGAAAAGCAGGGTATACATATACATACATGGGCATGATATTCAGGAAGATGGGAAAAGTTAAAAATAAATGAGGTGAATCACACATTTTATTTCCATCCCAGATGATTATCATTCCATTTGTTTGTTCTTTTTCTTCTATCTCTTTATTTCTCTATCGATTTAACTCCCTCCTCCTCCCCTTCAAAGCAGACTTCCCTGTAACTAGCATTATTTACACTATTTTCCAACTGTTTTCAGTTCAGAAAAGCTCCCTCGCAATTTCTGTTCTTTGCTTTGCATTTCTCATGCAATATGAGATCTCCAGCATCTTCTTTTATTTGGTTTAATCTTCAGATTTGTTATTCCATGGGAAGTCGGCATCTCTGCCAGGGCAGCATTTGTTACTCATCACTAATTGTCCTGATTGTGAGGCCATTCCACAAGCCAACATAAAAGCAAGCACATTGATATAGGTCTGAAGTCACCCTTAACCCAGACCGGGTAGTAACATTAGATTTCTTTACCGAAGGTCATCAGTGAAACATCAAGATTTTCAGATAAAATGTGGGATTTATGGGTTTTTTTCGTGAAATTCACTTTTATTCCAATTCTTATCATTTTTATTGAAGTTCTGCCATCACCTGTGGTAGGACTTGAAACAAATCGCTTGAAACAATGTCTTACGTTTAATAAGCTTTGCTCCTGAATTATATCCAGCGACATTCCTACTCTGACACATTGTCCTAATCATGAAGTAATGTCTGAGACAAGAACAATTTTGCGATTGATATACTTGTAACTGGAAAAGTGACCAGAAGAGAGCTTGAAAATAAAGTCTGAATTTTACCAATGTGCAGACAATGGATTGTTCAGCCACTGACGCAGAGGTGGAGACTGGGGATTTTATGAGCTTGTAGTGGACAGGGTTCGTGACAGAGTGATCATGAGATATAAATCAATCAGGGCAAAAAGGGATCTCGAGGTTGTCCATAGTTTTGTTCTCAGATGTTTGTAAGAGAGTGGTCTGCAATTCAGATGAATGGAGACAGCAAGTTGAATTGAAGATAATAGTTTATTTCTTTGACAAATATAGATAACAGAAATTGCAATGAATTTCAAAATTGCTTGTGGGATTAATGACTGGACAGAGGTAGAGAACACCAACAATAGTGACAACAGGTTAGTAACACACTTTCCATCCCGTCCAAAATAATGATCAGCACCGCTAATATCCGATATGGTAGAAATTCCCAGCAGAGGGAAATGTTGAAAAGACCTAATGAAAGCCTCCTCTCCATTGATTTAATTATCCAGTCCATTATTCTCAGATTCAGATCTGTCCTCTCCACGTCTGTGCAGCTGCTGATCTTTGTTATTGTTGGAGCTGATGCATCTGCTCCTACACTGGGATAGCGCACTAAGTAAAGCTCCTCACCAATAGGAGAGGAAAACCCTCCAGTGACACAGTTACAATGCATGGAGACTGACATCAATCACAGTCACTGAGGAAACAGTTCCAGCTTTCAATACAGCACATTCAGTTCACAATATAACTGGACTGGACTGGATGCTGACATCGCTGGCTATTGGTCGCATCTCCCATCAACAATTCCTTTAATGAAGTCAGTTGTGAGGGAGAATGATGGATGTTTTCTTTTCACAGGCTAGATGACTCTGCTCTGTTGTACGTTTGCAATGCTGTAACTATCTTATCCCGAATTTCCGCCCCTCCACTAAAAAAAACATAGTCAGGATGTTGTTACTGTGCTGATCTCTCCCTCACGAGAACAAACCAGCCAACACACTGTCACTGGGCACAGTTGCTCTGCACACAGACAGGAAGTCTGGACTTGTCTGAATGTTCCTCTCCCTGCTATAATACAGAAACGTTGGACCTTCCATTCATAATATGCTTCAGTAATTAATTTATACAAATTGAAAACATCTTAATGCAGTTTTATTTGCTGTAAAACAGTATTTTTTTCCCTCAACCCAAAAACAATTGGAAGTATTCATTAAGACTTAAGAATTAATTAGTCAGGTTTAGCTAGGAGATAGGGCGGAATGGGAGTAGTGGCTGAGGAGACCGCATGGGGAGTACAATGATATTCCCCAGTCATCATCACTTTTAACGTCAGATAGAATTGAATATAGTTCACAACAAGGAATGAGCCAACGTTTGTGAGATGCAATGCTGAATGACAATGTGAGCTGAACAGTATAATAGTAAATGTGATCAAGTGAACTATATTTTATATACACACCATTTAATCATTGGGAATACAGATTGAGTAGGGTCACCGCACCTGAAGCATTAACTTTGATGTCTCTTCACAGATACAGCCAGAACTGCTGAACTTTCCCTCCAACGTCTGTTTTTGTTTGAGATTGATCATATTGTTCATATCTGGCAGAAAGTTTACAATTACAAGCAGATGCTAATAACAAAGTGTACAGGGATATGGGGACAATACAGCTGAGGAATAGTAGAAATATTCGCTCAGTCGAAACAGGGAGAGTCAATGGGCTGAGTGTTCACCACCTTTGCTTTAATAATTCTATGTCATGCATTGAAATCTTTTGGAGATTGGGGGAGACAAGCTAGTTCAATGAAGGACACAGAGTGTTCCATCATCAAAAATCTATCCCTATTATTTCATGAAGTTCAGCTGCCTCTAAAATGTATTTTCAAACAAAATAGATTTCCAGAGATTTACAAAATGTTCAGAATGTGTTTGTCCTTTCCATCTTAAAGAAGAAAGAGATTTCGTCTGTAATTCAGGTGTGACAGACACACCAACTGTAATAGAAACAAGAAAGTAACACATTGTCCAAATATTACCAAGGTCAACATGTAGACCTGTCAAGAAACATGAAATATAGAGATAATGGAAACATGAAAAACAAACAGAAAAAGCTGGAGAAATGAAAACGATGAGGAAGTATCTGCAGAGAGCAACAGAATTAACATATGTAATATGATGTGACACTGTTCTGAAAAGTCATATTAGAATCAAAGGTTAATTTTTTTCATCTCTGCTCAGATGTTGCCAGATCTACTGAGTTTCGCTCCAGCTCTTTTGATTGTTTCTTCTTTCTGAACTGTGACAAAGTGTCTGATCTGAATGATAATAGCAAAGCTGTTATCTCAGTTGAAACTCAAGTAATTTGTTATGGACATTAAATGAGAAATTACAAAGTTCGTATTTATTACAGGGCTCTAAATATCGATGACGTATTGCATTGTGAGAACTTGTGATGAGAATGTTGAAACAAAATAGAAGTTGCTGTAAATGCTCAGCAGGTCTGGCATCATCTGTGCAAAGAAATCAGAGTTAACGTTTCAGGTCTAGTGCCCCTTCCTCATAACTGATGGTAACATGGAAAATGTTGGTTTCTATGCAGAAGAGACTGGATAGCTCTTAATGGAGACTGTTAGTAGCTAACAATAGGGTATGAGTAATAGAAGGCTATGTGACAACTCGGCCTGGAGTATGGGTATGGGGCTAGGACATTGGGGAATTCAGACCCGAAAATTATTGAACTGGATTATAAATCTAAAGGGCTGCGGGGTCAGCACATGGAAAATGAGATGTTCTTCCAGGTGCGCTGAACTTGCCTGGAACACTGCAGCAAGCCTGGCACAGAGATATTGGTCAGGGAACAGAATGGGCTGTTAAACTGGCAGGCAACTGAAAGCTCAGAGTCATTTGCAACGGTCACCCAGTCCACTCTTCATTTCCCCGATGTAGAGGAGATCACATTGTTAGCAGCACATGTAGTAGGCCGGATTCTGAGAAATGTTGGTAAGGTACTGCTTCACCTGGAGGGCATGGTTGGGCCCTTGGATAGTGATGAGGAGGGAGGTAAATGGGAAAGTGTTACTACTCCGGCAGGGGAAGTGAAGTGGACCTGTGTTGGGAATTAATAAAGAGTAAACCATGTGTCCTGGAGGGAATGATCCCTCTAGAAGGTGGACAAGGGGGGAGAGGTGTATATGTGCAGATGGGGACATCTCGCTGGAGGTGGGAAAAATCGGGCAGATGATTCTCTGCATGTGAATGTTGCTGTGATAGTAGGTAAGGACAAGGGAAACTCGGTTGCTAGAGGGAAGGTGAGGGGTAGGCTTGAAGTGCAGGAGATGGGTCAGACTCGTTTGAGGAACGTGTTGACAACAATGATGGGGAATCCCTTGATTGAGGAACAAGGTGGACGTTTCAAAGTCTTCCTTGTTGAATCCAGTATCATCAGAAGCAATGTGGTGGAGATGGAGGAACTGGGGGAATGGCATTTAGTCTATGCAGGAAACCAGTTGTGAGGACGTACACTCTAGGAAGCTGTGGGAGTCGGTGGGATAATACTGGATAACAGTGGCTTGTCTATCCCCAGAAATGGAAACAGAGATGTTGAGGAAAGGAAGTAAGGAGTCACAGATAGACCAGATGAAAGTGATGGAGGGTTTCAAATTCCAAGCGAAATCGGTGAACTTTTCCAATTCCGGACAAGAGAAAGATGCAGCCGCGATGACATCATCTGTGTATCGGACAAAGGGTTGTGGATGGGTGCTGAAATAGAACTGGAACAGGGAATGGTCGGCGTACCCCAAGAAGAAACATGCATACCTGTGTGTCCATGCACTTCCTCTGGGTGGCAGGAGCAGGCTGAAACAATGGGTCAGCCCAGGCAGTTCTGTTTGTGAATTTTTGGGGGGAGATAGAAGCAAGCACTGCTATCAGAGGACCATCAAATTGGGGGCAGTTAGAGGGGGGTGGGGTGAGTGGGGCAGGAATCTCACGATGAAATATGGTCAGTTATCATAGTTGATACAATGGCATGATGTGCCAAGGTAGGGTCATAGTGCAGGGGGAGATTAGAGGGTGTATCTGAGAGTAGGCGTTCAACATCTGCAATTTCGAAATCCGTTCACCAGACTTATTGGGACAGGCTGAGTAACACAGTCAGAGTTGGATATAAGCACATGGAGTGTAGGCTGTTCAGACAGTGACAGGTTGGATTTGGTGAGAGGAGTGCAGAGAAATTAAGACAACAAATGTCATGTGGAGATTTCTCAAATAAAGGCCAGAGCGAGGGGTCCAGGTGGAGGGAGAGTGTTGCAGCTGGGTAACGGTGTATATGGGACAGGGAGAGGAATCTTGCCGAAAGAAATGGGCACTGAGGCGAAGACAGCAGAAGATCTCAACTTAATGTCATTCCTAAAATTCTTTAAAGTGGGGGCACAGAGAGGTAAAGTTCAGATATTTGCTAAGTACAGAACATTCAGCATCAGAGAGTGGCAATTCCGGAGGGGTGGTGAATAAACGACAGGAGGTGGAGTTGGGGGATGGCATGGAGTCAGAGGACATGATATGGGAGGGGAGGAAGTTTCCAGTGGGTCAACGGCATCCCCACGTTGTTGCAAATTGTGTGTCCAGGACATCTGGTTAGCACAATGAATAAGCCGGTGAATAAATTAGAATTGTGGATTGGTAAAGCCTTGAGACAATATGATGCGATGCTGCTGCACAGAGAAAATGTTGATCTCAGTGGTACTGATATCGCACGATCAGTCCTCAGAAAGTAACTGATTGAAAATAATTGGGAAGAAAATCTTATTGTAACGTCCTTATTTCATTGGAGTGACACTCAAGCAGCAAGGACTTACTTTTTGTAGACTTTAGACCAATCTGAAAACATTATCTATATTGATGTTATTAACAGGACAAATTGATCCATGGTTTATGAATGCACTAGCAAGGGCAGAGTTTATTTGTCATTCCCAATAGCTCTGGCGAAAGTGTCATTGTTCGGTGAGGAAATTACCAGTGCAGAATTTCCTGCGATTCCCATTGACCACAGTTTACTCAGGATCTCGGATGTCACATGAGTCAAATACTACTTTGATGCAATGCAAGTTACTCTGACCTCACCTCAACTGACATTGGAAAATCAGTTAAATGAATAGAGAACAAAAGGATAGTACACGGCCTGCTCACAATGTTTAAGGAAAATCTGATGCAAGGATTTCTGATTCTGAGGAGAGGTTTGTCCTATGTGTGATGAGGCTGTTTGGTTAAATATTGTGACAGAGAGACAGAAAGACACTCCACTCTGTACCATGAGGAACAAAACCAGCCTGTTCACGGTGCATCCGACAATTACAGAAACTTACTATTGTCTGTTCCTTTTGGACATTCATCATCTCAATTTCATCATTGACTGATGACAAATAGCAGCACAGAAGTCAGCGGCTCCCATCATCCCAGTAGGAAAGCAAAAAGGGGAAGGGATTGCCAGAGAAAGTGGGAGTAACTGGGGAATTGGTGTATCTTACAGTGGGAGTGGTAGAAGAAGAGTGTGAAGGGAGATCATCAGTGGAAGAGAATGTAGCAGCAGGAGGGGTAGTGCAAGGGGAGTGTAAGAAAAGAGTAGGACGGAGGAGGAAGAATAGCAGATGAAGTTTTAGGTACAGGGAAAAACTGGTTTTTGAGGAAGTGAGATTGGATGTGAAAATATCACTGTACAAGAAAATCGGGATCTGGATTCCATTCAAAATTAAGAAAGGATTTCTTGTACTTTCTCTTCTATCATTTGATTTTTGTTCAGGTTGTACATGTACTATATATTTCTATATCTCCATCAAGTGCTGACGACATGTTTCTTTCTCCCCTACGGTGGTGTTTCAATATTTTTGATTTTATTTGCAGTATATATTTGGTTCCAATTCAAGGTGGATATGAGAATATGATTTGATCTTCTGTAGTTTGCCCATAACATAGAATCTAATTGAATATTTCTCCTCATCACACTCGCTGATTTAAACAAACAATGAATGAGTCCATGTCCACCCTGCACACGAAAAATTTCTTCAGCTCTACCATTTGCAGGGAATGTTACAAAAACAGTGCCACGCAAAGTGCTAATGTTCCACTGCAAGGTGCCAAACCATGGTTTATCCTAAATTGTTTACAAGGTTTATAAATAAAACATGTAGAGGGACAGAGTGTAAAAGGTGAATTCAACTCTCTGTCGAAAATGCTATTTGTGGCTCCCTCGTAAAATGTGTTAACTACATCACTCATAAATTCACCAAAATAGGAAAAGCAAGTGAC
Organism: Chiloscyllium punctatum; assembly: GCF_047496795.1. NCBI lineage: Eukaryota > Metazoa > Chordata > Chondrichthyes > Orectolobiformes > Hemiscylliidae > Chiloscyllium > Chiloscyllium punctatum. Next base: position 66,414,094 of record NC_092752.1, read on the forward strand.
TGGAATTGTCAAATCATCCTCTGAATAACATCTGGAGAACAGGAAGGAAATCACAGTTTATTTGCGATATTCAGAAATGACGATTGTGAGAATGTGGAAGGTGGGGAGCAGTGAAATGATGACCAATGTTATGGATGACACAAAGATGAGCTGGGTGGATCACAATCAGGAGGAAAGTGTTAGGCTACAGGAGGATAGAAGCAGATTATTCAGATAGCTAGATCAATGACCTGATTAAATTTAACACCGATAAATTAGGAAGATTCAAGTCAGAAGTAACAAGACAAGTGAGTACTCAAAAGTGAGTATGAAAGAGGAGGGCTACATTTGCTCGTTTTTCTTTGCAGCAGGGAAAGTTGAGGAGGGAACCTGGCACAGGTGTACAAGAGCATAAGGGGTATGGAGAGGATGAACAGACAACAGCTGTTTTCCTTAGTCAAAGAAACAAAAGCAATGGGACACACTTTTAAAGTGAAAGGCAGGAGATTGAGAGAGGATTTATTGAATGGAATATGGAATATGAACTGAGAGGGTGGTATGAATCTGGAATGCGTTGTCTAGGAGGGTGGTTGAGGCAGGTAACCACAAAAACCTTTAATAAGCCTTTGGATGTGCACTTGCTGGCAAAGACCTGATCAGACTGCTTTTCATTGCATGATTCTTTGCAGTGGCAGCCAAGAACACTCTGATATATTCTGAAACAATAAGCAATGGCAGTTGCTGCTTTGTTCCTTTAACTGTACTCAATAAAAAGCTTTATTACAAACCAGCATCATCTCATGGAGCTTCAGCACTTACTCAACCAAACTCAGCCCAGCCATCTCTTGGAACATCCAGTGTAATTCACATGCTCTGTGTAAGCATTGTCCAACAACAGCACTGATAATATTCTAACTGTTTGCCACCATTATTATAGTCACAGCCATAACTTGAACACAGCTTTTCCTCCATTATAATACAAATCTTTAGCAATAAGGATGTTATTTCTCTGAAGCATAATAAATTAATTCCCAGGTATTCACTTTGACAAACAGCAAGTTTTCCTGTGTTTTTTTTTTGCCAGTTGTTTGTCTCAGAATTCACCACCCCAAACTTTTCCCACTTTAACATTTTCTTGTGCACTGTCTCCCTGATCTCACACACCTGACTCCCTCACATCCCCCACACTCTCCATCCTTGTTGATGAATCTCTGAAAAACCTGCGCCTCATCTCGATAATTTATTCCAACTCCCAACTCACATTTTGGACTGATTTGATTCCTTCTCTCGGCATGGTCATTAAACTGGCTGTGTCTGATATCCTATTCACCTCGACCTTCTACTCAGTTCCTGATCTGCTGCTTTGGTTCTCACTCTCCTGGTTTATTCAAATCCATATGACTCGCACTAGCAAACCTCCCCACAAGGATGTTGGTGCTCGTCCACTTAAGATACAACCTACCATTTTTGTACAGGTCCCCACCTGTTTTGGAAGAGATCCCAATGATCCAACAATCTGAAATACTCACCACTGAAGTAGCATGTTAACAACATGTTAAGCTATACTGTCTTCCTCATCCTTCCCTCTTTTCCACATGGCACGGGGTGTAATCCAGACATTATAGAGGATTAGTCTCTCTCTTTCTCTCTCCCTCTCTCTCTCTCTCCATCTCGCTCTGTCGCAGCCAACCCCCCCCCCCCCCCCCCCCCCCCCCACACACACACACACATTCAGGATAAAGACAGACAGACAGACACCACATAACTTTGCAGAAGAATACAAATAACCCAACCCTAAAATAATCGGAATGATAACGGGAATGAAGGGTTTAGTTTAAGGGAGGATGAGAGAAATTGCGCTTCTTCTGGATGTCAGTTTGCTCGCTGAGCTGGAGAGTTCATTTTCAGATGGTTCATCACTGTACGAGGGAACATTATCAGTGAGCCTCTGGTGAAGTGCTGGTATTATGCCCCACTTGCTATTTATGTGTTTAGGTTTCCATGAGTAGTGATATAATTTCCAGTATTGGTGATTTTATGTCCCATTCTTTTTCTCAGAGTGTTAGATTTAATCAAAATCGATGTGTTTGTTGATCGAGTTGATAGAATGCTATGCTTCTCGGAATTATCGTGCGTGTCTCTGCTTGGCTTGTCCTAGATGGATGTGCAGACGCAGTCGAAATGGTATAATTTCTTATCTGTATGTAAGTATACTAGTGATAGTGGGTTATGTCTTTTTTTTCTGGCTCGTTGTTCATGTATCTAGGTGGCTAGTTTTCTGCCTGTTTGTCCGATGTAGTGTTTGTTACAGTTCTTGCAAGGCTTATTCTTCCTGGAGCAGAACAAAGATGTGAACTTATTGCGGTACTCAAAAGTATGAAACGATGTAAAACAGGAGTACTCAGTTTCCATTAGTTAGCATTACAGCATCAAGGAGTTCTAATTTCAAGATTATCAGCAAAAGAGATGGAACTGAGATAAGGAAAATCTTCTTTATTGAGAGAATTGTTAGGATTTGGAATGGACTGCCTGGGAGAGTTGTGGATGAGCCAGACCTCTGTGGTGGGCAAGTTGTTGGAGGGAATCCTGAGGGACAGGATGTACATGTATTTGGAAAGACAAGGACTGATGCGGGATAGTCAACTTGGCTTTGTGCGTGGGAAATCATGTCTCACGGACTTGATTGAGTTTTTTGCAGAAGTAACAAAGAAGATTTATGAGGGCAGAGCAGTGGATGTGATCTATATAGACTTCAGTAAGACGTTCGACAAGGATCCCCGTGGTAGACTGATTAGCAAGGTTGTATTTCATGGAATACAGGGAGAAGTAGTCATTTGGATACAGAACTGGCTCAAAGGTAGAAGACAGTGGGTGGTGGTCGAGGGTTGTTTTTCAGAATGGAGAACTCTGACCAGTGGAGAGCCACAAGGATCGATGCAGGGCCATCTACTTTTTGACATTTACGTAAGTGATTTGGATGCGAGCATACGAGGTACAGATAGTTTGCAGATGAGACCAAAATTGGAGTGGACAGCGAAGAGGGTTACCTCAGATTACAACAGGATCTGGGCCAGATGGGTCAATGGGCTGTGCGGTGGCAGAAGGAGTTTAATTCAGATAAATGCGAGGTGTTGCATTTTGGGAAAGCAAATCTTCGCAGGAATTATACACTCAATGGTAAGGCCCTAGGGAGTGTTGCTGAACAAAGAGACCTTAGAGTGGAGGTTCATAGCTCCTTGAAAGTGGAGTCGCAGGTAGATAGGATACTGAAGTAGGCGTTTGGTATGCTTTCCTTTATTGGTCAGAATATAGAGTACAGGAGTTGGGAGGTCATGTTGCAGCTATACAGAATATTGGTGAGGTCACTCTTAGAATATTGCGTGCAATTCTGGTCTCCTTCCTATCAGAAAGATGTTGTGAAACTTGAAATGGTTCAGAAAAGATTTACAAGGATATTGCCAGGGTTGGAGCATCTGAGCTACAGGGAGAGGCTGAAGACGCTGGGGTTGTTTTCTCTGGACCGTCGGAGGCTGAGGGGTGACCTTATAGAGATTTACAAAATTATGAGGGGCATGGATAGGATAAATAGACAAAGTGTTTTCCCTGGGGTCAAGGAGCCCAGAACTAGGGGACATAGGTTTAGGGTGAATGGGGAAAGATATAAAAAAGAGAGCTAAGGGACAACTTTTTCACACGGATGGTGGTACGTGAATGGAATGAGCTGCCAGAAGATGTGGTGGAGGCTGGTACAATTGCAATCTTTAAGAGACATTTGGATGGGTACATGAATTGAACGGGTGTGGATAGATATGGACCGGTTGCTGGCAGGTGGGACTAGATTGGGTTGGGATAACTTGTCGGCATGGACAGGTTGGACCAAAGGGTCTGTTTCCATGCTGTACATCTCTATGACTCTAACTGGGTATATATTTGGAAATGTGAACTTAACAGGCTGCAGAAATAAGGCTGGCAAATGAGAGGGGCTTGGGAGACACTCCTGGAGCTAATGCACACACAGTGACCAATGGCCTCCACCTATACTTAAAAGTTTTGCACTCTATCATGTGTCTGATGTGAATAAAAGTCAGTATCCGATTATTTCCCATTGTAAATGCTCGCGAATATCTGATTATTTAGTGCAGCATAAGCATTTAAAATACAAGTATTGCAAGGCCAGCATCATTATATAGTCTAATTATTGGTCAGAACATGAATATTTTAAATGTTAAAAGTTTGTGAGATGATTTGCAGCTCGGCTGCTCCTTGTTGTCGTTCTCTTCACCGAGCTGGGAGTTTGTGTTGCAGACGTTTTGTCCCCTGTCTAGGTGACATCCTCAGTGCTAGGGAGCCTCCTGTGAAGCGCTTCTGTAATGCTTCCTCCGGCATTTATAGTGGTTTGTCTCTGCCGCTTCCGGTTGTCAGTTCCAGCTGTCCATTGCAATGGTCGGTATACTGGGTCTAGGTCGATGTGCTTGTTGATTGAATCTGTGGATGAGTGCCATGCCTCTAGGAATTCCCTGGCTGTTCTCTGTTTGGCTTGTCCTATAATAGTAGTGTTGTCCCAGTTTAATTCATGTTGCTTGTTATCTGTGTGTGTGGCTACTAAGGATAGCTGGTCGTGTCGTTTAGTGGCTAGTTGGCGTTCATGGATGCGGATAGTTAGCTGTCTTCCTGTTTGTATTGTCTCCATCTAAAACTAAATGTGGAATGGTCTATTGACGTGCTGTTAGTTGCAGAGTGGGTAGTAATACTTTGGTTCCAGAGGCTTCAGTGAGAAGCAGCTCAGCAAAAGTTGGAGGTAAGCTCAAGTAAAGTCTTTTTAATGCTAGTCTGCCAGCAGTTGAGATGTCAGTTAGGGCAGTTGCATGTTCCTCCTGCACTATGTGGGAGCTCAGGGAGATTTCCACCGTCCCTGATGACTATACATGTGGGCAGTGCAACCAGCTGCAGCTCCTGGGAGACCGTGGTCAGGAGCTGCACCTGGTTGGTCTCCGGATCATCCAAGATACTGAGAACTTCATAGGTAAGAGCTTTAGTGAGGTGGTAATGCGCATGCCCCCCCCCCCCCTTAGCCACGTAAAGACTATAATATCCCAGTCCCATCATCCACACCCTGAGTTCATATGCATTACCTGTCAGCCCTGTTGCATTTAAATAAATGAAATTTAATCCAACAGGAGTTCCTTGCTTACAGCCATGTTCCAGGCAGAGAGTAGCTGAGCGACTACCAGGAATGGCAAAGGGAATAGGCAGAGAGTGCAGGAATCCCCTGTGGTCATTCCTCTCGAAAACAAGTATACCATTTTGGTTACTGATTGTGTGTGTTGGGAGATGGGGGATGGGTGTCAGGCAATGACCGTTCAGGGGAAAGCAGCAGTAGCCAGATTGCTTGAACTGTGAACTGGCTCTGGGGAGCAGCAGGATAGGATAAAGATAAACAGCGTCTTAGAGATAGGAGATTCGATTGTTAGGGAGACACAAACGGGAACCCAGGATGGGGTGTGGCCTCTCAGGTGTCAGGGTTCAGCATGTCTCTGAGTGGCTGCTGAACGCTTTCGGGGAGCGGGGGTGTTTGAGCTGCTTGAAGTAATTATGCACGTTGATACAAATGACACAGGTAGACATAGGAATGTGGTCCTACAGAGTGATTACTGAGAGCTAGGAGAAAAGTTAAAAATCAGAGCCTTGACAGTGATAATCTCCTGATTACTTCCAGTGCCATGAGGTAGTGAAGGTAAGAATAGGAGGATATGGCAGATAAATATGTGACTAAAGAATTGGTGCAGGGGGAGGGATTCATATTTTTAGATCATTGGGAGCTTTTCTGTGACAGTTTTGACCTGTTCAAGGGGGACTGGTGGCACATGCACTGGAGGGAGTGGGGGGAACCAATATCTTCTCAGCCAGTTTTGCTCGTGCTGCAAGGGAGTGTTTAAATGAGATTGGCAGCAGGTGGTATCCTCAAGAGCTGGGCAGCAAATGTGAGGTTGGAAGGCGATACAGTATTCAGAATAGTACGTTGAAGAGATACATCAGGCAGGAATACCATATGGAGCAAGGAATGCCTATGGATTAAATTGCACTTATTTCAATGCAAAAGGACTCAAAGTTAAGGCCGATGAATTTAGGGTGTGCATCGGTAATCGGCGCTGGATAGAGTAGCTATTACAGAAACATGGCTGAGGGATGGATAGGACTGACGGCTTAATGTCTCAGGGTAAAGTGCATTAGGAGGTACAGAGGTGGTGGAAAGAGGGGACGGGCTTGCATTTCTGATTTAGAGGAGTACCACAGCAGTGATCAGAGATAAAATAACTGGTGAATCATCCAGTGAGGCTTTGTGGGTGGAACTAAGAAAAAAGAAGGGTATGGTGACATTAATGGGGTTGTACTATAGGCCCCCAAAGAGTCAACAGGAATTACAGGAACAAAAATATACACAGACATTGGGAGGACGTGCGGAAACATTCGGGTTGTCATAATAGGGGTTTTAGTTTTTATAACACAGACTAGAACTGCCAGAGCATCAAGCCATTCGATGGGATAGAATCAAGTAAGTGCGTCAGGAATCTTTCCTCAAGCAGTATATAGAGGGCCCTAATCGGGAAGGGGCAAAATTAGACCTAAAAATAGGTCAGGACAGGTGAGTGAGGTGACAGTAGGTGTGCACTTTGGGACCAGTGACCATAGTTCTATTAATTTTTAAATCGTTATGGAGTAGGGAAAATAATTGGTCCAAAGATTCAAGTTCTAAATTGGGACAAGGTTAATTTTGATGGACTTAGACAGGAGTTTGCAGGGGTTGATTAGAGTAGCCTGTTTGCAAGCAAAGCGAGCTCCAACAAGTGGGAGTTTAAGATCTATATGTTCCTGTGGGGGTGAAAGGAAAGTTGACAGTAATGAGGAACCCTGAATTACAAGAGATGTTTAGGTTTTGACAAAACAAAATGTGGAGGCGTGGGTCAGGTAGAGACTGCTGGAATCAAGAAAATCCCTGGAGTTGTGCAGGGGATACAGGAGTTTACTGAAGAAAGAAATCAGGAGGGCGAATAGGGGGTATGAGGTAACCTGGCCTGAGAAGTTCAGGGTGAATCCAAAGAGGCTGTTTAAGTATATTAAAGGAAAAACATTAACTAGAGAGAGAATAGGACCCCTCAAAGAACAAAGTGGACATGTATGTGTAGCACCATAACAGATAGGCAATGTCCTCACCAAATATTTCTCCTCTATATTTACAGTGGGGATACTTGGGAAGTTGGGGAAATTAGTGGTGATGTCTTGGGGACAGTCCATATCACAGTAGAGGAGGTACTGGATGTACTAGAATGTTTGTAGTTGGAGAAATCTCATGGGCGTTACCAGATATATCCAAGAACACTGCAATGGGCTAGAGAAGAATTTGCTGGGACCTTGGCTGATAATTTTGATCATCAGTTACCACAGGTGAGATCCCAGTAGACTGAAGGATAGCAAATGTTGTGTCCTTATTCAAGAAAGACTGAAAAATAAAGCCTGGGAAATACACACCAGTAAGCTTAACATCTGTGGTAGGTAAATAACTGGAGAAGATTCTGAGGGATAAGAGGTGCATGTATTCGGAAAACAGGGTTTGATTAGGAATAGTAGGGAAAGCGTTTTGAGTGGAAGTTCATGCCTGACGAATTTCCTAAAACTCTTTGTTGACGTGACCAGAAAGGTCGAGTAGGGCAGGCCGGTAAATGTCCAAACGTGTGGTGCTCGAAAAGCACAGCAGGTAAGGCAGTATTCGAAGGGCAGGAGAATCGACATTTCCGGCATAATTCCATCATAAGGAATGTACAAAACATCGATACTCCTGCCTGACCTGCTGGGCTTTTCCAGTGCCACACTTTTCGACTCTGATCTCCAGCATCTGCAGTCGTTGAAGAAAATGTATTCCAGTTATACCAGAACAGGATGAAGCTTTTCAGCCCCTGGAGCATGTGATAGAGTTACAGGAGGAAATCAATCAGCCCCTTGAGTCGATAGAACAGTTTAGATCATGCTGCAACAGTATCTGACTATTCAGCCACTTGAAGTCAGTAACACAGGAGTTGGAACAGGCAACAAAGTGACAGGACTATGGGGTATACTGGAATAACACCAGGCTATATCGCCCCTCAAGCCTGCCCTTCCCTCCAGTAAGGTCAGGGCTGATCTCTCTCAACCGCAATTTCTCTTTCCTGTCCAATTCTTTGTAGCCCTCAACCCCCTGATGGGTCAAAATCCATTAACATCTCCCTGTGCCCCAAATCATTTCAGAGGTTTAGCTGTCTGGGATAGAGAAGCCCCAACAGTCGTTACCCTCTGAAAGAAGGAAACAGTCCCCACACATATACCTTGGCCTATTGACATGAGCAAAAGTTATGGACATAGCGTCCAGCTGTCAACTGGATTCATTCCTATTATTGAGCAACTGGGTGGTATCCTTTACCTGTGTTCTCCACCTCACCATGCCGCCTCCTCCTACTCCCCCACCTCGCCTCTTTATCAGTACAAGCACCCCTAGTCCTAAAGAAAGGTTATAGAAGAAGAAGAAGAAGAAAGGTATGGACTTCTTCTCCTGATGCTGCCTAGTTTGTGGTGTTCTTTTAGCCTCCTGCATTCCAACATCTGCATTTTTAAACCAAAATATCTTCTGGAATAATAGGTCAAGGAGAGTGAACGAGCTGTGCCTCTTCGTATCCAATAGCTGCGATGGGCTGAATGGCGTTCTCATGTTTCCGTGAAACCAGCTTTAGATGCCGAATGAGCTCCTCATTTTTCGTCCTGTGGAAATGTTCAGATTCCAGTAGTAGTTTGACATGTGAACAGCACGAGCTTGAATGTTGTCTAGGTTTTGATGTTTTATGCGATCTTTTCTGAGCATCCTCACTTCTGATCGAACTATGGAGGGTCAGACGTTGCTGAAGCAGCTGAAGGTGTTTGTGCCGAGGAAGCTACCTGGAAGATCACCCAAAGAGATATCCTAGGACTGAGAGGATTGATCTCCATCAGCCACATTGTGTTCTGAATGGCCAACCAGTGGGAGTTTACAACTGATTCCCACTAGGTTCATTTTATTCATTCTCCTTGACACCTTGTTCAGTCATGGGGTAAAAACAAAGACTGCAGATGCTGGAAACCAGAGTCAAGATTAGAGTGGCGCTGGAAAAGCACGGAAGGTCAGGCAGCATCCAAGGAGCAGGAAAATCGACGTTTCGGGCAAAAGCCCTTCATCAGGAACAGAGGCAGGGTCCCTGCAGATGCAGAGATAAAGGAGAGGGGGGTGGAGGTGGGGAGAAAGTAGCATAGAGTACAGTAGGTGAATGGGGGTGGGGTTGGAAGTGATAGGTCAGGGAGGAGAGTGGGAGAAGGTAGCAAAGAGTCCAATGGATGAATGAGGGTGGGGATGAAGGTGCTAGGTCAGAGGAGAGGGTGGAGTGAGTAGGTGGAAAAGAGGATAGGCAGGTAGGAAAGGTCATGGGGACGGTAATGATCTGGAAGGTTGTCACTGGTGTGAGGTAGGGGAAAGGGGAAATGAGGAAACTAGTGAAGTCCAAATTGAAGCCCTGGGGTTGAAGTGTTCTGAGGCAGAAGATGAGGCGTTCTTCCTTCAGGCATCTGCTGGTGAGGGAGCGGCAGTGGAGGACGCCCAGGACCTGCATGCCCTGGAAGATTAGGAGGGGGAGGTGAAATGTTGGGCCATAGGGCGGTGTGGTTGATTGGTGCAGGTGCCCCGGAGATGTTCCCTAAAGCGTTCTGCCAGGAGGCATCCAGTCTCCCCAATGTAGAGGGGACCGCTTTTGGGAGCAACAGCTGCAATAAATGATATATGTGGGTGTGCAGATAAAATTTTGATGGATATGCAAGGTTCCTTTCGAGCCTTGGATGGAGATGAGAGAGGAGGTGTGGGCGCAGGTGGCTGGGCAGGGTGCCAGGAAGGGAGAGTGGGTTGTTGGGAGATGTCGACCTGATCAGGTAGTCACGGAGGGAACGGTCTTTGCGGAAAGCGGAGATGGCTGAGGAGAGATATATATGGTGGGGTCCGTTTGGAGGTGGCGGAAATGTTGTCGGATGATTTGATGTATGTGAAGGTTGGTAGGGTGGGAGATGAGCACCAGGGGAGTTCTGTCCTTGGTTAGAGGGATGGAGTTTGAGGGTGGAGGTGTGGGATGTGGATGAGATGCGTATGAGGGCATCTTTAACAACGTGGGAGGGAAAATTGCGGTGTCTAATGAAGGAGGCCATCTGTGTGTTCTGTGGTGGAGGTGGTCCTCCTGGTAACAGATCCAGCAGAGGCAGAGGCATTGGGAATGCGGGATGGAATTTTTGAAGCAGGTGGGGCTATGGGACTCGGTTGGTTTGGGAAATGTCCTGTGGAAATGTTTAGGTAGCTATGAGATTCGTTAAAAATGTCATTGTCAAGTCAGTCATCATTAATGGAGATGGAGAGGTCCAGGAAGGGGAGAGCGGTGTCAGAGATGGTCCCGGTAAATTAAAGGTCGGTGTGGAATGCGTTGGTTAAGTTGATGAATTGCTCAACCTCCTCGTGAGAGCACGAGGTGGCACCAATGCAGTCATCAATGTAGTGGAGGAAGAGGTGGGGAGTGGTGCCGGTGTAATTACGGAAGATGGACTGTACTACGTAGCCAACAAAGAGACAGACATAACTGGGGCCCATAGGGGTGCCAATGGTTACCCCTTTGGTCTGCAGGAAGTGGGAGGATTCGAAGGAGAAATTGTTAAGGGTGAGGACCAGTTCAGCCAAACGAATGAGAGTGTCGGTAGAAAGGTGATGTTGGGGACGTCGGGAGAGGAAAGAACGGAGGGCTTGGATGCCCTGGTCATGGCAGATGGAGGTGTACAGTGATTGGATATCCATGGTGAAGATGAGGCGTTGGGGGCCGGGGAAATGGAAGTCTGGGAGGAGGGGGAGGGCGTGGGTGGTGTCTCGAACGTATGTGGGGAGTTTCTGGACTAGGGTGGATAGGACAGTGTTGAAGTAGGTCGAGATGAGTTCAGTGGGGCAGGAGCATGTTGAGACAATGGGTTGGCCAGGGTGATCAGGCTTGTGAATCTTGGGAAGGAGGTAGAATCGGGCAGTGCGGGTTCCCGGACTATGAGTTTGGAAGCTGTGGGTGGTAGATCTCCTCCTGAGGTGATGAGGTTCTGCATGGTGTGGGAGATGATGGTTTGTCTTTTGGGGGTGCGGACATGGTCGGGGGGAGGTAGGAGGAGGTGTCTTCAAGTTAGCGTCTGGCTTCAGCAGTGTAAAGATCAGTGCGCCAAACTACCACTGCACCCCCTTTATCTGCTGGCTTGATGGTGAGTTTTGGATTGGAGCAGGAGGAGTGGGGGGCTGTGCGTTGTGAGGATGAGAGGTTAGAGTGCGGGAAGGGGTAGACAGGTTGAGATCGTTAATGTCTTGGCGGCAGTTGAATATGAAGTCATCGAGGGCCGGTAATAGGCCAGCACGCAGTGTCCAGGTGGATGGAGTGTGAAATAGGAGGATGTCATTGATGCTACAAAATGACAAACCAACGAAGTAGAGACTGCAAAGACAGACTTCTCCATGTTGTTCCTCCTAGCTCCCTTGATAATGGTTCACATGCGTTACATTAACGTGGTTTCCTGATGGTAAGGAGACACACCGGATGGTTTGTGCGATGTCTCAAGGAGGCAACTTCCATCTCTGAGAAGACAGACTAATCTTCTGCACGGATGTCACAAGTTTTTGAGAATGGCCAACCCTATCAGTGTGTGGCTGCTGACAGGTTTGTGAACAACATGATGCTCAGTGCAGGGTCTCACTCCAACTGTACATTCAGACGGTGAGAGTTTGTTCAGAGCATGGAGCTCTCACTCAACCAACATGGGTGCTCCACACAGATATGTAAACTATCATAGAGTAATAGAGTGCAACAGGTCCTTTAGCTCAAACTGGCCCATTCTGACTAAAATGTTCATCCATGCTAACTCCATTCCCTGCATTTGGCCCATATCGTTCTAAACGTTTCCGATCATAAATTTGTCCAAATGTGAAAATATGTATTGCTGGAAACACGTTATATTTCACAATATCAATGTTTTGTTTTGGAAATAATGAATGTTGGTTAATACCGCTCAAGTTTTATTGCAATCACATTTTATTCTTTTGTCGCATTACAAGTTAAACACTCATTTCCTTCACAATCTCTCTATGGTACCATCACGGCATGGATTAGTCTCGTGTAGCTCCTTTACACTGTCTCATTGTGGCAAGGAGATCATTCCTTAAAAAGGAGAGAAAATCTGTTCAGAGTGGCCCAAATACTGTCTCAATATCACTCTACAACTTCAATAAAGTGTCTTCACTCTAATACTTCCATCATTTTTTCAAAGAAGGACAGCACACATGTACTGTGCTGATTCCATACTGCTCCGTATGAATTCTGTCAGTGGCTCATAACCAAGGACATCCAGCTCCTTTTCACTTAGAGCACTTCCCATTATCTCGCCTTCTTATAAATACAAAATAAGAAGGATGGTATGTTGCATTGCCTTGCAGAGCGCTATGCTTTAAGCACAGCCACGCCGACCACACAACACTATTGCCATGGATTGAAGATGCTGAGGAGGTGATGGCCTAGCTGTGTTATCTCTGGAATATTAACCCAGGGACACAGGTGATGACCCAGACCTCGGATTTGAATCTCTCCACGGCAAAGGTTGGAATTTGAATTCTATAAAATATCAGGAATTGAGAATCAAATGAAACCATGAAACCACTCTGTTTGTCCATCTGCACACTGATGCCCTTCAGGGACGAAAATCTACCACCTTCACCTGGTTGGTCTTACATATGACTCCAGATCTACAGCACTGTGGTTAACACACAATTGCAATTTGAAATGGCCAAGCCAGCCACTCTGTTAGATCAAAGTCTACAAAGAAATAAAACCGAGCAGATCTCAGCACTGACTACTTACAGCCCATGGACTGTAGTGCATCAGGAAGGCAGCTCCCCAATACCTTCTCAGGACAATGAGAAAAGTAAATTAATTATTGGCCCAGCATCCTATTAATGAATAAAGGAAGATAATCACACTCACGGAAGGGAGGCAAAGGGACATAACTCACTTCAAACCGAGACTTTGATGTACACCTTACACGGGCATGAATTTCAATATAATGGGAACAGGAGAAAAATAAATAAGATTAATCTGGATTTTTATTTCCATTCCAGCTGATCATCAACAATCCCTTTGTTTGTTTCTTCCTCTCTATCTCTCTCTTTCGTTATCTATTCAACTCCCTCCTTCTCCCCTTCACAACAGACATCCCTGTCACCAACATCAGTCACACTATTTCCCAGTTGCGTTCAGTTTTGATGTATGGTCGTTGTACCCGAAATGTCACTTCTATTTTTTTCTTGACCTGAGGCAGTCAAATCTCTTCAGTTTCTCTGGCACTTCCTCATTCTTTTTGTTTCTGAGCTCCAGCATCAATCTTTGTTTTTTTTTCAACCTTTCATGTTATTATTACATGGGATGTCTGCATCACTGGCAAGGGCAACACTTGTTGACCTCACTAAATGCCTTTTACTGTGAGGCCATTCCTAAAGGCAGTTGGTCTGACGTCAGTCTTAATCCAGACCAGATAAAAATGCTGGATATCTTTAACAAAGGACAATAGCAAAATAGATAAACTTATTGACAAAGTACTGGTGGGATTATATTAGTAAAATTCGCTTTTATTTCCTGTTCCTGTCATTTGAATTTAAGTTCTGTCATTCTCTGAAACAGGATTTGAAAGTGTCTTGAGTGTAGTACCCTGGGCCACTGAATTACGTGACAGCGGCATTACTACTCTGACACAGTGTCCCTGTCATGAATTTTCAGACCATAAAGTCTGAATTTTACCAAGGTATAGATAATTGTTTATTTAGCACCCGCACTGCCGTCAAGATGGGTCTGGGGATATCATGGAGCTGGTCGTGGGTAGCTTTGGTGATGGAGAGAATACCAAGACATAAATCAATTCATGGCAAATAGGTACTTCGGGATTGTGAACAGTCTTGTTCTCAGAGGTTTGTGAGGGCGGAGGTGTGGGGGGGTTCTGAAATTTGTGGAGAATGAATGGATTTGCATTTGAAACTGAAGACAAAAGGTTCGATCTTTACTAAATATTGATAACAGAAACATCACTGAAGTTCGCCATGGCTCGTGGGATTAATAAATCGATAGAGATGGAGAGACTTACCAGGAACGCCAACAATAGCAAGCATGGGATAGTAACCAGCCTGAATAATCAGCAGTACACCGTGTATCCGATCTGATAAAATGTGCCAATACCAGGAAACAAGGTAAAGACCCCAGGATAAATTCCTGTCCATGGTTCCACCATTCCATTCTATTTTTCTTAGATTCTGAACCGCTGGTGCGACATTGCAGTCTACTGTTCTCAGATTCTGATCCATTTTTGGAACATTCCAGTCTATGGTTCTCATATTCTGATCTCTCCTCTCCCTGTCTCTGCTACAGCTGATCCCTGTTAGTGTTGAAGGTGATGCATCCGCAGCTATAATGGGATAAAGCAGTGCAAGAAGCCCCTTACATATAGAAGAGGAAAGCCATCCAGTGACATAATTAGGATCCATGGAGACTGACATCAATCACAGTCACAGAACAAACAGTCCCAGTTAACTCCTTTCAGTATGCTACCTTCACTTCACAATAACAATTGGATTGAATTGAATGTTGACATCGCTGGATAATGGTGGATAATCCCATCAGCAATTACTGTCGTGAAGTTAGTTGTAAGGGAAAATGATGGATGCTTTCTTGTCGCAGGCTCGATGCTTCTGCTTTGTTGTCCATTTGCAATTCTGTAACTGCCTGAACGCTCCACCATGACTACCCAAAATAAACACAATCTAGATATTGTTAATATGCTGATTTCGTCTCGACTAGAACGAGTGCCTAGCAACAGATTTTCAGTGGGCATATTTGCCGTGAACATGCACAGGAAGTGCGGATCTGCCTGGACATTCCTCTCGTTGCTCTAATAAGACAATGTTGAATCTTCAACACACAATACGATTAAGCACTGTTTTCTGTAAACTCACGAACACCTTAATACACTTTATTGACTTCAAAGCAGTAAGATTTATAATTTTGGAATTCACTCCAAAGCCAAATGTAGAATGTTTGTCCCAAAACCAGTCCTTGATTGTCCTTGATTTCTTTAAATAGGCTCTAAACGACCCAAGATTCTAATATGTCAGAATTTTGAAAGGTTCGTTGGTGCCCTTTTGTTTATACCTAACAGAAAATGCCTCATCCAGAAACCTTTCATGTCTTTAAAAAGAAGCCTGTATAATCAAGAGGACGTGGCCAGCTCCCTAGCTGGACAGGTTGGATCAGTTCTGGGGTTAGTTGAGTCAGGGTCACTGGACGCTCTCTGCCTCCTTCTGCGCTTCTGACCTTATAACCTGTCATCAGTTGTGTCAGTTTTACACTTTTGCGAAGGAGTTTGTTTATTGGGATTTTTGCAAGTGTATTGGAAAAGCATCATTAAGTCATAATAGCCTGCTGGTTTCAGATACGATACGTTATTCAGGAATTCTATTTTCGGTTCATTATGTTTAATTTGGTAAATTGGTAAATAAATTTTATGTATTTAAAACTCGGCGGTCTCACCAGCTAATTCACTCTGGGAATATCAGCGACACACTAACCTTCAACAAGCAGCAAAGATATGGTCTGGGCTACCTGCTTAAAATGTTTCGAGGGGTTGTGTTTGGCCCATAACGGACTGGGGGCCCTTTGCCGTATTTAGATAGCGAGTGGCAGGTGTTAGTGTCTCTTATTTCGTGTGTTGATTGGCGAATAAACAGAGCTTCAGATGGCGATGGTTCTTGCAGGAACCAAGCTTGTTTTGGAGGTGGAAAAAGTGAGCTTGGGGGTTTTACAAAATGTACATTAGTCCAAGCAGCGAGAATTAGTAAACGAAGGGAATTGAAGCTACCTCCTAATGTGAGGAAAGATGAGATGATTGCAGCAGTAGCTCAGTATTCCAATTTGCTGGAAACTCCATCAGGATCTGCAGAGATGACTAAACTTCAATTGCAATTGAAGCAGCTTGAGTTAGAAGCAGAACTGAATCAGTTTGAGCTAAGACTAACATTAGAAGAGGAAGAAAGAGAACGAATAGGTTTAGTGGAGGAAAGAGATAAAAATAACAAATAGCTTTCGCAGGCGAGAAAGGAAAAGGGAGAGCATTTGAGCTTCAGAGGTGGAGACTTAGAGAAAGTGGCTAAACATTTTCAGTGGCCAGTGACCATGTGGGCTTTGTTGAACCAAACAAAACTTGTAGGTAGAGCTAGTGAGGTATTCACAACACTATCAGAGGAGGGATCTGGGGTGAATGAGGAGGGGACATGTGCATATGAGCTTGTGTCAGAAGCCTACAGACAATGTTTCAGGAATCTAAGGAGGGATCCTGGTCAAATTAATGTTGAGTTTGAAAGGATCAAACAAAGTAATTTTGATAGATGGATAAGAGCTTTAAAAAGAGAGCAAACCTACAATGCTCTTCGAGAAACAATTAAATTGGAGGAGTTCAAAAATTCACTATGTGACATAGTGCAAACTCATTTGGAAGACTGGCCGCTGAAGTGGCTAATGATTATGACTAGTGATTAGTGATTATAAAACTTGTTTTGGCTTCCAGAATCAATTTCAGTCCATGATGGATAGAACCTGGGGCAAAGAGAAATCCTCAAGTAGAAAGGGAAAGGTAGATCTCGGTGAAGATCGAAATGATAACTTTCCACAGGGTAAAAAGGAAATACTTGAAGGAGACAAAGAAGTTAACGAGCTCTGGTGATTTCATTGCAACAAATTAGGACACATGAAATCACTGTGTTGGTGGGTTCAGGGAAAAATAACAGACGCAGGAAAACGGAATAAGCCTGTGAGTTTTTTAGGAGTGGCAGCAGAAAACACAGTGGAAGCTAGAAATCTGCATCAGAGTGTACAAACTGATCAGATGTTTGTTAAGGAGAAGTGACAGATCTGCTCAGAAAAATATACTTGCAAAGTGAAAGTTTATTCACATAGGGCAGGTAAAGAGGATGCAATATTACGGGACACCGTATCCTCTCAGTCTATGCTTCTGAAAGATGAGGAGATATGTCCTCCTGAAGAACTATTTCCAGAAAATGTACTGCTAAAGAAAATTCATCTTGAGACAAAAAGTGCAACATTTTGTAAAGCGAGGATATCATATTCAGAAAAATGTGGAGCAATTGTGGGAGGGGTATTGGACAAACTCTCAGCTCCAGGAATGTAATTTATCCTTGCAGAAAATATAGCTGATTCACCGGTTGGAGTCCTGCCTACTCTGGTTGAAGAACCAGTGGAGACGCAGGCAAATGAAGCATTGCAGGAGTCTTATCCTGGAAACTTTCCAGATTGTGGGGTAACAAGTTCCCAGTGTCACCACTTGAAACAGGAAACATCAAAAATGTAAAGATAAGGAAGCTTAAGTGGCATTAACGGAGAATTTGTTCCACCAGATAGTTGATACAAAACAGGAGCAAGTAGGGTATCATGCATGTATTTTGAGTTCAGCTAAACTAATTGAGTCACAGAAGAAAGAAAACAGATTAAACCAGTTGCATCAAAAAGCATATACGTTAGGAATTTTGAATGTATCCCTGAGTGTGATTACCTAAAATGATGTCCAGATAAGGAAATGGAGACAATCACATAGTCAAAGAGATGAGAAATGGGAAGAGATTCATCAAATCATTTTGCCAATCGTGTATAGAAAGGAGGTGATGCGAAAAGTGCATGAGCTACCAACGAGAAGACATTTAGAATTGACAAAAACACAGGGTGAAATGCAGAGTCATTTTACTAGCCTGGACTGCAACAGGATGTAGTTGAATTTTACCAGACGTGTCATACAAGTCAGGTAATTGGAAAAACACAGGCGATAATAAAACCTGCACCTTTCGTAACTATTCTGGCATTTGAGGCACCTTTTACAAGAGTCTTAATTGTTGGGTTGGGCCCCCAACACACACAAAAAAAGTGGGCACTAGTGTTTGGAAACAATAATGGATGCATAGTCACGATTTCCAGAGGCAACCCTAAGATGCAATATCACAGCTAAAAGAATTGCAGAGGAATTATTCCTTTTTAAAATAGATAAGGACCACCAATAGAGCTACAGTGAGATTTAGGGTTCAAAGAACATATTTAAATTATTCACGACAATGTCTTCGGCATAAAGCAATACAAATCTACTGCGTACCATCCAAAATTACAGAGAGCACGATAAAGGTAACATTAAACATTATAGATCATGTTGAGGGCTTATGATCAGGATTATCCAGATGATTCAGTTAAGGAAGTTCCATTTGCGCTTTTTCTGATCAGGGATGCACCAAATTAATAGAGCAAACTCAATTCATTTGAATTAGTGTTTGAGCCATTAATATTGATTAAGGAGAAAGTAGTAAATCAGAATTGAATGGTCGCACTTTTGGACTATGTCTCTATTTTTTGGGAACGATTAATAGCGCTGGGGAATTGGCTGGACAGGATTTAAAAGTAGTGCAGCATGCATTAAAACAAGAAGCGGACAGGAAATTTAAAATTTGCAATTTTGATATCGGCGATAAGTTATTACTGTTGCTTACAGTGATAGTTGAACCTTGAAAAGCAAGGTTTAGTGGACCTTGTAAAATAAAAAGGATATTGAGTGGGGTAATTACTTGATAAGGACTCCAGACAATAAGCCATCTCGCAGCGTATGTCATGTGAATATGCTCGAAAGGTATTTTGACAGGGAAGCAAGCAAAAGAAGGGGAGAAGGTGTTAATGATTATGGCGTTTCTTAAATAAAGTGGACAATGAGGTAGTTGTCTAAAATTTCGATAAATTATTGTGTTACTTTTCTCAGAAAAATTGTAATGACTAGAAAGAGTTATTACTATTACATGTGAAGATAAGCAGAAATTAACTTGGAAGTACAACCCAATTGTGCATAATGTAGCTATAGGAGATGCTGTTATGAGTAAGCAACATCCTTACGGGCATAATCCTCTAAAGTTGGCACAGGTTCAGAAGGAGATTGAATGCATGCTCTAAGACGACATAATCAGCATGCGTTACAGTGACTGGAACTCACCCATAGTCATGGTGCCAAAGCCAAAAAATACCCAAGGGTTATGTGTGGACTATTGTAAAGTCAATTCAGTTAAAAGGATTGATCTATGCCCAGTTCCGCAATTGGAAGACTGTGTTGAAAATGTGGGACAAGCAACTTACATTTGGTATGAAATTTGTGCCGGACACATTTCAGGCACTAACCAATAAATTACCAGATTATCCAATGTGTGATGTGCATTGACGACTTGGTGAATTTTAATCAGTCATGGAAGGAACATTTACAGCATTTATTGGATTTGATTATTTGGCATCAGAAGGCAGGCTTGGTGGTAAATCTGGCAAAAATTGAATTTGCCAAAGCATAAATCACCTTCCTGGGCCATGCTATTGGACATAGATAAACGGTGTCATGGGATGTAAAAGTGAAGGCAATTAGGGAATTTCCCATACAGTTGACAAAAGGAGCAGTACTATGGTTCCTGGAATTGTGTAGATTTTATCGAAGAATTGTGCCTCACTTTCGCAATGTGACTGCTCCACTCATTGAATTGTTGAAAAAAGACAAGAGGTTTCAGTGGACAGAGGACTGTCAAAAGGCATTTGAAGGCATGAAATATGTATTAACCACTGCCCCACTATCAGCCACACCTTATTATGCACAACCATTCAAGGTGGCTTTAAATGTGACTGATGTGGGTGTCGGTGCTGGGCTCCTGCAGGAAAACGACGAGAAGAGAGAGAGACCTAGTAAGTATTTCTCCGAGAAGTTGAATGCTCAATGGTAGAAATATTCAACAGTTGTGAAATGACTGTGAGCTTTGTGTTAGCACTACAACGTTTCAGTATTTATATTAGCAGCAACACATCTGAGACAACCATTTACATTGAACATAAACCATTGACGTTTTTGGAGAAATTTAAGTACAAAACTGCGAGACGATTTTGCTGGAGCCTGTTGGTGCAGCCATTCAATTCGAAAATTGTGCATGTGGGAGGTCTTGAAAACATGATTGTTGATGCATTGTCAATACTTGAATGACAGATTGAGGCTCTCAGTGATGGGAATACCACACACTGAATCCGGATGTAGTTGTGCGTTTTTGCATGTTTATAGTAAATGTACGTACATCCGTATTTTAACCACAATTTATTTTTGGGGGGCGGGGAGGGGTGGTGGTGTGTTGAAACCTGAAGACATCTTTGGATATTGATGATTCAGTTATATATCAGGGGAGTCGTCACAAAGGTATTCACTTTACAAAGTTATGTTGTTCTTGAACTGTTTTCAGAGATTTTCTAACCATCCCAACGTTCCAAGATGTTTCAATTTTGAATGCTTCATTAGGGTGCTTCAGTTTTTAACAAACAAATAATGTCTCGGGCAGAAGGCTTTCAAGTCTCCAACAAAAAAACTGTTGTAATCAAGGGGATGTGGCCAGCTCTCCAGCTGCACAGGTCAGTACAGTTCGAGGGTTAGTTGAGTCAGGATCATGGTTGAATCTAGACGCTCTCGTCCTCCTTCTGCCCCCTGACTTTATAACCTTTGTAAGCTTTTTCTGTGTAATTTTTACTTTTTGTGCTCAGGGGTTTGTTTACTGTGATTATTGCAAGTAATCTGGAACAACATCATTAAGTTGTGTCAGCCTGTCAAGTTCGGATAGGATGAATTATTCAGGTACTGGATTTTCAGTTCGTTGTGTTCCATTCCATACTTTTGTAATTAAATTCTGTTTGTTTAAACGTCGGCAGTCGGACCAGCTAATTCAGTCTGGGAATATCCACCATACACATACTTTCAACAAATAACAATATTGCGGTCTGGGCTATTTGCTTAAAAATGTTTTGAGGCGTCGGGCCTGCTCCATAACAAGGTACCAAAGCTTTGTTCATTAAATGCCATGAATTAATGTGTATGGGAAGGAATAGATATTATATTGTCTATGAGACAGAAAGGACTGGGGCCAGAGGATGAAGAGCCCTGAAGGGAGTACAGTAACTCCCAGTCACGTGTCTTCAACCATCACTATATCTGACAAATGGAATGAAATGAAATGCAGAGCAAGAGAACAGATGACCTTTGGTACATGGAATGCTGAACAACAATGTGAACAGAACAGGTCATCTTTAAATGTGATGTACAGAATTATATTTTATATAGATACTGTTTAATCACAGGTTATACAGGTTGGTAAGATTGTTTTTATCTGGACCGGATATTCAGAAAAAAAACCAGACACAGATAGCAAAATGTATTGAGTTACAGTGAGTTGCAGCAGAGTTAGAGTGAGGATTTAGCTCATACTGAGCTGGTAGAGAGATGATGGGCTGCATGACAACCATAGAGTCATAGAGATATACAGCATGGAAACCAACTCTTCGGTCCAACCCGTCCATGCCGTCCAGATATCCCAACCCAATCTAGTCCCACCTGCCAACACCCGGCCCATATTTCTCCAAACCCTTCATATTCATGAACACATCCAAATGCCTCTTAAATTTGCAATTGTACCAGCCTCCACCACATCCTCTGGCAGCTCATTCCATACACGTACCACCCTTTGCACGAAAAAGTTGCCCCTTAGGTCTCTTTTATATCTTTCCCCTCTCATCCTAAGCCTATGCCCTTTAGTTCTGGACTCCCCGACACCAGGGAAAACACTTTGACTATATATCTTATCTATGCCCCTCATAATTTTGTAAACCTCTATAAGGTCACCCCTCAGCCTATGACGCTCCAGGAAAAACAGCCCTAGGCTGTTCAGCCTCTCCCTGTAGCTCAGATCCTCCAACCCTGGCAACATCCTTGGAAATCTTTTCTGAACATTTCAAGTTTCACAACATCTTTATGATAGGAAGGAGCCCGGAATTGCATTCAATACTCCAACAGTGCCCTCACCAATGTCCAATTATTCAGAGAAATATATTGAAAATATTCAGCGACTGAGGAGACAATATGAGTCATAAAACGCACAATGTCATAATTAATTAACTATACCTGTTTTTTCTTCGAGTGTAGCTGTCTCAAAAAGGCCTTTTAAATCGAAATCACTTTCATGAGATCCACGCATTTATTTGCGGAACATTAATAAGAAACAGAATCTCGTGTAATGCATGCGTCACTGGCACAAGTAATGGAACAGGAATGGAGCATATTGTCCAAATATAACCGGGTTCAGCATCTAGCCCAATAAAAAAAAGAAAAATTTTAGAGATAGTGGAAATCTAAAATACAAATGAAAAATGATGGA
Source organism: Chiloscyllium punctatum (assembly GCF_047496795.1). Classification (NCBI taxonomy): domain Eukaryota; kingdom Metazoa; phylum Chordata; class Chondrichthyes; order Orectolobiformes; family Hemiscylliidae; genus Chiloscyllium; species Chiloscyllium punctatum. The sequence goes on from NC_092752.1 coordinate 66,436,484, forward strand.
GAAATGCAACAGATGACGCAGGATCTGGGCAGAGACACAGAGTTAACATATCAAGTCTTAAATGAACATGTTCTGAACAAGTCATAATGGACTCAAAATAAGTTAATTCCGTTTTTCTCTGCCCTGATACTGCCAGAACTGCAGGGTTTCGCTTCAGCAATTTCAATTGGTGCAATGGCAGACGACAGAGAGTAATGGTGAGCGGTTACCTTTCGGACTGAACGCTTGTGCCCAGCAGTGTTCCACAGAGGTAGGTTCTGGGTGTTCATTGTTTGTCATTTATGTACATAATTTGTGTGAGAATATCGAAGGCAAGGTTAGTAAGTTTGCAGATGACACCAAAACTGGTGGCACAGTGGACAAATAGAGTTCAAGCTGGATGAATATGAGGTGCACTCAATTTTATTTGTTTGTTGCTGTCTAGTGAACCAGGAATGGAATTTTATTCCCCATCTCCTGGGGATCATTTACATATTGGTGAAGAAAATTTTCGTGAACACGTTTGACAAATTTTTCACCATCCAACCCTTTAATACTGTGGTAGTCCCAATCAATTTTTAGAAAATTAAAATCCCCCTGTATTACAACTTTATTAAGCTTACATATATCCGAGATCTGGCTACATGTTTGTTTTTCAATTTCTTTCTTACTGTTGGAGAGTATTCGGTACAAAACCGAATTTTTAAGTTCTACCAATATATTTTCACTGGACGATTTGTCACAAATGAGCATTTAGTGGAATCTCTTCAAACAGATCTCTGCTTTCTTATTTTTAATGCTACCTGTATATTTTTACTGGATGATTTTTCACAAATATGTTTCTCAGTTGCAGCATTAATTGATTCCTTAATCAAAATGAGTAGACCTCCCCTCAAAGCCAAATGCATGATTTTTCTAACCTTTCTGTGACAGTTAACACCTGGAACATTGAATTGTCAGTCTTGAACATCTCTCAGGTGAAAGTGAGGACTGCAAATGCTGGAGATTGGAGTCGACAATGTGGGGCTGGAAAAATAAGCAGGTCCAGCAGCATCTGAGGAGCTCATTCCTGATGAGGGGCTTTTGCCAAAACGTTGACTTTCCTGCTTCTCACATGCTGCCTGTCCTGCTATGCTTTCCCAGCACTACACTCTCGAATTGAACATCTCTCAACCAACTTTCTGTAATAAATATGATGTCCTAGTCCCATGTTCTTAAACATCAGCCTTCCCTGTAAGACCCCTTACATTTAAATAAATGCAATTGATTGCTTCAGAATTATTGTATACTCTTGACTCTCTCGTCTTTTTTTTTCTAATTGACATGCTCTCCTCACATTCATAAACTTCTCCATCCATCCTACAATGTGTTATGCTACCTGGAATATCCCCCTTGCTGTCTCTATCCATTTAAAGTCTCCCTACATAGAATGAGCAAATCTCTCTGCGAAGATATTGGTTGCTTTCCAGTTTTGATTAGACCATTCCTTTCTGAACAGGTCTTTCATATTCTTGGACATTTAACACCCCAGTCCTGACCTTCCTATAAGCACGTTTCAGTAATCTCCACAAGGCCATACTTACTTACCTTTGTTTGAGCTGTCAGTTCATTCATTTTACTCCAAGTACTGCACACATTTAGTTAAAAGGTTTACCAAATATTCAACTCAACTATCATCCTCTTCCTTGCCTCACTTCCAGGTGGCATAGGGAGCAATCCCAAGATTACAATCCTGGAGATCCTGCTTTTAAACTCACTTCGAGCTCCCTGAGCTTTTTTTGCAGGACCTTTCACTCTTCATACCTATGTCATTGGCACCAACGTGTATCACGACCACTGGCTGTTCACTATGCCCTGAACATGCTCTGAGACATTCTTGATCCTGGCACTAACCACCGTTTGTATGAAGAATTCATAGAATCACAGAATCCCTACGTTGGGGAAGCAGGCCGTTTCACACAGCATAACCAGGCTGACCCTCCAAAGAGTAACGTACCCAAACCCATCCCCCTACTCTGTTACTCTGCATTTACCCCTGACTAATGCATTTAACCAGTACATTGCTGAACACTATTGGCGAAAAGTAAACATCCCAGGCCTATTCCACTACTCTATGTTGAATCTGCTTTCTCACAACAGACACTGCCAGAACTACATGGCATTTCCAGCAATTTCTGCTTTTGTCACTGATGACGATTGCATATTGATAAGAACATGTGCAACTCAGACTTGAAAAATGCTGAATTTAAACTTTCAGGAGAAAACTAAATATTTGGTTTTTCATTAATCCCAGTAAACGTTCATTAAATTACTTCTGTCCTGTACATGAACGTCATGTGCTCACTTTTCAATCCTGAATAAAGGAGAGTTTTGCACCTTTCTTAATATCAGAAAGCTCGGAAACGTTGCACACTTATTTCTTCTTATGGGAATGTGATTGCATCTCATTCTTTCATGTCAGTTTCATTATAGCGGTTTAATCACAAAACACACACAGACACGTAAACAGACACACATACAATATATTACTTTGTTGAAGAATACCAGTAACATTGTTAGTAACTGGAATCATAACTGGAAAGAAGGATTTAGATAAAGGAAGGATGACAGTAAACGAGTCTTTTTATGGAACAGAATATGCTATTATGTGAACTTACTAAGATAATCAAATTTACAGAAAACAAAAGATATTGTTATGAAGGTGTAGAGCTGTACATTGTTCTGAAAGGAGTTAAAGTATAAAAATTGACTGTGAAGTGGAGTTGCCATGGAACAAAAACAAATTCAAATTGGGCCAGTCTGTTTAAATTATGCCCAAATACACTGAAATCCAATCGAGTTTGAAATATGATGTATTTTATGGCTTCAAAATCAATGAAATGATCCATTTCTTTGAGGTATAAAACCGTTCATTTTGAACATTTAGGGGGAGAACTGCCAAGGACAGCCACAAATATAGACTGCTAGCTGAAGAGCTTTCTAAAAGGTACCTGTCTAGAAGTGGTTTGTACAGCCGAAAAAATCTGCAGAGCAAAATCTACAAAGGAGTATTGAAAAAGCTGACTGGTTTTGAAACGCGATATATTTTTCTGTAAATATTAATCATGGTGTTTTGTTTTATCAGACCAGTATTGTATTGTGGTAGGTATAAGATAGGTTTACCGAAATGAGTTCTAAATTGTTGTTCATTTGAGTATTCTCTGTTGGACTTAACTAACAAAATTGTTAGTTTTACTTTAAATAGTGAGCTCTGTAAATCGAACTTTGCTCTTGAAATTTAACAGATTCCAGTATGAGGTGAACCTTTTCTCTGTGTCTGGTTTTAATTAGGAGAGGGGTCTATCCTGTGTTGTAACAGTTTGCGGGCTTTTGTTTTCGATTTGAACAGGTTTAGACAGATCCAGTCGGAGATATGGGCAGATTTAAATAGGTTTGGGATGTGAAAAACACACAGTAGGTTTAATTATTTGCACATTATTGTCCAAGAGCTTTAAATAAAACGTCGGTGAGACAGTTTGTTAAATTTCGGTGACCTGTGATTGGTTAAATTAAAAGTGAGAGAAATGGCTCTTAAACATGTTAAAGAGGTTCTGGGGTTTGCAGATGATTGCCACATTTGCCGAAGGTGTTTAGAAGGAGAGATAAAGGCCAAACTTTTAGAATTAGCAAAGAACTTAGATTTGGGTCTAACCAAGAACAAGAGTAAAGCAGAAATTGTCAGGAAATTACTGAGATTCTAAGGTGCGTCAGAGAAACAGACAAGTGCAGGAGATTTAGAAAAAAAACTGAATTACAATTGAAGAAAATGCAGTTTAAAGTTAACCAAAGGGAGAAAATAAGAGAGAGAAGAAAAAGAGGAGAAGGTTCTTAGCTGATCAATCAGAGAAGACAGAGGGAGAAAAAGCGAAGGAAATTTATTAGTTGAGGAAAGAGAGAGAGAATTCGAACTTGAGAAATTGCGATTTTGTCAGCAAAGCCAAGTTAACAGGATGGAGATTAAAAGGGGCGTTAGTGATATATACAACTGTATCAAAACGCTGCCACGTGTTGATGAGAAAGGTGCTGAAGCCTTCTTTATTTCATTTGAAAAGTTGGCGAGGCAGGTGGAGTGGTCCAAGGATCGATGGGTAATGCTAGTTCGGACAAAGCTGGTCGGCAGGGCTAGTGAGGTATTTGCTGCGCTCTCAGATGAGGGTTCAGGAGATTATGAAGACGTCAAACAAGCTATTTTAAGTACTAACGGATTGGTACTGGATGCATATAGATAGCACTTCAGAAAAGTAAGGGAGGAACCAGGTCAGCCTTACTTTGAGTTCGAAAGAATTAAACATAGGCATTTTGATAGATGGGTGCAGGCTTTATTGATAGCTTAGACCTATGGGGCTCTAAGGGAGATTATTCTGCTGGAGGAGTTTAAAAACTCACTTCCAGAAATGATAAGAATTCACACGGATGAACAAAAAGTTCAGGAATTGAGAAGAGCAGGAGAATGAGCAGATGAATACATGTTGCTGCATAAGACAAGCTTCCAGCCAGAATTTCGTCCTGTGAGGGATAGAATTTCGGAGAAGGGGAGATGCTACAATATAAAAGAAAGAGTAGAGGATAAGAGATTACCACAGGTTAAAGAAGATGCCCAAGAGAGTGGAAAGGATGTGAAAGGCCTCAGGTGTTTTCAGTATAATGGAGTGGGACAAAGAAAATTACAGTATCGGTGGTTTCAGAAGCGCACTAGGAAAATGATGTTTTCACTGCGATAAGGAGGGATACGTATGGTCACAGTGCTGATCGTTAAGAAAGGCACTGTGGAAAAAGATGTGGTAAAACAAGCTAAGCCAGTAGCATTAGTGAAAGTTTTAAAGGAGACCCCTAACACGAGCTGAGGAGCTGCAGGAAAGTGCACAGCCTAGTCAGGGGCTGGGTGTGGAGTTCGTACCTGATATCTATAAAGGATTCACCTCTGTGAGTAACGTATACTCAGAAATAACAGGGGAAGAAGGGCAAGAAGTTATAATTTTGAGAGCTACAGGATTTATCCAGTCTCTAATAGGAAGGGATGAGCAAATTTGCAATCTTTCTGATCTGTTAACCGAGAGTGTGGTGATTTGTGGAATAGATGTACAGAAATTTAGCATTCCCCTATGTAAGATCAGATTGGAGTGCCTACTGATGACTGGGGAAGTTACAGTGAGTATGATTGACAGAGAGTCAGTTCCAGCAATCCAGTTTGTTCTTGAGAATGACTTAGCATGGTGCAAGTTGAGAGTGACACCCCTGGCTGTGGAGAAGCGCAAGAAAGACCAAGAAACTGAGGACTTAAATCAGAAATATCCTGGTATTTTCCCAGGCTGTACAGTAACCGGATCCCATTGTCATAAGTCACAGCACAAAGCACCACTAAAGACAAAGATGAAGGAGTTGAGATTCAGTTACCGGACACCCTGCTTGCCGTAATGATGCAAGGAAAACCTGAACAGGCAGTGGGTCAGACTGAGGTGTTTAGTTCTGAAAGACTAAGGGACTTGCAACAGACAGACAAGATGATAAAACATTTATATGTGGATGTGTATTCTGAAAAGGAGGCAAAGGACATTCCAGAGGGTTATTATCTGAAAGATCGAATTTTAAGATGGAAATGGAGACCACGTAAAGTTAGTGCAGAGGAGAAATGTGCCGAAGTGCACCAGATTGTTTTGCCGATAGCATACAGGCAGGAAGTGTTATGGGTAGCTCATGAACTACCTACAGGAGGTCACCTAGGGGTACAAAAGGTTCAGGCTAAGGAAAAAAATCATATTTATTGACTAACTTTTGGTTAACTTTTGACATACATGTCATATATGCCAAATGGTAGGTAGGCCAAAGGCAGTAATGAAACTATGAACTCTGTTGCCAATTCCCACATTCGAAGACCCCTTCATGTGGGTTATAAATGATTGTATAGGTTCCCTCCGGAAAAGTAGAGAAGAAAATCTGGAGAAACAGGGGTCAGTTACTGCCGCGCAGAGTGAGGAATCAAATCCAAATCTTGTGGATTTTAATGTGCCTCGAAGTATGTTAAAAATGCAAAAGTCCTTGAGCAGTCGGAAAGGTTCGTAAACTGTCTGTCTCAGGAACATAGAACAAAGTTGAAAGGTTTGTTTTGCAGTATTAGGACATATGTAAGAATCATATGGGGAGAACTAATGCTATTGTACATGAGATAGACGTAGGGAATACTGTTCCGATAAAACAGCATCCACATTGGCTTAATCCTCTCAAAGCCAGACAGGTCCAGAAGGAGATGGAGGCCATGCTCAATGACGACATCATCAAACCAAGCCAGAGCAAGTGGAGCTCGCCAATTGTCCCAAACCGGACAGGAATCAATAATTTTTCTTGGAAGGTCAACACTGTTACAAATCCAGAAATATCCAATACCAACATTGGAGATCTGTATCGAGAAAGTTGGACAAGTCAGTTACATCACCAAGTTGGATTTAATGTGTGGTGTGGTTACTGGCAGGTATCTTTATCAGAGAAGGTGAAATAAATTTCTGAATTTTAACACCAACTCAGCTGTATCAATTAAAACTAATGCCCTTTGGAATGAAGTACGCACCCAACACATTCCAAACACTCAAGAACAGATGTGTGGCTGGGTTAACAAACTGTGCAGTCCATTTGAGCGACGTAGTGATCTTTAGTAAGTCCTAGAAAGATCACTTGGTACAGTTGACAGAGCTCTTTGAACGAATACAAGAAACAAAACTGGTGGTAAAATTAAATCCAACTGAATTTGTGAAAGCAGACGTGATGTTCCTGGGACATGTTCTTGACTCCATGGAATACAAAGACAAAAGCTACCGAGGAATTTCCACGACCAACCTCAAAGGAAAATAGTGCTTCATTTCTTCGGACTCAGCCGATTCATTCAGAGGTTTATTCCAAACTTCAGCAGTGTCGTGGCACCGTTAACCGATTTGCTGAAAAAGAACACAAAGTTTTGGTGTACAGAACAATGCCAGGAGGCCCTCGACCATTAAAAAGAAATATTGACCACCAACCCAGTTTTGGATACACCAAATTTTACGAAACCTTTCAAAGCTGCAATCGATGCTAGTGACATAGGAGTTGGAGCTGAATTGCTACAGGACGATGAGATGGAGTTGTACTTTTCAAAGAAACTCAACAGCCATGAGAGGAGACATTCCATGATTGAGACAGAACTATTGAGTTTGGAACTAGACTTATGGCATTTTAATATGTAAGTCACGAATAATGCATTGGAGACAATTGTGTACACGGATCCCAATCTACTTACATTATTAGAACGCTTTAACGAATATTTCATTGGAGACTATGTTACAGACTTTTAATTTTAAAATTGTACATGCAACGTGTCATAAAAATGTAATTGCAAAGGCTTTCTCACGGATTTAACTGATAAAGTTTAGGTGACATTTGTATTTATCCAATGTTAAATATAGGTATATGAGAAGAAGTTAAGGTGAACTTGGATTTAAGTTATCAGTATGTTATAGTAATCTGTTTAAAGCATACAAAAAGAAATATGACCATGTTTTCATTATGATGGTTCTTTTTTGAGAGGGAAGGTTTTATCAAGGTATAAAGGGTATTGTACCATTAAGAGAGTTGAAGGATTTACAAGCACAGCGAGGTCTGGAAAAGTTATAATGTAACATTTGGTCCAGAAGCTGGCAGTACCTGGGTAGCTATGAGACAAAAATAAAATGAAATTCGATCAATCAGTTTACATTATGCCCCAAGATTCTAAATACCAATCAAGTTTGAATTTTGCATTTTGACAATGTTTAAAAAAATAAAATAACCCGATGCTTTGGGGTATAAAACCGAAAAAAAAGAACAGTTGGCGGAGAACTACCAAGCCACCAACATCTGCAGACTGCCCAGAGAATAGCTCTCCTAAATGTACCTTTATTTGTCAATGACCTGTGAAACAGAAACCCGAAGGAGAAGACAATATGAGAGAGGAAAATACAAAGAGAAGATTTGACAGCGGTCTGGTTCTAAAATGTGAATGTTTTAGTAAATCTTAATTGGTTTTTTTTTTCAAAGTTTGGGAGAAGATGTTTTCATCGGATCAGTATTGTAGAAGGGAAAATAAAATACAGGTCAGAGAAAGGAGTTGCAAATAGTTGTTAGTTAATTATTCTCTGTTAGACTTTTAAAAAACAAGTTGTCAATTTTTATTTTAGGATGGTTCTTGGCCTCCTGAATTTTAACAGATTACAGCACAGGTTCAACCTTTTCTGTGTTGCAGGTTTAAATTAGCGGGGGGGGGGGGGGGGGCAGGATTTACCCCGTGTTGTAACACATTAAGTCTGAATTCTCTGCACAGATGCTGCCAGACCTGTTGAGGTTTCCAGCGCGTTCTGTCATTGTTTACGAAATCTGCAGTTCTCTTGACTTTCTTTGTATCATTGACAGCCACGGTTGAGGTCCTGGAGGACAGGAAGACAGCTAATGTTGTTATATTATTTGTAACAAGGCTGCAAGGAAAAGCCAGGCAACTGCAGACCAGTGAGTTTGATGTCAAGCGTGGGTAAGTCTTTGTAGGAGATTCTGAGAGGCAGGATTTACATGCATTTGGAAAGGCAAGGACTGATTACGGATATTCAGCATGACTTTGTGCCTGGGACGCAACGTCTCACAAACTAGATTGCAGTTTTGAAGAGTTGACGAAGAAAATAGATGAAGGCAAAGTAGCAGACTTTGTCTACGTGAATATAGTGAGGACCAACGGTTTCCACGTGGTAGCCTATTTAACAAGGTTACATCACAGGGGATCAGGGAGAGCTATCCAATTAGATACAAAATTGGTTTGACAGTAGGAGGTAGATGATGCTGGGAGAGATTTGTTGTTCCAATTGGAGGCCTGTGACCAGTGGTTGCCACAATGACCAGTCTGATGCTGTTCATTGTTTTTGTAAATGATTCGGATCATAATATAGGAACCATGGATAGTAAGTTCGTAGATGAAACCCCAAAATTGGTGTTAATATTGAACAGTGAAGAAGGTTATCTTGGAGAACAATAAGATCTTGATCAACTGGGAAAGTGGGCTGATGATTAGCAGATAGAGCTTCATGCAGATAAATGTGAAGTGTTGCATTTTGTAAGACAAGCCAGGACATGAATTATATAGTTAACGGTAGGGCATTGGAGAGTGTTGTCATGCAGAGAGATCCAGGGTGCAGGTACATAGTTCCTTGAAAGTGGAGTCACAGGTAAACATGGTGATGAAGAAGACGTTAGGCACGCTTACCTTCATCAGTTAGAGCATTGATTATAGGAATTGGGATATTATGTTGTGGCTGTACAAGAGAATGGTAAGGCCATATTTGGAGTACTGAGTACAATTCTTGTCGCCGTGCTAAAGGAAGGATGTCATAAACCAGAAAGGAGACAAAATATTTTGAATAGTGTGAGGGAGATTGGAGGTTTTCAGGTATAAGGATAGGCTGTGATTTTGTTCGTTTTGCGTAGGAGGCTGAGGGTTGAACTTATTGGGATTTATAAAATCATGAGGGGCATTGATAGGATGAATAGCCAAAGTCTTTTCCCCAGGGTGGAGGTTCCCAAAGCCAGACAGGATGGGTTTAAGGTGAGAGGGACGAGATTTTAATGAGATCTAATGGCAGCTGTTTCTCACAGAGAGTGGTGTGGACATGTAGCGAGCTGTCAGAGGAAGTGGTATTGGTGCGTGCAATTTCAACAATTGAAAGGCAATTTGATGTGTACATGAACAGGAACGTTTGGAGGGGTATGTACCAAAAACAGAAAAATAGAACTCGTTCAGTTTCGGAAACCTAGTGAGCATGGATGAGTTGGGTCAAAGGTTCTGTTTTCATATTGTAAGGGCAAGGGGCTATTCATTCTTCATTGCCCTCAATTCATTTCCAAGTCAAAAGTCCTCTGTAAATACTTTCAGTGATATAAATCTCTGAACTTTCTTAAATACAGAATTCCTGACATTGATGTGGTGCTGTAGACCACAGCAGCAACATCAGCAGAAGCAGCATTATATTCAAGCACAATCTGTAACTTTTTTGAATGGGATAATCCCTCAGTCTAGCACTACCACCAAGCTGACAACTCTGACATCTCCCTGGCAATGCGGAAAATTACTCAGCTGTCTCCAGTTCCCAAAGAGAGGAATAGTTGCGATCTGACCAGTTACCACTCCCACAGTGCCATCACAAAGGGCAAATTAGTGGTCTTTTTTTCTGACAGAGCTGTCAAGCAGCACAGAAATAAACTGCTCAGTGTGGCTTCCGATAGGTCCCCATGTGGAAATGGTGCTGTTGTGGAAATGGCACTGGATTACTAATCCAGACAAGGTTAATGCACTGACAGCTGGGGGATGTTAAAAACAATTTTAAAAATATCGGGATGTCAAATCTGGTGCGAGTAATACTCAGATTTAAGCCAATGTTGATTATAAACACCAATTTCCTTCCCCAATGTACTTTCAGGAAGTGAATCTCCCGTGTTTTCCTGGTCTGCCCTAAAAGTGACTCCAGATACACAGACATGTGATAAACTCTTCAATGGTCTCGGAAACGGTCAAGCAAGGCACTAAAATATATCAAACTGCTCCGAGGTTTGGAAGGATAAAACCGACAGAAAACTCGAAAACTCGATACTGGAAAAGGGAACGGGAAACACAGCCCTATTGACACTGCAGAGATCTCCTTCCTAACATCTGAGAGCATGTGACAGCTGTACTCCAGCTGTCTGCTGTTCCCTTTCGAGTCCGGTAATCCTTTTTATATTTAGTGTCCTGACATCCTCAGGACGTTCTCCCTTATGTGGGAGAGAACTCCCCAAGTTTACCAGTCTCGGAGTAGAGACATTTATTCTCATCTCAATGCAGAGTGACCTGTCCATACTTAATACAGTTGCCCATTGTTTTAGACGTCCCAGCCAGGGGAATTATCATCCCTGCTTCTAATCTGTCTCGCCCTGTCAGTGGGTTATATATGTCACTGAGATCTTCACTCATTTTCCTAAAGCCCATGGAAAACAGATCCAATCACCCAAAAGTCTACTCCCACAACAAGCTTGTCATCCCAGAGATCAGTCTGGTCATCCTTCACTGCACTTCCTCAATGTCAGGTTTGTCTTTTATTAAGTAAGGAAACCAAAACTGCACACAATACTGCACAATGTTCAAGATGGGATCTCACTAACCCCCTGTACAGCTGCAGTAAGATTCCCTTATTCCTGTACTCAAAATTCCCTGATATAAAAGTCAATACATCATTTATCTTCCTAACTGCTTACGGCTCCTGCAATATTGCATTCAGTGACTGGTGTACAAGGGGAGATCCAAATCGTTTTCAATGTTACAGCTCCCCACTTGGTGGGTCTGCGTACAGTGTGCAGCGTGCCAATGCCATTCCCAGTATTGTCTTCTAGATTCAGAACTCACAGCCCTGCATGAATATTGGAGGTCTGCAGAGAAGAAGCAAAGTAAGAACATAAATCTCTTTAAAGATCAACATGTTTCAACTAATCTCTTTTCAAATGATTGGTTGCTGTTCTACTGTTCCCACCAAAGTACATACCATCACAGCCACCCAGTTGTTATCCATCTGCCACGTATTTGCCCATTCACTCCAAATGTCTCAACCACCTTGGAGCTTTTTTACATCCTCCTCACCCACTCACAATCCAACCTCGTTTAGTGCTGTCAGCAGGTTGGGAAATATTGCATTTGATTCCCTTAACTAAGCGTTTGACATGCATTGGGAATCGCCGGGGCCCAAGCACCAATCCCTGCAACACCCAATGATCATTGTACTTCAAAACAGAACGTTTTATTCCTGTTCACTGTTTCCTGTCATCTCTACTATTCTAAAATCATAATGATATTTTAAACCCAATCCTGTAACATTTGACTTTGCAAATTAGGCCAGGGTCTTTACCAAGATCTTTCTGAAAATCCAAATGCATTGAATTCATTGCTTCTCTGTATGTATCAACCAGTCAGTTTCTCAAATGTGATTCCCATTTCATGTTGACCCATTGCATAAGAACTAGGAGCATCAGTAAGATCATGGCTGATCATTTCATTGCCTCAGCTCCACTTACCCGCCCGTTCACCATAACCCTTTGTTCCTTTACTCTCCCCCAAAAAATCTATCTGACATTTAAAGGCATTCAATGATAAAGCTTCAACTATTTCACTGGACAGGAAATTCCACAGATTCACAACCTTCTTGGTCAAGAAGTTCCTTCTCAAATCAATCCTAAATATGCTCCTCCTAATTTTGAGATTTTGTCCTCTTGTCCTATTCTCACCTGCTACTGGAAACATCCTGTCTATTTTTATCTTATCGATTCCCTTCTTAATTATACCTGTTTCTTCCAGATTCTCCCTCATTCTTTCAAATTCCAATCACCATATAATTCTAGTCTACTCGGTCTCTCCTCATAAGCCAACCGCCTCAACTCCAGACCAACCTAGCGAACCTCCTCTGCATACACTGTAGTGCTAGTACATACTTTCTCAAGTAGGGAGACCAAAACTGCACGCAGTATTGCAGGTGTGACCTCCCCAGCACATTGTACAGCAGCAACATAACCTCCCTGTGTTTAAACTCAATCCTTTTCGCAATGAAGGACAACATTCTATTTGCCTTGTTAATTACCTGCTGCACCTGCAGAGCAACTTCTGTGATTCATACACAAGGACACCCAGCACCCTCTGCACAGACGCATGTTGCATTTTTAAAATGCAAATAATAGCCTTTTATTTAACTGTTATTCCTACCAAAGTGGATGAAATCACATTTATTATATAGTACTCCTTCTGCCAGTCCTTTGTCCACTCACTTAAACTATTTTTGTCGCTTTGAAAAGTTTATCAGTCATCTGCACATTTGCTCTGCCACTCATTTCCGTATCATCTACATTATTTGTGATATTACACGTGGTCACCAACTCCAAATCGTCCATCTAAGCTGTGAATAATTGCGGTTCCAGCACTGATCCCAAAGGCACACCACTAGTCACTGATCAGCAGCCAGAAAATCACTCATTTATTCCCACTCTCTGCTTCCTGTTAGTTAACCAATCCTCTACCCATGTGAATACATTACCTGTAACGCCACACATCTTTACCTTATGCAGCAGCTTTTTTGGCGGATCTGTGTCGAATGCCTTTTGTAAATCTCGGTACACCACATCCACTGGGTCCCCGAGTCATAATGTCTTCATAGCTTTCCAGTAAATTAGTTAATCATGACCTGCCTTTCATGAACTAATGCTGTGTCTGTCCAATGGGATAATTTCTATCTAGATGCATTGCTATTTTTTCCTTGATTAGAGCTTGAAGTATTTTCCCCACTACACATGTTAGGCTAACTGGTCTATAATTCCCAATTTTTTCTACCCTTTATAAACAGTGGCATCTGATTTCCTGTTTTGTACTCTGCTGGAACTGGACCAGAGTCCAGTGAATTTAGAAAACAAATCATTTGCTATTTCTTCCACCACCTCTGTTAGTACCCTGGGATGCATTCCATCAGGCCCAGGAGACTTATCTAACTTTAGATCCATGAACTTGCCCAACACTATCTCTCTCATGGGAATGGCTGTTTCTAGGTCCTCACCTACCTTCCTCTCTTTGACAATTCTGGACAGTTATTAGTATCCTTCACTGTGAAGACCGACTAAATATCTATTCAATTCCTCGGCCATTTCCTCACAAAATAACCCTTCTCACCCTCTGAAGGACCAATGCTTCCTGAGCCATTCTTTTCATTTTATATATTTTTAGAATTTTTTGATATCTGTCTTTATATTCTGAGGTAGTTTGCTCTCATAATCTATCTATTTTATGTTTCTTCACAGGTTTTTTTGTTGTTTTCTTTTAACCTTTATAGCTTTACCAATCGTCTAGTTTCCCACTGATCTTTGCCATTATTTATGGCATTTATTTGATTTTGATAGCCTCCCTCATTTCATGAAACATCCATGGCAGATCACCCTTTTCCTACAGTCCTTCCATTTCACTGTTATATGCTGTTGCTGCCCATTTGCAAAAAATAAAACTGCTTTGAAAGCCAGCCACTGTTCATCAATGGTTCCACCCGAAAGTCTTTACTTCCAGCCAACCTTAGCCAACTCCTCCCTCATTCTTTTGTTGTCTCCTTTTTTCAGCTCAGGACCCTGGTATTGGACTTTATCTTTTCACCTTCCATCTGTATTCTAAATTCAACCATACTTTCAGTCCCAATAATTTCGCCCAAAGCATTCATTTACTAATTTCATTCTTTTTTTCTCCAGACTTACGCTTTGCAGTCTTGCTGGGAAGATTTGATTTATTTGGTTTGTTTCCTTCTGTGAAGACAGAACTGAAGCAATTGCTTCATAGTTCTGCTATTGCCCTGCTCTCTATTCTCCTTCCTCTGGGTTCAGACTGTAACGAAGCTGCACTTGTTTTCTCTAACATTTTCCATTGACAGATCACCCTTATAAATCTTGTTAATATTCTCTTCAGGAGCCCATCAATTCATGTCCACACCATACAATCTTAGGAGCATAGTCTTTGTACCGTCAGACATACAGCACGGTCTACACTCGTCCCACTTTCCTACATGAGGCCTGTAGCCGCGAATTTTATGAAACTTCAAGAGCTTGTCCAAGTCCTTTTTAGCTGTTATGAGGTTACCATGACAACTCCCCTCTCAGGAAGTATATTCCAGAACCCAACACCCTCTGGATGAAAAACACTCCTCAAATCCTCAAACCCTTCACTTGAAAAATGTGTTTCCCTGATTTTGCCCCTTTGCCTAAAAGGAACAGTTGCTGTCTATCCACTCTGTCCATGCCCCTCGTAATCTTATCTATCTGAATCACACACCCCTCAGTCTTCTCTGCTTCAAAGTAAACAAACCAAGCTTTTCCAGCGTCTCTCCACAGGTTACATGCTCCAACCCAAGGAACATCCTGGTGAATCTCCTCTGCACCCCCTCCAGTAGAACCACATCCTTCCTGTAATTTGGCTCCCAAAACTCAATGCAGTATTCTACCTTGGCCGAACTAAAGTCCTGTATAGCTCTAATGATCTATGTTCCGATGAGTAAAGGCTATTTACGATTCTCAATGCCTTCTTAACTCAACTATTACCCTGGCCAGTCACATTCAGGGATGTGTGGAGAAGCACCCTCTGAGGTTCCTAGTGTGCTGCCATTCATTGAGTCCTCCCCTGTCAGCTTCCTTCTCCCAAATTTTTATTTGGGTTACATTCCATCTGCCATTGATCTGCCCATCTGACCATTCCACCTGTATCTCCCTGTAACATAAGGCCTTCCACCTCACTGCCATCTACCCGGACAATCTTTATGTGAAAGATACACTGATCTATCACACACACTCCACTCCCTCCACATTCACATCGACATCATTTATGAATAACACAAATAATAAGGGATACAGCACTGATCCCTGGGGTACATCAGGGGTCACTGGTCTCCAGTCACACGAACACCCTTCTTCCACCACCCTCTTTCTCCTGCCTCTAAGACAATTTGAACGTCATTTACCTAGTTACCCATGATACCATGATATTGTACTTTCTTTATCAGTTTTGCATGTGAGGCTTTGTCAAAGGTGTTGCTCAAAAAGAAAACATATAAACGATCTCCTCGAAAAAAACTCAATAAATTTCGTTCGGCCTGACCACCCTCTCATAACGTCATGCTGTCGACCCCTGATCAAACATTGCCTCTCTCAATGAAGATCAATTGTCTCCTTCTCTGTTTTCCCCAATAGTTTCCCTGACACTGATCTGATACTCACTGATCTATAGTTCCCTGGTCTACCTGCACCAACACCTCCTCTAAAGGGTGCTCTCTATTACTCTGGCAACTCCCCTGTTACGAGATTCTACTAAAACATTTGAGTCAGGGCATTTCCTATCTTGTCTCCCACTGCAGCTGTGATACAACTCTTCCAGACCTGGGGACTTGTCCAATTTTATACCAGCCAAAACCATCCTTTCCTGCTCGTATCATATATCAATCTGTTCAAGAGCTTCCCAGTGCAGTCTTCTTGAAATCTGTACATGCCTCCTTCTTCTCCCAAGTAAAACAGATGCGAAGCTCTCATGTCACAACCTAGCCATCTTCTCCAGCTTCACACACAGATTGCTCCCTCGGTGTATAATGGGCCCTAATTATTCCCTGGGTATTCTACTCTGCTTGATGTCCTTGTGGAATACCTTGGGACTCTCGCTAATATTGCTCTCACTGGTCAATGCCCATGTTCGTCACTCCACTCTGTGTGGTTTTTTTAAAGTTTCATTTCGATCACCTCTCATTCTCTGAACTTCTCTGGAACACAGGCAGTGCTCTCTGATCAGACAATCTTGCCATCTGAGGCATTAATCTCGAGAATGTCCTTACAGACCTTACAGTGTTTGTATGAATAAAAGACATTGCCTGTCTTTCATTAAATCATTTTAATGTACTTCTCAAATTCACTGAAGCCAACTTTATCCTCGCATCTTAATGGCTTGCATGACTCAGGCATGTACCATTAATATAAGGGGAAAAAAACTACTTTGTATTCAGATGTCACTTAAATTCAAAATATTAAGGTCACTGTTCCCAAAAGCTCCTTTACAACAAAGTCTTTAATTAGCTGTTCTGATCACACATCATCAATTCCAGAACAACCTGATCTCTAGCTCGGTGTTCAACATATCGTTACAGCAGCCCACCTTTTAGACTCGCGTGAAATCCATTTTTCCAACATTAACATTCACTTGGGTTAACACTCTTTAGATGTAACTTGAAGCTGCCCATTATTACTGCAATTCCCACAAAGTTGTATGTCTAATTTCCTGTTTTGTTCCATACCCAACATTTGTATCACAATTTTGACTTTGATATATAACTCTGAATGTTTGCTTCTCCTTGCTGTTTCTGAGCTCCTCTTACCAGATTCTGTGGAATCTGCGTGAAATGGGCCACGGCGAGGTTCTTGGTAGATTCAGGCGAGATGGTTGGTGAGGCATATCTCAACATTGAAATCATATCGCCACACATTACCTGTACTTCTCAAGTGTCATTGTGACGTTATCACCAGATCTCCCCTTATGCTGGTGGAGTAGAGAAGGAGAATGATTTTTCAACAATACTGTGTACTTGCCAGAGAGCTGAGACTGCTCTAACCTTCGTGTGAACCTTACAGCAGGCTGGTAAAGTGTTGCTGCTGCTGTACAGTGTCTTAGTGAGATCACTTCTGGAGTAGTGCACACAGATTTAATCTCCTCACTGAGGAAAGGATATTGGAATGAAATCAAAGATTGTTCACACAACTGATTTCTGCAACAAAGGTGTTAATCATAAAATCCCTGCAGTGTGGAAGCAGGCCATTTGGCCCATCAACTCCATACTAATCCTCCGAAGACCATCCCATCCAATCCCCACCACCCACTCCACCCAATCTTTATAACCTGGCATTTTCCAAGACTGATGCCCCTAGCCTCCACATCCCTGGACATTATGGGTAATTTAGCTTGGCCAACCCACCTAACATGCGCATCTTGTGACTGTGGGAGGAAACTGGAAACTGAACTTGAACTGAGATCTCTTGTACAGTGAGACAGCAGTGCTAACCACTGAGCTACCCAGTGTGGTCAACACAACTTTCCTAAATATTTCAGCCCTTGAAAAGTGACATTTGACCAGGGAGATTTCATAAGTCCCCAAACCTATCATTGAGCAACAGGAGGTGAACATTGAGATCTTGAGCAGCTTGGTCAGAAATAGGAGCAGCACATGCAAGTCCATTGAGACGATAATGTCGGAACGGCAGGAGGACATTCAGCAAAGCGGGTGTGAAAAGCAGAAACAGAATGAGTCCAATCAGCCACTCATGCCTCTTAGACAGCAATTCGAGCAGATCTTTTAAAGCCTTGTGCCTGTTACACAGGAATTGTGAAAGGGAACATAGAGGTTATAGAAAAGGAAGGACTTCGAATAACCAGCTTCACTCGGGAATGAAAAGTCGTGAGAAAACTATTGGCATTGAAAACAATTTTTTAGAATCTATTATGAAGGAATTAATAACAGGAGATTTCCAAAGTCAAGCCACAATCCAGCACAGTCAGCATAGTTTTATGAAGGATATATCATGTTTGAATGATTTGACTAACTTTCTTTTAAAAAGCCGTTACAAGCAAGGTTGATAATTGGGATCATACAGATGTATTATATCTGGACTTCCAGACATCAGTGCATAACGTGCCTCACAAAATATTAATATGGAAGACAAGGACACATGGGGTTCGGAACAACTTACTTGCCAGGGGAGAGGATTATCTTACCATTAAAAACCATGATATGGAGTCGCTGGTTTTGGACAGGTTTGGACAAGGTCAAAAATCCAATGACACCAGGTTAGTGTCCAATGGGTTTATTTGTCAACACAAGGTTTCATTGCGCTGCTCCTTCATCAGATGTAAGAGGGAGGAAGACATTAAACACAGAATGTCTAAGAAAAGATCAAATGGTTGTACAGCTTATGCACATGAATTGTCCACACCTAGGATGGCTCTTAAATACTTAATCAGTTAGAATGGAGATGCAAATTTGATTGATTAATATGCAAATCGCAGAATTTATTTGAAGCCACTCCTGGAAATAACTACAAGAAAATGACGTAACACTTGCGGTCAGACAATGTTTTCTAAGTGAAAGACCTTGTTTGGACGCTGTCTGTGTCTTTATCTGGAGTCAGACTGGTTTTATTTACAAAGTAGGAGTTTGTAAAATTCACACTGACTGACTGTCTACAAATTGTATGTTTTTGGAACAAAATAAAATGCACCTGCAAATACAAATGGGCAAATGTAAATTCACCCTGCAGATTTATATGTGCATACATGTGTGGGTGTGTGCGTATGTAGGAGAGAGGGGCGTGTCTGTGTGAAGGGGGGGAGAGGGAGACACTCTATGGACTTGAGAGAGAGTGAGGAGGAGTGTGTGTGTGTGAGTGCGGGAGGGAGAGAGTGCATGCGTGCGTGTGACAGAATGGAGTGCGCGTGTGTGCATGTGAGAGAAGGAGAGTGTGTGTGGAGCAAATAGGGAGAGTGTGCATCAGTGTATGACACGGGGAGAATGAGAGTATGTGCTTGTCCAGGCGAAAACACAGACAGATACAGCAAATCCTTTTCCCCACACACACTCACTGCGTGGTTTCAGAGCTTCACTTCTCTGCAGCCTCTGCTCCATTTGTTGTTCATGTTACAGACCCAGATGCAGTAACTACAGTCCCGATGCTCCATCCAGAGTTGGGTCAGGTCTCCCTGAATGTCTGAGGCAGCTCACAGAACAACCTCCAGCAATCCATCCCCAGCCACCCCACTAGCGTTTCAAGAACAGGAGTCAGTCAGAAGCCCCTGAGCTCCAAGTTAGATGCCTGTTGCTTTCCAATTATACTCCAGGATTTTCCTCGTGTTACTGACCGCACGATCAAGTGAGAGAGACAAACAGAGGCGTTCCGTGAGCAGGCCCATACCAAATTTCAAACACGTGAGTCAAAGCTGCTGAAACACCCCTGTCCATGGAGAACCACATGGGACACATCGGGAAGTGAACAACAGCCTAACACATACCATTTCACTGTTTCTGAGTTTCACAATGGCAGCAATCGATACAGGAGGGAGTCAAAAACTAAGGCCATGGAAAGATACAGAAAAGAAACAAATAATTTATTAACTGATAACTGGCTGAAAATATGGATAAGGAGATGAGGGGATTGGAATAACTGGATAAATGAGACAACAGTGGGCCAATTCACAAGAATGCAAACAAAGAATCAAAGACATTGCCAGATCTGCTGGAATGGTCCATTGCCTCAAATTCTGAGAACCAACCCAGGGACCATAAACTGGGGTAACGTAACGTCTAAAATGGAGAGCTGTGCAAGCCATGCTAGAGGATTACTCCATAAACTGGACTATCTTCACAATATGGAGAGCATTGCAAACCTTTTCCAGGATATTGCTACTCTCTAACACCACCCTCTGCCTCCTACCTTTGAGCCAGTTTTGCAGCCAAATGACTTTGATATGAACCAACCTTGTTAAACAGATGACCATGCACAATGTTATTCAACGCCTTACTGAAGTCCACATCGACAATGTACACCACTCATTCTAAATTAATCTTTTTAATCGCTTCTTCAAAAAAATCTCAGTCAAGTCATTGAGACGCAATATTACTTGCACAAAGTTATGTTGGCTATCCCTAATCAGTCGGTACCTTTCAAAATGCATGAAAATTTGATAACTCATAATCCATTCCAACAATTTACCCACCACTGACGTCAGGGTCACTAGCTTTTCCTTATTATCCTTCTAAATCCTTTAAATAGTGGCACCACATTAGTCAACCTCCAGTCTTCCAGCATTTTACCTGTGGCTATTGATGATAGCAAGGGGCCCAGCAATCACTTCCATAGATTCCCACAGAGTTTTAGCGTACATCCTATAAAAGCCAGGACATTTTCCTCCCTTTGTATGTTTTAAGACCTCCAGCAGCTCCTCTATAATGCAGTCACTTTCGTAGATGTCACTACTATTTTCCCAAGTTCTCTAGCTTCCATATCCTCCTGCATAGTAAATACTGATACAATATATTCGTTCAGTACCTCCCCCATTCACTGTGGTTCTGCACATGGGCAGTCTTGCTGATCTTTAAGGATGTCCTATTCTCTCCACAGTTACTCTTTTGTCCTTGACGCATTTGTAGAATTCCTTTGGATTCTCCTTAACACTATTTGCCAAAGTTATCACATGTCCCATTTTTATGCTCGCAATTTCCCTCTTAAGTATACTCTTGTTGCCTTCAGAATCTTCTAGTGATTCACTTTAAATCAGGAATTAAGAGGCTAATGATGACCATTCCGATTGTCGGAAAAATCCACCTAGTTCACTGACACCCTTTAAGGAAACAAACTGCCATTCTTACCTGATCTGGCCTACAAGTGACTACAGACCCAGAGCAATATGGTTGACTGCTAACTGCTCTCTGGGAAATTAGGGATGGGTAATAGATGCTTGCCTATCCAGGGTCACCCTCATCGTGTGAATGAATTAAGAAGAAACCCACAATTCCTGTTGTCTATACCTGACATAAGCTTCCCTTTTATCCGTGGCCAGAACCTCAACTTCCCCAACCCTCCAGCATTCCTTACACGTACCAGCCTTAGCCTTCACCCTAACAGAGACATAATGTCTCTGTACTCCTGACATCTCATTTTTGAAGGCTGCTCACTTCTCAACTGACTCCCCTTCTCTGCGAATATCTGTCCCAATCGACTTTGAACATTCTTAGTTAATATCATCAAAATTGGTTTTCAACAAATTAGAAATTTAAATTTTAGACCTGCTTCATCCCTTTGCATCTCTATTTTAAAACTGATAGAATTATGATGACTTGCCATAAAGTGCTCCCCCACTGATACCAAAACCACCCCCTCCCCACTGCCTTATTTCCCAAGTGTAAGGTGCCGATTAGCTCCTTCTCTGTGATGGAGTGCATTGGTCAAGAAACTACAGCGTTGTCACTAGGATTGGGGTCAGCAGAGTCTTACACTCATTGGTTTGAGTGTAAAAATAATTTATGTCAGTGCCATTTTCATTGAGTGTGACGGAAGGGTTGTCTGGACGAGGCTGAGCCAGTTTCCTGGTGCGATCTTATCGGACTTACCTCATTCACTACCCACCCCACCCCACGGTGTCCCTCTCGTTCAATACCAGCCCGATTCTCCCACCCATCAAGGTTGAAGGTACTCAACATCACCCGCATTCCCCTTGGTATTCCATGATCCTTGGCACTGGTGCCATCGTTAAAAGACCAAGAGGCACATGGTTGAGCTTTCTCAGGTTATAGCTGCCCTGAACAGTTTACCCTGAGCAAGGAAGATAAGGGGCAATTACACCACGGTTTGTCGACAGGGGCACGGAGGTCCTGGTGAATGGTCTAGTACAGAGGGGGACCATTCTCTTCCCAGAGGAGGCCACGCCACCAGACCCAGCGATCATGGTCTGGGCTCACCACCCAGCATGCAATTCTTCCCCTTACTCTCTCTCTCACTCTCTTTCCCCTCTACTATAGCTCCTTCACTATTAGAGCCACATGCATACAACACTGTTAACTGACTCCCTCTGGACACATCACCATCTCCCACCCCCTCTCCCCACCTACACCATCTCCTATTAAAGGAGAAACAGCTCGGAATAGGATTGAAAGAGTGAAGCCAGGTGGTGGAGTGCCCGCTATCCATCTCCGCAAACACATGAGCCCAATTTACCTGTGTGTCTGTATTTGACTCTGTGAGCCTCTATACATGGGTGCAGGTCTGACAGTGTCTGCGGTGTTTAAAATGACACAATGTCTCCCTCAACTGGCCTCCCCACCCTACTGCAGTGACAGCGGCAGAGGGTGATAACCTTCGAAGATTCAGTCTGGGAGGGAGATAGGGCAGCAGCTCACATCACCATCCAAACTGACAAGCACCATCAACACATACACCTCCCCCCAAACCACCCACCCCCACCCCAACACAGACACACAATGCTGGTAGCTGGAGGGTTGCAAATATACTTGGGCCTGTCAGAATAGAAATGTTCATGCCTGAGTGAACCATTTTGTCAGGAGATGAGGTGAATTTATTTCTCATTCTGTGACTTTCAATGCCGAAAAATTATGCGAGAAAGTATTGAAAAGTCCCGATAAAGGCCCATTGGTGATGGTAATGACGCAGGAACAACATTGCTTAGTATCAGACAAAACTTTCTGTACTTCCAAAGATATTATTTGAAAAATCAAACGGCCGTGCAATTTGAGAGATTCACAGCAAAGGATTTGTTATCTTCTCAGAGAGTAAAAAACTGTGCCAGTGATGCAGTGCTGCGGGGAGGCTAGCAGAGGGAGGTATTGAAAGAATCTGATCAGAAAACTCAATGGTTTGCACTGGTGCCTCACGGTGTCAGGCACCCAGGCTCGATTCCACCCTTGGGCGACTGTCAGTGTGGAGTTCCACATTCTCGCCGTGTTTGCCTGGATTTCCACCGGGTGCTCTGGTTTCCACCCACAGTCCAACTATGTGGATATTAGGTGAATTGGCCATGCTAAATTGTCCATAGTGCTCAGGGATGTGTCGGTTAGGGGCGTTATTCAGGAGTAAACGTAGGAGAGTAGGGAAATGGGTCTGGGTGGGTTACTCTTCGAAGGGTCAGTGTGGATGCGCTGGGCCAAAGGGCCTGTTTCCACACTGTAGCGATTCTGTCAGCTCTATGAACAACAGGGACAGACAGAGAGTGGATGAGGGAGACTTTGATTCCAATTTCGATCTATTTACTTCAAAAACAGCATTGCACGGCCATACAGACAGACCTACACACAAACTGAGATACTGACACTAATACATATAACACATGCCCACAGAGATACGCACGTAGATATGGACATTTACTTACAAACACATGAACATAACCCCACATACAGGCACACACTGCCCTTAATACAGAGCTGTATAATTTTTTTATTAATAAGTTATCAATGGTCAGTCGAAGAAGGCAGGAGAATGGGATTCAGAAACATTTTAGCCACGATCAAATGCCATGGCAGACAAGATGGGCTGAATGGTCTAATTCTGCTGCAGGGTTCATTGCTCATTTGATCTTGTGGTGCCTGGGATTGTCTTTCCACGAGGCCAGTGGAGGCTGAATTGGCTAAGTATTTGACTTAGGAGAGTGAATGGCAATGTGGACAGGTTTGAGGAGCTCAGTGGTTGATAATCTGTTTATAATTGTCGACTCCTTATATATCAAAAGAGTGGTGATTTATTTGAGGAGAACACATTTTTAGAATAAGGGCATTCCCATTTCTGACTGAGGCAGGGATATTTGTTTCTCTTTCGGGTTGTGTGATCTGTGGTGTTCTCGTGCCCAGGGAGCAGTGAAGACTGGGTTACTGAAAACACTCAAGGCTGAGTTCCATAGATCTTTGATGAACAAAATAATCTATGTTTATTAGGAACAGACAAGAATGGGATGTTTACTTACAACCACATCATCAATGCACATTCTGAATGGTGCAGTAGGTGTGAGGGGCTGAATGACCAGCTGTTGCTTCTTACCCATCTGTTGTTCTCTCAAGCGCTCCGTACTCTGACAGGTGTAAAGAAAGATCTCATTCAGCCAGTCAGCATAATTATAATGAGACAGGAGGAGACCATTCTGCCCTCTAAAGATTTATGCAGGAATAGATTGAAGTCATTCAGCCCGCTAAGTACATTACACAATGTAAAATGAGGCCATCTAACTTTTCCAGCCTTCTGCCTGCAACAAGGGTAACCCGATTAACTATCTGGGAATAAATATTCGGGATAGATGATTATCTTCATGTTATAAATTTGTAACTTGTTGGAGTGTCTCAGGGATCAGAGTGAGATTATCAGCTATTTACAATCTATACCAATGACTTGGATGAGAGGACAGATTGGCTTGGAGCTCAATTAGCTCATTCACCAAGATAGTCATTTAACTGGACATGGAGACTCTGCAATGGGATACAGAAAGGGGACGTTCGTGAGCAAATCTTTGGCAGAAAACAGTATAATGTGGGTTAAGGGAAGTTAGTGTTGCGTTGAAAAGACAAAATATGGGGCAGTACGGTGGCACAGTGGTTAGCACTGCTGCCTCACAACGCCAGAGATCTGGGTTCAATTCCCGTCTCAGGTGACTGACTGTGTGGAGTTTGCACGTTCTCCCCGTGTCTGCGTGGGTTTCCTCCGGGTGCTCCGGTTTCCTCCCACAGTCCAAAGATGTGCAGGTCAGGTGAATTGGCCATGCTAAATTGCCCCGTAGTGTTAGGTAAGGGGTAAATGTAGGGGTATGGGTGGGTTGTGCTTTGGCGGGGCAGTGTGGGCTTGTTGGGCCGAAGGGCCTGTTTCCACACTGTAAGTAATCTAATCTACTCTAAAAAAATAACAGTAACCTTCTTAAAAGGAGAAACATCTATGAACTCATTAGTACAGAGGGATTTGGACGTCTTGGTACATGAGCCACATGATTCAGCAAGTGATTAGGAAAGTGCAGCGAATGATGCTGTTTCATGCAATGGCTATTGGGTATAATCATCAGGTTGCTTTACTGCATGTGGACAAGACAATGCTGAGACAAAATCAGATATATTGTGTGTAGCAATGAAACCCTGAACTGAAAGAATAATAGGCAATTGTTTTAGAAGCTTTTTACAGATGTTTCAATTTTCTCTTTGCTAGCATGAAGACAAAATGGAATTATAGTTTCATACAGAACGGAAATAGACCCTTCAGTCCAGCTCATCTGTACCGACGAGATATTCCAATCTGATGTAGTACCATTTGCCAACATTAGACCCATAGTGCTATAAACCCTTCTTATTCATACACCATTCATTCTCTCTTAAATGTTGTTATTGTACCAGCCTCCACCATTTTCGCTGCCAGCTCATTCCATACACACACTACACTCTGCACAAAAATGTTACCCTTCAGGTATCTTTACAATTTTGCCCTTCCCACCTTAAATCTGTACCCTCTGGTTTGGACTCCTCCGGCCTTGGGAAATAACCTCGGCTGTTCCCCGACTCCATGCCCCCCATGGCCTCTACAAGGTCATGCCTGAGACTGAGAGATGTTCATATTGAACCATATAACACCATGAAGAGAGTTTATTGGGGGGTAGCTAATGGATGAGCGAATAAAACTAAGGATTCAGTTTTAGAAAACAATATACTCATTTTAATACAGGTACTATGAAAACATAAATTTATTGTTCAAAAATTATGCAGACACATATACACATGCCTTCAAATGATAAATTACAAATCATTTCAAAATGGAGCAGATAACAGGGATGGAGTCATGCAATCAGGGAAATGTTCAACCAGACCTGATATCGACCAGGTTAGTGTTCGGGTCACATTATTGTATGTTTCAGATCAGATCGGGGGAAAATGTAACCTGTCGTAGAAACAAACAGCCATTGCTCCATCACTACTTGTACTTCTCTACAGCAACATATGAGAGCTGAAAACCAATCAGCCATCTTTAACACTTTTTGAGGGTTACTGCTGAGGATTCATTGGGATCTCTCCACTGACTGCAGCAAAGGGAATTCAGCCAAAAACCAATTGTTCCAGGAGAAATCCCAGCGCGAGCAGCTTCTGTGAGGCAGAATAACGTCAGAGGCAGAATCACAATTGAAACATTTTCAATTTTGCTTTTGTCATGAAATTAACTGCTTTTTGGACAAAGCTCTTCCGAACTAATATTCTGCAGGGTTACATTGTTTTCTGCTGTGCCTTCAGACGTGTGTGTGTGTGTGTGTGTGTGTGTGTGTGTGTGTGTGTGTGTGTGTGTGTGTGTGTGTGTGTGTGTCTTTGTGAGTGTCTTTGTGAGCATGTTTCTCTGTCTCAGATTTAGACAAAATAAATGTTGATGTACATATTGTCAATTGTATATCAAATTGTATGTCATTTATGTATCCATCGTAATTCGAGTGACGTTGCTTTGGTTTTAGATTAGATATTTGTAAAAATTGAGGAAACCTATCTGGCTTGTTCCTAACTCTGAACCTGATCCAGTCTGAGACGGATATTATTTGCAATATCACACACTTAGTTACACATAGTTTATGTTTTCATAGTACCTGTATAAAAATGAGTATATTGTTTTCTAAAACTGAATCCTTAGTTTTATTGTTTAATTTGTTGTGACCTCTGGAGGATTGGGACTAGAAACGGAAACAATGAATCTCTAACCTTGGTAGGAACAGGGATAAGGAGGAATTCTCAAAAGGCCATTTGAGAGGGAATTCTCTGGCCCAAGGTTTGTGGTACCTGTGTGGTTGCATTTACTCAAAGATGTGTCAGTTAAATATTTGACGGGAAAGTGACTCAAAGATAATGAGCTGCAGTTGGGAACGTGGGACTGGAACCACAATCTGATCAGTCACAATCTTAGTTTCTGTTGGGGCAGGGACCCACACCTGTTTCTCAGTTCGACTTTGCCCCATTCCATTCAGCCCCTCGATCTGCTACTCAATAGCAGTTGGAGACCACTTGCTCCTACTACCTGGTGCACAGAAACCGAGGTGACCATTCAGCCCCTGAATACAGTCAGACATGATTTGGTGTGGATTGGAAAACGCTCTTGCGAAAAGAATGGGTGTTACGATGAAACAGTCCCCTCCTCTCTCTTTACAGAAGTTCTCCTGGTTCCATTTATTGGTCGTGTTGTAGACCTAGATTCAAAGTGAATAATGCCCCCATACTGTACCCAGATGGTGATCACATAATCTTCTGGTCTCTCTGACTACAAGATTCCTTCACAGGACTTCCAGAAAAATAACAACGATGAAACTTCCAATAACAGAATGCAAGAACAAAAGAAGCAGGATAGGACATTCAGCTCCTACTGCCTGCCTTTCCCTTTAATAGGGTCATGGTTGATCTGCTCTCGGCCCCAGCTCCCGCAGTGTCTGACGTGTCAACATCCATCCATCCCTGTCTTTCAAGTATCTCAGTAATCTATCTCCCCTACCTCTCTGAATTAGAGACGTGCCGACGGTCACTCCCCTCATTGAGAAGGAAACACACCGCACACATACAGCGTGACCTTTTGACGTCAACGATATATATGAATACCAGGAAAGAGTGACTGGCCCTGATAACAAGGCAGTATTTGACTGATGATTGTACCAAAGAACGTGAAAAAAAATGGAACTTAATGGAATTTAGGAGGAATCTCCCCACCAGTTGGAGGGATTCAGCACATAGAAGATGGCTGTGGTTCTTGGACATCCACTACCTCAGTCCCGGGACGTCTCTGTGGGAGATCCACAGCACAATCTTCCT